>NC_140513.1:34062052-34417052 GCF_964339955.1 Pipistrellus hanaki | reverse complement strand
TAGGCTCACCCCAGGCGCCTTTGAAGGGTCCTTCTCTCGCTGTGTTCCCAGACACCTACGGGTCCACTTGCCCGACGGGAACGTACCTGAGATGGGAATGTACCTGAGATGGGAATGTACCTGAGATGGGAATGTACCTGAGATGGGAATGTACCTGAGACCTCCCAAGGATGAGGCGTTGCTTCTCTGGAAGCCCGCGGACAAGATACTTTGGTAAGCTGCCCTTGCCCGCTGCTCAGCTTGGACAGGGCTGTTCTGTCTCTGTAGGCATCTTGGGAATTCCTCCGTAGCATCGTGAGGCCTGGAGGCCGGCTGCTGCTCAGCTCCTGAAACTGCCTCTGCGGACCAGAAATTTAAAAAAAAAAAAAAATCCAAAAACACTCCATTGGCTGAAGGAATGGCCCCTGTCTGGAGTGACAGCGAAAGCATCCAACTCTGAAAGGGTCTCCTTCACTTAGGGCAAGCCAAGAGGCTGCTCTGTTCCCCCGGGGCCCTCTTGCACACTTTGCTTAAACTGTCTTTACCTCTTCTAACGCGGCTGCTGGCCTAAGAGCACTAGACAGAAAGCTAGTTCCTGACTAAAGATGAAAATTACACATCTGCCCCGCTCACTGCACCCCTACAACCCGATGGGCAGACAGTGCGGCTCGTGGTCCTTCCCTGGGGCAGCTCAGCCAAAGCTCTAAGCTGAAAACACGGACCTGGTGTCGCCAAGGTTGGAGGGTAAGAGGCAATCTCCCAAGCAGTCTGGGCCAACTGCCTTCTGCTTTCAGATTTAGACATGGAAAAGAAGAAATGAAAAACAGAGCGAGCCACAGTCCCTAATACATGTATTCTCCTCCACTGGCGGAACTGGAAGGGGCCCGAGAAATGTTCAACTCCAGACATCTCATTTTACAAATAATGGAACTGAGGCCCACAGACCGGAAGAGGGTGTGTGTTTTTCCCCTCCTACACTCTGCTTTGCCTCCCAGCCCAAGGGTATCGGCAGCCTAAATCAGAATATAACTTGGGGTTCTCCCTGCCTTCAGAGGGGATGCACTGCTGGGTTTAGTGCGGAGCAGGAACCTGCTTCCCGGACCCCAGCAAGCACTGGGATCCACCTTTCCCTCACAGGTCACGCCAGGCCCTGTGAATGGATCGTTTTGACCTCCCATTTGGTTTTAATTACCTCCCTTCCCTCCATGTGCTAAGAATGGCAAAGACTTGGTTCCAAGAACACCCAGGTGATGGGATCTCAGTAACCTCAACTACTCCTGCTGCCCCAGCTCAGCTCAGATGTCACCATCCCAAAGAAATGCCTCGCCCTGTTGGGTCCACCCGCTCTGGAGAAGCGCGGTGGAGCTCCATTCACCAATCCCTTAAATCTACACCAATTTCCGGGTGACTGTCCACTCCCGCTCTGCCCCGCGGTCCTGGCGCGCAGAGAGCTGTATCGCGCCTCCTTGGACCTGGCACCATCCATGGGCCTGGTATACAGTTGGTGCACCATAAAGTTGTGATGAAGTTAGCATTTGACGAAGTTGTCCCTGGTTCTCCTCCCCATGAATTTTCCCTTCCAACCCTCCCAGGCATTGGGATTTATTTTTATTTAATTTTTATTTATTTTTTTATTTTTGCAGTGGAGATAGGCTTTGAGGTCATGATTCTACAAACTTGGCCCAGAGTGGCTGGTCGAGGAGAAAGGTAACATAAGGAGAGAGAATCAGAGCTGGTAGGTGGGAAGGGTGAAAGGATGGGGAGAGGCTGGAGATTCAGGAGAGAAGAGGGAAAGCAGGGTCCAGTGCCCCCTCTCTGTCTAGCGTCGCGGCCCGGTGGCGTACGGCAGCGGGGACCGCACCCGGGACTGCGCCCCTCCCAGCCAACAGCCTGCGTTCCCCCTCGCCCCGTCCCCCCCCCCCCTCCATCTCGGCGGCGGCTGGGTTCTGCGAGCGGGTGGTGCGTGCGGAGGGTGGAGGCGCCCAAACCTGGACGGAGGGGAAGGGGCGGGGGCGAGGCACGGCGCCTTCTCGCCCCTTCTCCTGCGAGAGACGCGGCGGCGGCGGCGCGGAGTCAGTCCCTCAGCCTCGGTCATGTGATGATCTCGAAGCGTGAGCTGCGGGGGTCTCGGCGTCTCGGGGACCGTTACAAAACGCAGCCGGGAGAGCGCGTCGCAGCCACAGCCGCCGCCGCCTCTCCAGCTCCAGACCCGTCCGGGAGAGCAGCAGCGGCGGCAGCTGCGGCGGACCACGGAGCGGGCCTCTGGGCGTCTCGCATCCCCCCCCCCCCCCTCCTTCGCAGACACCCGCTCCAGTCCGCGGTGCGCGCCCGGCGCCCCCGCCCCTCCTCCAAGCCTGCACGCTCTGCGCCTGCAGAAGCCACCAAACTTTTCCCTCCACCCCGCAAGCGACCGCCTACACAGCTCTGTCCCCCGCTCCGCCGCGAGCTGCTGGAGGGGAAAAAAAAAGGTGCCAGACTTAGGCTGCCAGGAAGCCGGGCTCCCTTCTCCTTACCTTGCTTCTCCGACCCAGGAGAACAGACCAACAGGGTGGACAGAGCGGTGGGTCAGGGAGCAGCCGCCTTTCCCCGCCTCCGGGACAGCGAGTGCCATTTCGGATTGAAAGGGCCAGGGTCCTCCTGACGGTCCAGTCCTTCCTCCCAGCCCGCTTGGCCTGCGCTTCCCTCGGACCGAGAAAAAAAAGCAAGGAGACCGGAAGAGAACACGGCTCCTCCCCACTCTTCCAACGCCGACTCCCGAGCTCGGTCTCCGGCCGTCCGAAGGGAAGACGCCGCGAGGGGGGGCGGTGAGGCTGGCGCGCCCCGCCCGCGGCTGTGCGCTCGGGTCGGCGGCGGCGGCGGCGGCCGTCGGGGCCCGAAGTTGTGAGCATCGCGAGCTAAGTTGGCCGAAGAGGCCGAGCGCGGCAATCCCAGGCAGCTGGGAGGAGGCGGGAGATACCCGGCAGGAGGGTCTTAGGAGGGAAGAGGAGGGTGGAGTGGCGAGCGTAGGGAGGAGGAGGAGGAGGAGGAGGAGTGGAGCCAGCCGGGCCCCGGGAGCGGGCTGCTGCTGCGGAGGAGCCAGCGGGCGGTGGAGGCGCCAGGGGCGGCGATGCCTCGGCCGGGGAAGAGCTCGTACAGCGACCAGAAGCCGCCCTACTCGTACATCTCGCTGACCGCCATGGCCATCCAGCACTCGGCCGAGAAGATGCTGCCGCTGAGCGACATCTACAAGTTCATCATGGAGCGCTTCCCCTACTACCGCGAGCACACGCAGCGCTGGCAGAACAGCCTGCGCCACAACCTCTCCTTCAACGACTGCTTCATCAAGATCCCGCGGCGGCCCGACCAGCCGGGCAAGGGCAGCTTCTGGGCGCTGCACCCCGACTGCGGCGACATGTTCGAGAACGGCAGCTTCCTGCGGCGCCGCAAGCGCTTCAAGGTGCTGCGCGCCGACCACGCTCACCTGCACGCGGGCAGCGCCAAGGGCGCGCCGCCGGGCGCCGGGCCCGGAGGAGGGCACCTGCACCCGCATCCCTCCCACCACCCGCACCATCACCACCACCACCATCACGCTGCCGCCCACCATCACCACCACCACCACCACCACCCCCCGCCCCAGCCGCCCCCGCCGCACATGGTGCATTATTTCCACCAGCAGCCCCCGGCTCCGCAGCCGCCGCCGCCGCCTCACCTCCCTTCGCAGCCGCCCCAGCAGCCGTCGTCTCAGCAGTCCCAGCCTCAGCAGCCGTCGTCGCAGCCCGGCAAGATGCAGCAGGAGGCGGCGGCCGTGGCGGCGGCGGCCGCGGCGGCCGCGGCGGCCGCGGTGGGCAGCGTGGGGCGCCTGTCCCAGTTCCCGCCCTACGGGCTGGGCTCGGCCGCCGCCGCCGCTGCAGCCGCCGCCGCCGCGTCCACGTCGGGCTTCAAGCACCCGTTCGCCATCGAGAACATCATCGGCCGGGACTACAAGGGCGTGCTGCAGGCCGGCGGGCTGCCCCTGGCCTCGGTCATGCACCACCTGGGGTACCCCGTGCCGGGCCAGCTGGGCAACGTCGTCAGCTCCGTGTGGCCGCACGTCGGGGTCATGGATTCGGTGGCCGCGGCCGCCGCAGCCGCCGCAGCCGCGGGGGTACCCGTAGGCCCGGAGTACGGGGCTTTCGGGGTGCCGGTCAAGGCCCTGTGCCATTCGGCTAGCCAGAGCCTGCCTGCCGTGCCGGTGCCCATCAAGCCCACCCTGGCGCTTCCGCCCGTGGCCGCGCTGCCGCCCGCGCTCGCTGTCCCCGCGGCCGCCCAGCAGGCGCCGGCTCCGGCCGCCACCGTGTGCCCGGCGGCCTCGGCCTCTCCTGCAGCCTCTCTGCTGGAGCCCGCCGCCCCGAGTGCGGCCGAGGGCAAGGGTGGCTCCCTGCACTCGGTGCTGGTGCACTCCTAAGGCGCCCAGCAAGCCGAGAGGGACGAGATGAAGACAGAACAAACCGCTGGTCCCCGACCGACCGCGGGAGGGGGAGAGGGCGCCCCGGCCAGGCCCGGCTGATCCCCAGCGTTGGCGGGACAGGGAAAGGTATTTAAACAAAAACGAACGAACCAGAATGTGGATTCGCCAGTGGTCCGCCTCAATGTAATGCTTCTGGTGTCAGTGTGTAATACTATGTTGTACAATCAGGTTCATGAAAGCCAATTTTCAGGTACGAGTTTCTATTGTAATTAATATTATAAATCAATAAGTTATGGGTGGGGAGAGGGAGGGAAATGAAGGCGTTTGGGGAATCCTCCTTTGGCAGGTAAATTGGAAATGGATTTTTTTCGATTCTTGTTTGTGTGGGACCAGAAGCTGTGAGATGTAAACATCGCCCGGAGACATGCAACAGAGAGTGAAGCTGGGACAGACCGCAGCCACGGAGTTCCTCTCCTCTGGTCTCCTGCAGGGCAGCTGCCGCTCTTGGGGCTTGGGGCATTCTGGACAAAACTGCTGTTCACGAAGGACATCTCGATTTATTTAAGAAGGAAGAGAAGAAGCGTTTGATGCCATTATTTCCCTGGTCAGGGAAAGCGGCAAGGAAACGGTATGGTGACTAAAGCCGCTTTAGGGGGCAGTGGGGACACCACGGAGGACCTTGGGAAACAGTTACGTGTCTTGGCTCTGACCCGGGGTCCCGGAAACAGCTAAAGCAATTAGTTTGCACAAAAGAGGATAGTGGCGGCGGCTTACAGAGCAAAGCCCAGGATTCCAAACATAAAGTTCTGGGAGAAATGCACCAAAGAGACCATCAAAGGTGACTTTCTAGAAACCTGCAATTCCTTTGTGTGTCAGTCGGATGAAATCATTAAGGAGCCCCAAAATAATGTGCATTCTCACGATCTGTTCCACTGGGATTTAAAAGAGAAAAAAAAATTCCTTGCATCACGATGCGATGTTGTTCCCCTAACTCACCAGTGCAAGAAACACCTGCATCGTCCCCCCTAAGTTTTGCTCTTAAGGCTCACAGTGGCCGTGGCGACCTGGTCCCCTGTGCACGCTGCTGTCCTTGTGAGAGTGGGAGAGAAACTTGGCTCCCCACTGCTGCCCCTCCCCTCTTGTTGAGCCCCAGCAATAGCACTTTACTTGCAACAAACTTTTGGGAACGAAGGGGGGCGGGGGGCTGGTAGGGAGGAGCCTCTCTGTCACCTCTGGATTGTGTCCGCGCAGCGTTCGGGTTGTGACTTTGTGACACGTTCATGTCTGCCTGTGTTTGTACGCGGTGTTCTCCATTAAAGCTTCTCTCTGGGTGTTGCCAGTGCCGGCGTGATGGTGTTTCGCTTCTCCAGGCACCAGACCACGCGGTTTGGGTGCCTCCTGCGCAGACAGGGGACTTGGCAAACCCTCCCCTGCCCCGTTATTTCTTAGCATCAGAGTTTCAGAGGGCTGAAGTCTCAGGCCAGCCACCAGCAGGGACACCTTGCTCCGCTTCTCCTTTTACCAGCGGTGCATTTACCTCCCCTGCTACCCGTTCTCACTGACCATGCTGGTGTCCTAGCTGAGCTCAAGGCCTCCTGAGGGGCCAGATCGGAGTTAGACACCACCACCACCACCACCACCACCACCACCACCACCACCACCACCACCCCCCCCCCCACACACACACACACACACACACACACGGGAACAGAGATTTTGTTGTTCCTACCTGAGGCTCACATCAATACACCATCACCACCACCCAAAACCCCATTCCCTTTTCTGAGGTCCTTGAGGGCAAACCGGGGACTCGGTTCCATGTGGTGAGTACCCAGCGGCGCCCCCTGAAATCTGCGGGGCTGGTCAGACCCGGAAGTCGGTGCCAGGATGCTGCCACCACCTCGGCGTTTGACTTTTAACGAGGAACCTGGCCGCCACCACCACTGCCACCGCCACCAAGGCCTGGGATCTGTTGCTCGCAGGCTGCACCCAGGCCCAGCTGGGCTTCGGCCTTAGCAGCTGGGGGGCTCCCGGGGGAGGCGAAGTGCTCCCCCACAGGACCTTGCAGGCTGCAGTTACTGTGGAGCTGGGTGGGGAGCTGGTGAGGTGGCCAGGCCAGTGTGGGGGACCCCGCTGGGGCCAAGGAATCGCAGTCCGGCCTCTGCCCTTCACCCACGAGCAGGGCTCCAATCTGAACCAGTTTCCCTCGGCCCAGCCAGCCCCAAGGAAGCCTCCTCTAACCTTTCCTCAGAAGAAAGCAAAGGGCCCACAAGATGACTTGTGCACGGCAATGATCCCTGATTTACTACATCCCTTGCAGCGACTCCAAGGTCTGGCCAAGGCCTCCTTTCGAGCTCGCACAATTCTAGCGCCTCCCATCCTGTCAGTTTGAGACTGCTAGGTTTTCCTCTACACTAGTTTGTTATGATTGAGGGACAAAAAGAAAAAGGGCAGATGCTGACATGAGGGTCACAGACTTGGGGAGACTTGGGGAATCTGGCTTCTTTGTCTCTGCGTGAGTTGGTGCCTGGAAGCCCAGGGCAGGGGCCCGTAGTTCAGAGGCTGAGAGTCCTGAATTCTGGGAGTTTCTTCCAAAGAGCACCCTCCCTTCCCCACCTGCCTTCAAGGGCCAGTGAACTTTATAGAGATGCCCACGGTTCCTCTGGAAAGGGGGAGGCTCCAAGTGATGTTGGGGGGAAGCGGGAGAGAAGAGCAAGAAGGGGGAGCTGGCCTAAGTGACCGCCCCTCCTGAGGAGGGGGGAGGGAGCCTGTGGGCGGGGCCTCTGAGAAGGATGAATAATGGACCCTCGCTGTTTCCCTGAACCCTCTTGGCACCCAACCCCACCCCGCACACCCCCGTGGCACCCCTTCTACCTCTGTGAGGAAAACACGGTTGTTTTGTTTTTACTGTAAGGGGGGAGAGAAAGGAGACTAGAAGGCAACATGAGCTTAGAAATCATTCCATTCAAGTTTTCTTCCAGGAGAGACCCCGGTACTCAAAGGAAGCTAAGCTAAGCGTGGCATTCAGACTGGAGAGCACGGGATTCTTGTAAATAAACACTAAAGACGGGGGTGGGGGTGGGGTGTCCGTTAAAGCTCTGATCCCAACAGAGGTCCCAATTAAAGCCTTGAAGACCCCCACCCCCCAACTAAGATGGGGTCTGCAGTCTCACTGTAAGATTATCATTCCCACAACTCCCGAGCTGGGAGTTGGCAGGATTAGTCTGGGCAAACCTCTGAGGTACCAGGACTGGGAAGTCCCCAGGTCCCGGCTCACTGCTCCACCAGAATCAAATCTTCATATCCACGTGCCAAAAACACTCACAGACCCTGAGCCAGATCCAGCACTTATTGTAAATGTTTAAAGAGGGATCGAACCGTTAAACATGTATAGCTCTGGTAATAATCTAAGTATAGAGAGAACCGCTAAAGCTAATAAGAATAAACTGATGGTGATATTTTGGTAACCCTCTCAACTGAGTATGTGATCACATCTGACCTCTCAGGTATTCTCTCTCTAGCTATAGGTTGAGGTAGAGGGAAATTAAGTTCTAGACCTAAGGGAGATGGAAGTAAAGACACTAGGTCAATGAAATCACTCAGGGCATGCTAAGTGCTGGTGGAGATACAATGGCATTATGCTGTTGGTTTCCAGGATGATAGAAAAAGCTACTTACTAGTTGCTTAGCCTGTATCCCACTTCACTGAGTGCACAGAACCCCAAGAAAGATAGGAAGAAGCCAGGAGGAGGGAGGAAGGTTTTAGTGTAGCTGTCCTTAAAAAAAAAGTGGAGCCGAAACCGGTTTGGCTCAGTGGATAGAGTGTCGGTCTGTAGACTGAAAGGTCTCAGGTTTGATTCCTGTCAAAGACATATACCTTGGTTGCGGGCACATCCCCAGTGGGGGGGTGTGCAGGAGGCAGCTGGTTGATGTTTCTCTCTCATCGATGTTTCTAGCTCTCTATCCCTCTCCCTTCTCTGTAAAAACTCAATAAAATATACAAAAAAAAGAAAGAAAGAAAGAAAGAAAGAAAGAAAGAAAGAAAGAAAGAAAAGAAAAAAGAAAAAGAAAGAAAGAAGAAAGAAAAGTAGGCCCTAACCGGTTTGGCTCAGTGAATAGATTATTGGCCTGCGGACTGAAGGGTCCCAGGTTCGATTCCGGTCAAGGGCATGTACCTTGGTTGTGGGCACATTCCCAGGAGGGGGTGTGCAAAAGGCAACTGGTCAATATTTCTCTCTCATTGATATTTTTAACTCTCTATCCCTCTCTCTTCCACTCTGTAAAAAAAAAAAAAAAAAAAAAGTAGAAGAAAAACAACTTGGAATAATCTATCTGATTATATTTCCTTGGGAAGCTGAGACAAAAGCTAAGGGCAGAGGGAGGGCGAAGCTATTTTAGCTCTGGTTCCTGGGAGAACAGGCCCTCCTGCAAAGGCTAGGGCCAGCACAGTTGGCATCTGGCACTTAGGAAGGCTGTCAGTCAGGCTGGCTTGTGGTCAATTATCTCCTTAAGTAGACTGGCATCAGTCCAGCCAGGGAGGGGGCTGTTTGCATCCAGAGGAATCAGAGCCAGTTAGCTGGAAGTGGCACCGCTGAACTCCAAGCATCTTTGTATTGCAGGGTTTGGAAGGCTGACCAGCACCTCCCCTGGGACTCACAGGTGACATTTGCCTGCTTGGCACTATTGGCACTACTATAGACATACTCCAGAAGAGTATGGAAGCAGAATGCCTTAGGAGAAGAAACATGGATCACCAAAGCCACTAATCCCCTTAAATGCCATGCACCAACAAAATTGCCTTTTCTGATATGCACAAAATTATAGAGATCATTATAAATTGTGATGGGATTTGGCTCCTCCATTGGATAACAATTTTCATTCTTCACTGTACCTGACTATGAAATGTGCACAAGGATATTTTAGAAGCAAACTCAGGATTTGGATGATGTGGCGAGGGCTTTAAATGGTATTGGTGCTCATCAGACTGTGTGCACGTGATTCTGTATGGGGGAGAGGGGGCAGGGTAGAGTTTGTATTGAAACTGAGAAATTAAAAAAAAAATGGTCTCAAAAGCCAGTGATAATCTCTTTGTAGGTGAAAAGGCAGAGTGGGGGTCCAAATGGAGGTAGGAAGTCCTTGAATTCCAGAGGGCAAAACAGTTTCTTCATGTCCAGCATTCTCATTCTGCTCATTGAAAGTATTTTCATTAACTTTATCTTTCAAAGCTGAAATGCTACCTTATACCCTTTGGGGGAGATTGAAGAGATCTGCTTGGGATTTGAATTCAATCTTAAACCATTGTTTAAATGGTATGAGTTTGGCAAAACTCCAGATCTACTCTGTCCCAAGCACTTTCCCCCCCTTAACTCTCCCCTGTGTATTTTAAGGAAAATTCAAGCCACATGTTGCTCTTTCCCCCTTGCATTCAAATGTTGCTTTATTGAATTTTAGCATGGCCCATGAAATTCAAATTCTGGGTTTTAAGCCATGATATATTCATATGATCTACACTCAGTCACATGATATGCACATATATCATTAAGCAGAAAATAAAGCATCTGAGACTTACAGTTGTATTATTATAGTAACACTTCTTTAAACTGAAGAACCAACCATGCTAACAATGCTGTATGAAAAAGGATTTTATAAAATTATCAAAAATTAGAGTGACTCATGAAAATGTCTTCAAAAGAATATTGTTAAGAAAATATTTTGGTTATGTTTAGTTTGACCCAATTAGTTCTTTCCTGCCACAAGAAACAGGTCTTTTGTGTGCACAGGGCACCCGGGCTTTGCTTATAAGTCACAGTTCTCATTATTGCAGCGTCATTTAAGAAGTGCATTCGAATATGCTTTCCAATCTGAGCCAGTTCCAGCCTTGTCAGCAGCTTCATGGACAGCGTGTTTTTATTATTCCTATGGATAGATGCTTAGTAAGAAGGGAGCTGGAGAATTGTCGACCAGGCCCAACTGAACTAGATTCATTCCATAAAGAATCCATAACACTGAAACACACAGATGAGAAAGAGAAAGAAGGAAAGATGGAGGGAGGGAAATAAGGAGAGAGGAAAGGAAGAAAATAAGTTAGAAAGTTAGGATATTAGGAAGGAAAGAGAGAACGAGGCAGATGTATGCCTCTAATATTGACAAAGGAAAAAAACTAATTCTAATATTGCTTTGATTTTCTCTCTGGAAACTATATCAATTCTTTCAATGCATGTGATACACCCATAACACCACTTACTTACCCAAAGTAATTGTGCCTTAGAAACAATATTCCTCTTCTCTTTAAAAAAAAAAAAGAAAAGAAAAAAGTTCCTTAGGTGGAGAGGACTGGACATTGTATTACTAACTGGAAACCTCATTTATTGCCTAAACAGATAAAGCTTTAGTCTGCCTAAGAATTCATCCTAGGTGAGGATTTTATAGCATTAACTTTGTTGTAACTTGTTTTATAGTGATTAACTTATATCCCCATAGGGAAATGTTTAAATAAATCATGCTATTTGCAGAATATGGAATATCATGCAGCCATTATAAATAATGCTTATAAAATTTTACTCATATAGAAAATGTTTGTGAAATTCTATTGAGGGAATAATCTCAACCCTATAGTGTACACTGAAGATGTACAAGAAGAGCCAGGCTAGTATGGCTCAGTGGTTGAGCATCAACCTATGAACCAGGAGGCCAGGGTTCAATTCCCAGTCAGGGCACATGCCTAGTTGCTGGTTCAGTCCCCAGTGTGGGGCATATAGGAGGCAACTAATCAATGATTCGCTCTCATTATTGATGTTTCCACCTCACCCTCTCTATCCCTTCTTTTCTGAAATAAATAAAAGTATAGTTTTAAAAAACTTGAAACTTTCAAGCGTAACAGCAGTATCACCCTGCTTTTGTGTCACAAACACATTCTCTCTATATTGCTAATTTTGGAGGTACTTTTACTGGGATGACTGAAAAGAGAAATAGCTGTTTTTCTGAAGTGAAACTATTGTCACTACTAAAAAAGAAAACAAAATACCCCATTCAATATGCCTCCAGAATTGAGGCATTCCACATCATAAATCACATGCCTTCTGATTTTATCATTGAAGCAACTGAGGCAGGGAGTCACTTGAAGAATAAATTAGTGAAAAGTGAACCCCCTATCCATCCTCACCTTTCCTCATAAGCCAACCCCATTACAAAACATTTTAACCAATGGGTTTAAGGATCTGTTCCCTTCCTCCTTTAACATGGTGCCCTTGTTTGCATACCATGCTTTTCTATGATGTTTTACTCATTATATTGAGGGATTTTTGTATCTACTATTTTTATACAGGGAACATAGGCTTCATTCTGAGTTTATATGTACCCCGCTCAGATCTATAACTTGGAGGATGGACTCACATGGATATTCAAACAAGGCATCATCTTACTGAACTCGCACTTTGATTAAAAAAATCGAGCCATTCAGCCAAATATTTATGAAATGTTTAGTTTTTCAGGGCTGAGGCATTCAGTGGTGGCACAAAACAAATGTTATGAGGATACAAGCTAGGATCCTCTCTGATCTTTGAGAGTTTATGAAAGTTTTTGTAGACTCACTATGTGCTGTGCAGACTCACACCCCAGTCGCTCTGGGGATTTTAGTTGGTGACAGTGAAGTTGTAAAGGCTTCATTGTTCTGAGTTATCTCTAACTTAAAACGCTAGCTCCCAGAGACTTGGTTCAATTTATGGATCATCTCACTGTCCAAAGCAGAGGTACCCAAACTTGTTTGTGCCGTAGACCCCTTGCCATGTTTTTCGGTTTTGGGTAGACCCCCTACTTACCTGATATTGTTTTTTTTGTAAATTTCTAACTGTAGTGAAGTTTAGTGTTAAAATTTAATAAAAAATAATGTACCTACTTTTCTCCGGCATTCTCAAACAAAATAACACTGATTCACTATAATTTGTATGATAAACTACCAGTTTATATATTTTTTAAATATTTTCTCAGCACTTTCCTATTCAAGATTCAGGAAACGAATGAACGTATTTTTCTCACATTCATATTTATAGAGTGACGAATTGAACAAGTCGGTGCAAGTTCGCGAAGCTTTGAGACAAAAATTGGCAAGAATGTTTACTGCGCGTATGCTTGTAACAAGATGATACTGGTATATCATTATGTGCAGGTTTTTATCCTACAACTTACACAATTTTAAAAACATATATAATAAATTTTTTACTTCATAGGTACTTTTATAAATAATTTATATGTTTTTATATTATAAGATAATATGATGTAAGTAAATAGGTACTATCAGTGTATGTTGAGATCCACTATCGTGGACCCCCATTTTCATTTCATGGACCCCCAAATTTTTTATTCGCTGACGTAGACCCCTTGCAGGTTGTCATAGACCCCTGCGGGTCGATATAGACCACTTTGGGAATCACTGGTCCAAAGCATACTGCCCCTTTATTTGTAAATATTCCACATGTAAACTGGCATGAGTAGCACATGCCAATGCCTTGAAATTTTGATTTTTACCTTACATTAGGTCATGGTCATAAATGTAAATTTCAATATTTATCATTTTTACTTCTAAACGTCCTATCATCTCTCAACCAGGAAGTTCTCACTGGTTACCTTTTGCCAACTAATACAGCCTTCTTACAGTTTGCTTAGACTTGACTCTCTTCTTTGACTATGTGATCTCCCTTATGCTCTCCAAGTACTTACTTTGCTCCTCACCTTACTTCACCCCAATTTCTACTAACTCCTATGAAAGTGTGGGGAAGGTGCAAAATTTCCTCCACCCTCAAGGTCCCCTGGCTGATGTAATAATCAAATAGACATGAGACAGATTGGCAAGAGAAAATAACCAAATTTAATACCTACATATGTATGGGAACCCTGCCTACATGAGAGGCTCAGAGACAGAAAGGGGGAATGAAGTATAAAAACATCCTGAGCTAAGGATTATGTAATGCACCTGAGAGGTTCAAATAGTGATTGCAAGGTGATAAGAAGAACTGATGTTTAGTAATAAATGGACATTTGCTCTGCCCTATAAATAGGTCAAAAGAAGCTATGTCTAATGATCTCTCATTATGGGCAAGGCCCCTAATTCAAGCTCTTTTGGGTAGTTAAAAGGTGTGGGAGGTTGGGAGAGGCTCAGTTTCTCTTGAGTCTGCAGCTAAACTTGCCTTTAGCTCAAAGTAATCTCCATACCACTGAGGCACATCTTGGGGTTGCTCATTCTGAACCCCACAAAAGGCACTTTACTTTATTTCTCTAACTCTTTCCAAATTTTAACGTTGGGACCTACCTTCTACAATGAAAATGGTTTATCAAGTTATTTTCCTAAATGAAGACAGCTCTTTTTATAAGAGCTCTATGATGTTAGCTATTCAAACCACATACAGCCCTGACCCATTTGGCTCAGTGGATAAAGCATTGGCCTGTAGACTAAAGGGTCCCAGGTTTGATTCCAGTCAAGGGCATGTACCTTGGTTGCGGGCACATCCCCAGTGGGGAGTGTGCAGGAGGCAGCTGATCAATGTTTCTCTCTCATTGATGTTTCTGGCTCTCTGTACCTCTCCCTTCCTCTCTGTAAAAAAATCAATAAAATATATATATTTAAAAACCATATATAATATTTTAATCTAACAATGCACACATATTCATTCCACAAGCATTTATTCAATACCATATTGCAGGAACTATATGCTGACAAGAAGACACATTTCCTACTACACCAATTAATGTGCTAACATCTCTCATCTCTAAATTTACTCTTCTCTGCTCTGAAGTCCTGGTGCTGGGACTTTGCAAAGCACATTTTTGCTTTGCCAGCTGGCTGTGTATGAGTCCTAGTAATCTGAGGCTCTAGTGGGAGTTAGCAAGAGTGGAAGAGAAGGGAATTTCTCCTTCCTCTTTGTTCCCATTGGGGCTTCCTTTCTGCTTTTGATTCCTGGAAGTATCATGCAGGTAAAACTTCTTCACTCTGCAGTGTCATTCTGTATCCACAGCCAAATCCATTCAGAAGTTTTTCTAACACTTGAAGAACCACCCTATCTTTGAGCCCCAGCACCAGGTAGCAGGTGCCTGCAGGATCCTGAGGTATAGCTCCAGGGAGATCACTTCTAAGTTTCTAAGTGTTAATACTCTCCACCTTCCTTTTATACTCTCCACCCTACGGGTAGTAGCAGCTTTGTGCAGTTGCTGCATATACCTTAGAGTTCTCTTTCTACCCTTTCAGTTCACAACATCTTTGCACCTAGGTACCCATTGATTATATTAAATTCTGTGTGTAAAAATAACTAGGATAGCTTCTGTCTCCTGACTAGATTTTGATACATCTGCTCACAGGGACCTAACAGTCTGAGCAGAAGATTGTCTCTTCTGACGAGAAGAGTATAGAGGAGAATGTAAGGCTCAAATTTATTATACAACTAGAGGCCTGGTGCATGAATTCATGCACCAGTGGAGTCCCTCGGCCTGGCCTGTGGGGATTGGGCCAAAACCAGCTCTTGATATCCCCCAAGGGGTCCCAGATTGCAGGAGGATGCAGGCCAGGCTGAGGGATCTTACCAGTGAATGATTAGGGCTGGGGAGGAACAGAGGAAGGGCTCCAGGGTGTGTCCAGCCCTTCTCACCCAGTCCCAATTGGGGCTAATTGGGGCCCGCCCACTAAGAGGGACTGCAGGAGGTTGGTCAGGTGGAGAGGGACTGTGGGAAGCCTCCATCTTGACCAGTCCCTATTGGCTGGACCCCAGCAGCAAGCTAACCTACCAGTTGGAGAGTCTGACCCCTGATGATCAGAGAGCTTCATAGCAACTGAAGGTCAGATACTTAGCACATTAGGCTTTTATGATATAGGAAAAACATAGCTATGCTAATACTTTTCAATCAGGAACAGCATTAAAATATATTCATTTTAGCCCTAACTGATTTGGCTCAGTGGATAGAGCATCAACTTGTGGACTCAAGATTCGATTCTGGTCAAGGGCATGTACCTTGGTTTCAGCACATCCCCAGTAGGGAGTGTGCAGGAGGCAGCTGATCAATGTTTCTCTCTCATCGATGTTTCTCTCTCATCAATGTTTCTAACTCTCTATCCCTCTCCCTTCCTCTCTGTAAAAATAAATAAAATATATATATATTTTTAAAATGTATTCACTTTAGAAAATAATGCAAATGCTCTTTTTAAAATAATTAAAGCCTGTATTTGTTAGTAGCATGATCTGTGTTCTCTCTGCATGTCTTTATTGCAACCTGGTTTTGAAAAGTTGAATGGTTTGCAGATAAGTTCCTCATTTTCAGTGTGACAGACCCAGTCCAGGAGCTGGGTGAGGTTCCTCGAGACCATACTGTTTGACCTCTAGAAACAAAAATAGTAACCCAGTTCTCCCTAGGAAGGTAAGAGACTAGAGAGCAAAGTAGTCAAACAAACAAAAACCATTGGGAACAAACCAACTAATCAAGTAAATAAAAAACAATTTTTTTTTGAAATTTCTCAATTTGATAATTCTGCTTATGAGATGTGATATGAGCATAATGAAAATTTAAAACTACTGACAATAATAAAAGCTGGCATTCTTTGAGCTTTTTAATTCAGCTTCTATGAGCTAAATGCTTTACATCCTAAATCACATGTAACGTCACAACAGCTCTTTAATTTAGGTGCTTCTATTGCCCTCATTTTACAGTCAGAGAACTTAGGTGTGGGCTGTTCAAGGAACTTGCCCAAGACTAGGCAGCCAGTAAGTGGAGCCAAAGCCAGAGCTTCTCACTGGAGGGTTACTGGTTTCCCTTAACCTCTGTAACAATGTCCCATAAAACAATAGCAAGTTGCAATAAACACATTTCACAGACTTTTGTACAGTTTCCTATTAAGGCAGCAAGTATATATTTAGAAATGGTAGTTTTGACAGAGTATTCAAGTTCTTGACAAGCCAAATAGCTAATGAAAGAGTTCAAGAGAAACGTGAGCACTTCGTAGTCCATGTTTATTTTGATATCAGAGACCAAGTATATCCACTACCTATTGTTTTGCTGTCTGGATAGTAATATTTGTGGGAACATTTTCAGTTTCTAAAGATAACTATCATTGTCATCCTTGTAACTCCACTGCCTGGTATAATACCTGACTCATGATAAGTTTCTTACTAAAGATTTGTTGAAGAGAATGAAGAATTGGATTTATATTCCTCCATTCTGATTTAACAAATATTCAAATGTATAGACTATTTGCCTAAAGAGTTTAACAAAATTTAGATAACTAAATCCAAGTTAGCTAAAATGGCTTCAAGAGAGACAGCTAGTTTATGATGAAGCCAGGATTGAACCTCCAGGCAGTCCAGCTCAATCCCAGCTCTTATCCACAGTGTTAAATTGCTTTGAAAAGTCTCTTAACTTCTCTGTTTCTTAGTTTTCATATCTGTAAAGCTGGACAAATAATACCTACCTATTTAGGTTTAACTTAACCAATAAATAAAAACAGGTATGTTGACAATCAAAATTGAATTTCATATATTCAAAAACCAACTGAAAGATATTTCTTAGTAATTGGAGACAGATTTTTTTTTTTAAACCCACTTAAATTAATATAATTCAGTATAGGAGGCCAGCTGAAAAGAGGAAATTGTTTTGGACAATATTTTAAAAACTAGATTCAGGCAATATTTCTTATAACTTTTCAAAGCTGTGTGATGATTTTTAAATCATATTTATAGAAACCATTTCCTGGCTTTAAAATTAATTTTTGTATTATATGGTATTTACTTAAAAATAACTTTTTTTCTGGTTTTAAAACTATTAAAATCACATTAAAAGAAAAATAAAAAAAAATGTGAAAGTTATTTAGAATAAAATTTTAAAATATATCACAACAAGATCGTAAACCTTGAAACTAATTGTAATTGAAAATCCGCATAAAAATGTGGATTCACCCAGGATGATAAGGAACTATGTGCCATATAAACCACAACAGCTCTCAGGACCCCAGAAATACTACTTTCTCCTTCTCTCTCATTGGATTCTTTCTGTGCCCAACAATTGAATTTTGTCTTTCCTTCAAAATCCAACTTAAAACCAACTTACATAGTGCCCAATAGAGCAGCGTTTTTCAACCGCTGTTCCGCGGCACACTAGTGTGCCGCGAGATGTTGCCTAGTGTGCCGTAGGTGCAGACAAGACAAGAATTTTATAATTTTTCACTATTTTGTTTACTTAATATTTCATAATAAAGTAATTATAAAATACTTTCTTTGTGTTTATTTGATTCCTATTCAAGAGAATTACTTTATATATAGTCAATGTAGGCACAGAGTTAAATTTTTTAACATTTTCTAATGGTGGTGTGCCTCGTGATTTTTTTCATGAAACAAGTGTGCCTTTGCCCAAAAAAGGTTGAAAAACACTGCAATAGAGTATAGGAACACAATAATTTCTATCTTTTTTCTAAGAAGTTTTATCCATTTTTCTCCACTCTTCTCTATTCTTATTAATCTCTATTTTCCTCATTCTTAGTGTATGTTGTCACATCCATGGCACAGAGTGCTTTTGATTTGGACTGGGTGTGTTACTGGCTGTCCTGCGGAAATGAACTGTAGAGTAGGATGAATTTTACCTTTAAGAAAATCTTCATGTGCTTTACTGCATGGTGTTTTCTACACAGTATGGACTCAATAAGTGTGTGGTGTGTAACAGAATTGCCGTTAGCTGGTCTCCTTCAAAGCTGATTTCTAAACAGGTAAGTAGATGATTCTTTCTTGTCTAACACTATTTGTATCTCTTTGACTTAACCCTGGTCCTGGAATGTGAAATTATGTGGGACTGACGGCCTCCTTCCCATATTCTTGCAACCATTGACAGCTTTCCATTTAAGACATAACAGGTGCTCCAACTGAAGGTAGGCAGTTCTCTCAACAAAAGATTTAAATTGACCAGAAAGATCATTTTAAAGTTCTAATCCTAGACATCTCACTCTGGGAATTGGCCATTGTGAATATCATCCAAAAGGATGTGGTGCAATTAGAAAAGGTTAAGCTTTGAACTCCACCTCTGAAATTTACTACTGCAAGCACTTTAATGGTAATAATTGCTTATGGTTAGTCTAACATTAATCCTCAAAAAACAAACAAACAAACAAACAAACAAACAAAAACCACAAAAAAGCAAAAAACTGAATACAGTCAATCCTACTCCCAAATCCCATCTTCATTTTACCAGATAAAGAAATTTAGAATGAGAATCAACTTTCTTTCCAAGGTCACACAGCTAGTTAATGATTGTGTCTGCATTGGAACTCAAGGTAATGAGTCTCAAATCCCAGCTCTTAACATAATTGTCATAGTGCTTCACTAAGTTCTAAGCATTTCTATTTCTATTCTCAACTTAAAAAACAAACAAACAAACAAACAATGTCTACCACATTGGGTTGTGGAGGTAGCAGTCCAATGAACATTAGCTTTCTTTTATCTGGAATTGTGGGACCTCATCAAACTGAATCAATCTGAATTAAGATCTTCATGAGGACAAGGGAGCATTCTATGTAATGATCTAAATTTCATCCCCTGTTTTTCTAACTGATTAATAGCTCCCCAGTGACCCAGGTGTTCCTTGGATGTCTCCCCCAGAAAGCAAGATGCATTGTTGATCCTCAGAGATTTAAACACATTTGCTCTGAGTGGTTGAAGACTTTTAAAAGAGCATATGCCCCATTTTATTGACAACTGGTTTTCCCTTTACAAATAGAAACAATTATGTTAATTTACATGTGTATCAACCTGAGATGAGTTAGCTGTGTATTAACTTCTGGTGAGGAAAAGGAAAAGTCTAGAAAGGGAAAATGCCTATAGTTTTACAAAAGAAAGGAAATCTTACTCGTGCTTCCCACTGAGAAAAAAATAATGAACAAAGGAAGTACAAAGGACCTACAGTGACATTGCTAAATTTCTTCTTTTCCACAACAAATGGTCAACATCCAGTGACAATATTATTATGTTGATTTTTTTTAAAGTTGGTGCATCATCAATTTTCATTTCTTCTTTCTCTGTTCTTCACATGTGGTAAGATAAGGTCAAGGAATATGTACTTTTTGATGAATCATTGTCTTTTGATCCTCTCTCTAACTTTTATTGAACTAAGACACCATGGAGCCCCCCCCCCCTTTTTTTTAAAGGTCCTTTATATAATGGAGAGATCTGAATTCTAATGTCTGCAATTCTGCCTGTCTGATACTGGGAAAACAGAACTTCTCTGAAATGCTGAAATGTGGGTTCCTTATTTACAAACCTTAGTTCTGAAAATATTTATTAAGAACACTTTAAATAAAACAGTGTGTTGGGAGGCATGCAGGAGGGATAATAATGGGGCCAAGATTTCGCCACAAAATATTTGCTAGATTAAGTGCCCAAATGTTACATCCAGCTCCAAAGGTCAATAATTCTCACTCTAGAGAAGTCATGAGAATAAGGGCTATTTGTAAACTAAGTGTGCTACAAATACTAGGGATGGAGATGGTGGTGGTGAGAAATGAGATGGTAATGTGACAAGGAAGAAGGTGCTGTGAATAGTTAGTGTCTTGTGTGTAGGAAAAGGTCTGCTCTTCTAGACTCACTAAAGATATTGAAGAGGCACATAAAACTTTTGTGGACATGGAAATGGAAGACCTTTGGCCTTGATCTGATGGAAGGTTGCACCATGGAGTCTATAGCACATATATAATAAACATTGAGTTCAAGTAATAAGCGATGAGATTCTTGAGATATATATTACATGGTATAATAAGCAGCTTCTTAACACATTTTACAGAGATAGACAAAAACTCAGATACATAAGGACCTACTAAATTGTTCGTAATTTTCTAAGCTGCACAATGAAATTTATAGGCTGAACTTTTTTCAGAGTATCTTACTAGAAGAAGCAGAACTGATTACCTGATTCTCCACTTACTATTCTTTTTAGTATATTGAACACTCTTCACCCTTAAAGATAAAAATAGAACACTTGACCCACTACTAGTTTACTCCTAGTGTTAAATAAGATTAAAATCTAGGAATTAGAAACTTTTATCTTTCAGTTTTTAACATATGCCATAGATGCAGCTTCTAAGAAAAATCCTGAAGTCATTACACTCTATTACTATAATTAAAATAAATATAATTGAAATTTCTGAGTTTCAACATTAGATAGCTATATGTATTAAACATCATGATTCATACCAAAGCCAAGATTCAGAGTTCTACAGCCAACTATCTATTTTTTTGTGATGATGTGTCATTGCAGATACAATCAGACAGTAAATAAAGAAAATTTGAATTTATTTAAAGAAAAGGAGAAATTTAGCCTTATTAGGAAAATGCAAATCTATTATAAGAGAAATCTTCATTTGACTTTTGAAGTAAGGATGACTTGATAGAGTTATATCCTTCCAATATTTAGAATCTCTTCCTTTAAGAGACATGAATGGGGGTGGGAAGAGGCAGGAGGTTGGTAGAGATGGAAAACTGATCTCAGCAATCTCCAGATATTTGAGAATCTTGGATCCACCCCTATGTGTTGAGTGCAAAGAAACAGCAAGGAAAAACAAAGTGGTCCTTGCTTCAATGAAAAGGTAGTTATAATACCTATAGATCTTTACATTTCTACATTTAAAGAAAGTGTGTGTGTGTGTGTGTGTGTGTGTGTGTGTGTATACAAAATATAAATATTAGGAATTTGGGTGACTCTTTTACAAACCATTTAACATAGAGTAAGTTTTACTTCATAAAATTATGCAGGAAGATATTTTATTTTATTTCCACGAGAATTTATGACGTGCTAAAGTAATACAGATCTGTTTATCTAAAAGTTAACTTAAAGCTCCATTTTTCATTGTTGTCATTACTGAGCATGTGGGGAAAGTGTTTTGAATTCCAAATATTGCTACCCCCCCCCCAAAAAAAACCCCACCAATTTTAAAAACCCTTCCCAATAATAGCATGGGATGGTGTACTTACTCATTTATCTCAATAGTTATGTTGCCAAAATACAAATTATATTTGTATTTTTATATTTTTTTATATTTTATATTATATTTTTATAACTCAAATTAATACTAATAATCTCAACCCCCCCACTATGTAAAGAAATTAGTAGTATGTGTGTTAAAAGCAGATCACACATAGATTATACATAATTTCCAATAACAGAAAATCTTAGGCACAAGCAGAATGAGTGATTTGCCCGAAAATACCAGCAGACAATTCTAGCACTGGGAACAGACACCAACTCTTTTGACTTCCAGCCAGGATCATGAAATATATATCAACTTTCCTCCTGAACGATGAACAATTTTTTAAAATTATTGACTGTAAATTTTAAATATAAAAATTTTTTAAAGGCTTTTTATCCTCAAACACAAATTCCCTGGAACATTGCTTCAGTTGTGCACTTCATTATGTCCTGTTGACTCAGCCTTAGATAATAAACAAATTTTGTTTTATTTTAGTATTTGATTAAATCTCATCCAACACTTCTCCCTGGCAGTCAGGGGAATCGAATCATCCATCCTGTCTGGAGCATGTAGATTTGCTACTTTGTAACTTAAGGATTAGCTTTGCACTTGGGAAATTTTTGGGTAGCATCAAACCACCCTATAGAATTCTGTGATTAATTTCACTTATGAATTTAAAGGGTTTACAGCTGTCTTCACAGTTAAATAAGAATTTACTGAAATGCTGCCCTCCCTAGTGACAGAGACAATTCCCCAACCAGCAGGACTTCTGCATTCCCAGAAGTAGATGGTTTGACCAGGGAGAATGAAATTAGCACACACACGCAAAATGTACCATCTGAGACTTCCAGAAAATGCAGATCCAGGGGGAAATCATAGAGCATAAATTACTTTGAGGTTTTTTGGTGTTTGTTTTTTTTTTTCCTAGGTATTAGTTGGAGAGATTTTTGTTCTTTCACATGCACAGCTGTGGAGTCTCTCGGGGAATTTCTTGCTCTTTTTCATTTTTGCATATCAGCCAAAAACCAAGATCTAAGCATCAAATGTTGTACCCATATGATGTGGGTGGATTTTTACAAAGGCTGTTAGACAGGAAACTGCTTAAAATCCAAGGTGGGCATTCTGATAGCTAGGCAGCAGCATGCGTAGGTAGCATGATGAGGGAAGAGACAACTGAACAGATGGGATCAAGGGCTTGGTTTTGTGGTTGTGTTTGTTGTTATTACTGTTTGTTTAGTCCCCACTCTGACTCCATTTTTATAGACTTGGCCAAATAACGGGAACTTTTGTTATCCCATTTATACTGGTGAGGTAAATATTTGTTGCACAAATAAATCAGTGAAGAAACCTGAAATTAATCATTGCTGTGTGATGTTGGCCAAGTGATTTGACCTATACTCCTTTATTTATTTTTATTTTTTTTGTCTCATGAGTTAGTCTAAATAAACTCTAAGATTTATTTTGGTTTCAAATATTCATAGTGAACATTTACAGATCATTACTATGGATTGGGCACTATTCTAAGCACTTCCCTATAACAACTACTTTAATCTTCACAAATACTTAGAAAGTAAATCATAGTATTAGCTACATTTCACAGACAAGGAAACTGACACAGAGAGGTTAAACAACTTGCCAAAGTCATATAACTTGTAAGTAGCAGAACCAGAATTTAACTATAAAGATCACTCTAAACTTCATGCTTCAACCATGTCTATGCTGCTTCACAAAATTCTATGGGGGAAAAGTGAGGAAGATCATTTTTGTGTACTGCATCAAACGAGGTTTTATGAAAATGTAAACTTTTTTTTTTTCATTCCCAAGGAATACATTGGCCTTATAATCAAATTCCACCCAACCTTAATGCTTTTCCCCCTTCCAGAAACCAATCCTATATCTTGGTAACCACCCTTTCCATCATCTCTTAGTTTACACCATCTTTGACTCTTATCCTGGATCTCTGTAGGTGGCTTGGAGATAATAGGTAAGAAGGCATTGCCCATCATTTGCAAATAAATACATAATCTCAGGCAAGCAGTTAGGAGCCAGCAGTCCCAGATTGCAAGAGGGATGTCTGACTGCCAGTTTGGGCCCGGATCGCTATGAACCGGGAGGGCACAGTTGGATTCTTGGTCAGGACACATGCTTGGATTACAGGCTCAATCAATCCCCAGTGTGGGGCATGCAGGAGGCAGCTGGTCAATGATTTTCTCTCATCATTGATGTTTCTATCTCTCTCTCCTTTCTCTCTGAAATCAATAATATATATATATATATATATATATATATATATATATATATACACTCACAGAGATGCTCATCTTCTTTTCACTATATGCACTCTGGGTAATAATGAGACAGTGGTGAGTCAGATTCAAACTTGCAGGTGAACAGCACAGTAGGGGATGTAGGAGCCACAGATAAAAAGGAATCCTCTCCTCCTGGACTTTTCACCACAGGTAAACCTTTAAGTGAAAGAGAAAGAAATATTCTTTCTTGTGGAAGCCACAGTTATTCCCCTCCTGTGAAATCAACCAAATCAATATCCTATTAATGCCTTTTGTCTCCCAGCCAGAAATTTTTTTCCTGTAACCCAACTCAAAGGATCTTATTACATAGCAAATTTGATTAGGTCATTGCCCCTTGTCTTATTTATTTTTGTAGACTTCAGGGGGCTTGGTACATGATCTTGTTTATAGCAAGAATTCACTAATATTGATTGATTGATTGATAAATTATTAAGTTTATTTTCTTATGCTACCTAAATTATAAAATTTAACTTTTTAATTGCATGTCACATCAAGCATAATCTGTGGATGAAATATCAGCTTCCTTGGCTTCTGAAATCACTGTAGATGGGCTTCACCTCCCCAACTCCATTATCACACGACCAGTCAAAGGCTCAGCAATCTTTCCCAGGATGAGACTTACCCGCCAATGATGCAATTCCTACATGTGTCACTGGTCACCTTAAAAGCAAGGGAAGAATTAGCGAGTAGGGAGAAGGACTAAAGAAAACAATACAGAACTCTGTTTAGTGAGAGGTAGTAGAGAGTCATTAGAAATTTACTTATACCACTTGGTGATGTAGGCTATACTTGCAACCATTACACATTAAGTCATAATGTCTTTAGGTACTGCAGTTCTGCTAGGAAGATAATCATTACAAATTTAGATTTCAATTCAGCCAATATTTGTTGAGTCCCTAATATGTACCAAGAATTGTGCATGAGAAAATCTCCTAAAATAGTTCCGTGTTTGAAGCTCCACTTGCTCTCCAGAGAGGGTTTCTAGACTACATGAGGCTTAGCAGGATCTACCAGAACAAGCACATAATTTCTATGTCCTTAAAATCAATCCTACCAAGTTCTAATCAGCTCAACTCCTAGAGTTGGCCTAAAAGGGGATAGTGTCAGAAACTCCATCAAGTTCAGAGCTATCTCCTCCCCTAAATATATGTTTTTAAAAGCTTTGCTATTTTTTTCTCCTAATATAAAATGTCTTAAATTTGATAGCTAAGAGTCGTCAGTGAAACTCTATCATAAAATGCCATCGATAATGCAGCTGTTTTTCATGAAGCACTCCATTACACTTGTCATTTGGAACCAAAAGCCACATTTTTGTGTGACACACAGAACAAATTGCACCAGACAACTAAAGGCACCTGGGCAACTGATGCCTTCAGCTGGGTTCTTGTAATTCCTCATTATTTTGTTCACCTAATCTCCTCGTTCTTTTTTTTTTTTTTTTTTTTTTTTAATTCAAATGTTGCACCTCAAAGAAATTAACTAATCTAGAAGTTCAAAGGCAACTAGGATCATTTGTAACCCAACATGTTCTTGTTCACCATGAAGTTTCGAAGTGATACAAGTTTTGTTGCTTTTACCCCAGACTGTAGTTCATAAGGCAGAGAACAAAGTAACAAGTTTGAAAAACCAGCATGCTTTTTAAAAATTAATCTGAGTTTTAAACCCACTAAAGTTTTGAAAATACCTGCTAACCTGAACAGAAGAAACACCTGAAGCCTTGAGGCAGAGTAGCTTTCTGAAGGGAAAAAACACACACAACATTAATATTTCATGTGGAAGGAATTTTTCAAGGTACATACCAGTTCTCCAAACCAGGGAGACAGATCACATTCATCTCCAGCACAGGTCTGCTCCATTTGTCAGATAAATTCTCAATATCACACCCCTGCTTCCTTGTTCAAGCAAAAGCACCATACTTTGAAAGACAAAAGAAATCACCATCATCATCATCACTATCATCATCATCAACAACTACTACTAAAGTTTCTTAAGTGCTTACTGTGTGCCAGTGTTGGAAGCCACCCATTGCCTTCACTAGCAGAGAGGTGTGTGGACAAGGAACCCAGAAGGCTGGTCAACCTTGAAGCTCTGAAAGGTTTAGTTGAGACAATGGTAGCTAAGCAACTTCCACCTTTTAGTTTTATGTAAATCCTTGCTGATTGGCTATTACTGGAATTGCCTGACTAAAGGCAATGGGTGTATCCCATAGTCTTAATAAAAGGGATAGCAAGGCCAGAGGCGGGGCGGGGCGGGGCGGGGGGAGGGGGGGAGGGAGGGGTCCTTCCCCTTGAGTTAGGGTTGAGTTAGGGTCCCACCTGGCTCCCAATATTTCCAAATTAATATTTTCTAGTCTCTTTCATTTGTGTGCGGCCTCCTCCAGAGCCCAAACCCTGAACCTGAACCCTGAACCACACGGCACATGGGTGGGGGGGGGGGGGGGGGGATACTCGCAACTGGCAGCTCAACGTGGGGTACTCACATGCCAGCCTCTCTATTATTAAACACTTTATCTGAATTATCAAGTTTTTAAATTATATCAGTCCTTTGAGATGGATGTTCATGGCCTTTGAGGAAATGGAGGTCTAGAGAAGTTATGTGTTAATGTTACACAGCTAGTACGTGGCAGAGTAAGGATTTAAACACTCTTTTAAAAACATTAATAGACTTTTTTGGAGCAGTTGTAGGTTCACAACAAAATTGAATGGAAAGTACAGAGAGTTCCCAAATAACAGCTGCCCCAGCCCCACATGCACAACCTTCCCCACAATTTTGTTAAGTAAAATTAGAAGTTAAATTGGTGTCTTTAAGTGTTTGGTGCATAATCAATGAAATTGTAACACAAAATGCCATCTCAACTCCTAGGAATCCCAAAGTATTTGAAATAGGGTCTCAAAAAATGAAAAAAAAAAAAAAATTAGGAAAGTATTTGTTTTCCAACAACCATTAGCTAATTTAACAGTGGTTTTACATTTTAACACCTGCTGGGAAAGAATGCTAAAATAGCAGCTCCCACTAAGAGGGGTTACCTGCTTGCTTTGTAGACACCAAGCTATGATACAGGGCATCACTGTTATATAGTGATAGAAGATGCTGTGGTCTTCTCTCCAGGGTATCCTGACCCCAACTTTCCTCAGGATGCTGGAGATGGATAGATAGTGCCAGATCTGTGCTGAAAGAATTCTCAGGACCTCATGCAAATAGTTAAATTCACAATAAACTTGTTTTAAATTACTAAGGGTCCAAAATTTACTTCCTGACTGTGGATATTCTAAAGACCCAATAGGAGTCTTGTTCCTTTCAATTTGTTCATAGGTATTCACTTCTCTTCAGTGAAAAAATAATTATAATAATTATTATTAACATGTGGGGACTTACTCTTGGCTAGGTTCTGTGCTAATAATGTGGCATGCATTATTTATCATTCTTCATTCTCCCACCACTGAGATGGGTGCTATCATTATTTTCATTTGCATGTATGACTTCTCTGATTTCCGTTTCACACAGCGACTAAAGTGGTGGAGTCCAGTGTTGAACCTGGCAGTCTAACTCCACCACCTACCCTCTTAACCGCTATTCTACCAACCACTCCTCTCAACAGAGGAAAAAGTATTAATCATCCTTGAAAATTTTACAGACCATAATTATGCAGTGCTCTATTCATCACTACTACCTAAGTAATCATATCATCTTCTCTACGAGCCTCTCTGTGTTCTATAAAATGTCTCATTCTTGCCCAAGGCTTAAATACTGAGTGGGAAGGAGGGGTGCAGAAAGAAAGGAGGCCTTCTCACCACTGGAGAGCTGATTAATTTACAATTAGCAAAGGCTAAAAGTTCCCTTTCTGAAACTTTTGCTTGAAGGCCTAGAATTAAAACTTAGTCACTGGGTCCTATCTCTCTTGTGGAGATGAAGATCCATCACCAGACAAACGCTAACTTTCCACCTCTCAGGCCTCCTCTCCTAGGCTCAACTGAGGCAGTTCCCTGACACGGAGTTTCAGTGTGGAGTCTCAGCAAGGCATATGTGTTGTAAATGCCTTGTGTGCTGATTCTCAAAACTTGACCTTTTTGGTCAAAACTGGTTTGGCTCAGTAGATAGAGCGTCAGCCTGCAGACTGAAGGGTCTTGGGTTCAATTCCCATCAAGGGCATGTACCTTGGTTGCAGGCACATCTCCAGTAGGGGGTGTGCAAGAGGCAGCTGATGGATGACTCTCTCATTGATGTTTCTAACTCTCTATCCCTCTCCCTTCCTCTCTGTAAAAAATCAATAAAATATATATTTTTAAAAACTGAACCTTTTTCTTTTTCAATGATATAATATGAAAACAAACAGAGAAGATGGAAATACTTAAACATAGTACAATGGATAGCCATACACCCATCATCCAGGTTCAACACCCATATACCTACTACTTATATGTTAACATGTGTTGGAATATTTGAATGTATCTATTTACTTATCATGACCTTTCACTACTGAATATTGCAGTGTACATCTTCTGAGAATAAGAATATTCTCTTATGTAGTCATATACAATTAACACATTTAAGGAATTTAATAATATTTTCCTAATATCATATAAGATCCAGTCCAAAATTGTGTTTTATGGCTGATTTTTAAAACTAGTATTAAGACAATTGTATGCATTGTATTTGGTATATCACTTTAGTATTTTTTATTGAAGAAGAATTTCCCCTCATCCTTCCCCCCTTTTTAATGACATCAACATTATTTATTTATCTATTAATTTAACAATTTAAAAAACATTTTTATTGATTTTTTAGAGAGAAAGAGGAAGGGAGAGAGATAGATAGAAATATTGATGAGAGAAAAACACAATTGATTGCCTGCCTCCTGCATGTCCCCCACTGGGGATGAAGCCCCCAACCTGGACATGTGCCCTAACTGGGAATCGAACTAATGACCTCTTGGTTGCTGGGTTGATGCTCAACCACTGAGCATCACTGGCCAAGCCATTTGAAGATACCCAAAAGTTTTTGTGTAATGTCCCAAATTCTGTATGTGTTCTATTGTTTATTCTTGAAGTCATTTAACCTGATTCTCTAGCTTTTGTATTAGTCTAAGGGAAATAAGCCAGATCTGGAAAGACAAATGCGAATAATCTCATTTTTATGTGGCATCTACTATAGTCCAACTCATAGAAGCAAAGAGTAGAATGATGGCTACTAGAGATTGGAAGGAGGAGAAAATGGGGAGGTGATGGTTAAAGGGTACAAAGTTTCAGTTTTATGTGGGATAAATAAGTACTACAGATCTACTATATAGCTTAGTGCCTATAGCTAACATGAATTGTATATTTAAAATTAGTGAAGAGGCTAAATCTTGTGTTAAGTGTTCTTACCATACATAACATCATCACCATCATCAGCATAATGGGGGTGAGAGGAAATTTTGGGAGGTGTTAGATATGTTTCTGGCCTTGATGGTAGGAAATAGAGAAAACTCATATTGCATCTTGTGTTCTCACTGGTGAACAAAGAACAAGTACCAGTCATGGAAGACATACTGAGAGTGTGAATGAC
This sequence comes from Pipistrellus hanaki, assembly GCF_964339955.1. Classification (NCBI taxonomy): domain Eukaryota; kingdom Metazoa; phylum Chordata; class Mammalia; order Chiroptera; family Vespertilionidae; genus Pipistrellus; species Pipistrellus hanaki. The sequence goes on along the minus strand of NC_140513.1, from coordinate 34,387,817 downwards.
AGTATCTAAATCATCTGGGGAAGAACGCCTGGTCCATGGTTGCTTTTTGGAAATGGGGCATGCAGACACACATTACAGCAATAGGCTCCTTTGAGCGTTGTTTACGAAGGCTGAGTCCATGAGATAGTCAAAACCCAAGGCAGAGTGATTCATATGCTATCCCAGCCATGAAAGGTTTTGAGAAAAAGGAATTGAAGTTATTCAAGTCTGGTTGTACTGTGGAACAGAAAGGATTTTGCAGGTGTTAGCTGGAAATCTGTGAATATGAACACTGAGCAAAGGGGCAGGTTTCTTGTCTGAGGATTCCTTAGAGACAAGTATATTTTATCAGTTTCTGGTATGTGACTTAATACTCTGAAAACTCACTGTGGACCTTTAATGTCACTTGTTTGCTTGAATTTTCAAGCTTTGGATGTGCTAACTTTCTTTGAAAGTAGAAATCAGGAGGCAGACACATCTTGAACAGAATAAATAAATGATAGGCTTTTATCACATTCAACCAAATAACTTTTAAGGTAAATATATAAACAAAATTGAGGGAGTGTGTAAAGAGATAAAACTGAGGCCCCAAAGAAAGTTATCTGGGGCTTCTGAGACTTCAAAGTCACTGGGCTCCTTAGGTTTTCTTCTTAGAATTTGACTTCTCTAGAAAATGGTGAGATCCACACCGATGATCACATAACAAAGACTCAGCCTTTGGATATCCAGGGAGGCTGAATTTTTCTGTTAAACTTGGAGAAGTAGGAGATTAAAGTCCTCTTCAACAGTGAGGGAGAGCCATTGTTCGGAATGGAACATGTTGCTCATTGTGATGGCCTGCTCTCCACGTGCTGCCTTCTTCCTTTGCAGCTGTGCCAATCACAGTACATCGAGAGCAGAGATCCTCAGATCCTCAACCCAGGAGGCTAGGGATACAGAGGGAGAACTAAGAGCTTTTTATGGACCTAAGGAACTACGTTTGTCAGGCCAGATTGTAATATCTGTTATCTCCCTCAATAAAAGATTGTTGTTGTTTTTTCTGTTTTTTTGTGTGTTGTTTTTTTGTTGTTGTTGTTTGTTTGTTTCAGGTGCACACGAAGTCTACAAAGTATAAAAAAGAGGAAAGTAAGCAGGGAAGCCAATACAGCAATTTTGTCCAAAAGCTGTGCTTGTACTCCATGCTCACTAGGTTTGGGCTAAGAAAGTTTTCCAACAGCCAGCCTGTGTTATAAACTAGGCCGGAGCACTTCATTTTGGCCCTTGGGAGATTAACCAGCCACTTGAATGCTGATTTAGTGCTTAAAGGACTAAAGACTTTAAAAGTCATGGGGCTGTAGCTTGCAGAGTTTTGAAAATAAATCTTACAGGCTGCAATGCCAGGCAGTGCAGCTGCATATATTTAAAAGGGCCAAGGTTTGTCCTAATCAATTTCGATGAATGCCTAAGTAAGATAGTATCTTCAAATTATAATAATATACTTCCCTCCTGCAAACTTTCACCTCCAAAGAAACTATCTATTGAAACACTTTTAACCCTACCAATTTAATGTAAATACATATGCTTTCATAGCCCAATGGTGCTGTGGACAAAATACCATAGTTTGTTACTGAGGCAACAATTAACTGACAAATAATATTAAAGGAAATATTTGTTAATGGTGTTGAAGTTAAAGATTATTCTCTTTGCACCTAAGAAAAATTTGTGTGCTAGTCTTCGATGATGATGATGATGATGATAATAGAAACTTATTTAAAATCTCATTAGAGAACTATCCCAACATCACATAAGCTTAAAAGAAAGACTTAACATATTAATTTGCAGGACAAAGCCTGCCCAAGCCTACAAACAAGCCATTAGCACATTTGGCAATGCAGGGCTTTAACATCCAGTTATTCCTACAACCTCCGGAAGCCGGGGCCTTCCTTATTGCGGCCTTCCCCCATCCTCACTCCACCCCCAGCCTCTTTGCACCTGGACTCGGTTTTGTGTGTGTTATGAAGAGGGTTATTTTGCCACGGAGAGAGGAGGACTTTGATGACTTCAAACATGGACATTAGATCAAGTTTTTATCTTCTCCCATAATCCTGTCTTTGATGTCACCAGACTGAAACCTCTCAGAATAGAAAGGGGGAGATGTGAAAAGAGGCCTAGTTAATTTATATGTTTAAGTGGCGCTGCCCTAATTCACCCGGGTAGCATTTTCATTGTCTTCTGCTTTGCATCCTAAAGGCAGGCTTACACCAAGCAATTATGAATGGCCCCTCTGAACAAATAATTGAAATTCACAAGTTGTGGGGTATGGCTAGACAATGACTGGGTTGGAGGTGTGAGTCATACATACTCCCTTGGGCATTATTAATGTTACAGGCGCTCTCCTCACAGGATGAGTATTTGTCTTACATTAAGTTTAATGGCAACTAAGCAGGTAGGTGCCATGTGCTAAAGACAAATAATCTTGGGGATTCACTCTTTACAAAGCAATCAGGGACCTAGGGCTTCTGTAAAAACAGCAAATGCTCTAGCTCCAGGAAGCATGGGGTTCCAACATGGCTACCCAATTTCAAAATAGGGGTGAATATAACATGGATTTAATTTCTGGGGGGGAAATCTTTTTCGGGTAAGAAAAAATGGTGACCTATGAAAATTCTAAGAGGTTGCTTTTATGTTATTAAATTTATTGGTGTGACATTGGTTAACAAGATTATATATGTATTATATATGTTTCAAGTGTAGGATCTGTATATTGCATTGTGTGTTCACCACCCAAAATTAAGTCTCCTTCCGTCACCATATATTTGATCCCTTTGCCCTCTTCTACCTTCCCCCTAATTCCCTTTCCCTATAGTAACTACCATACTATTGTTTGTGTCTATGAGTTTGTTTATTTTGCTTGTTGCTTATGGTTCTTGTCTTTTTCCATCTGATTTAATTTGCTTAGCATGATATTCTCAAGGTCCATCTATGTTACCCTAAATGGCAATAGGAAATTTTAAAAGTTTACCTTTTTTTCTTCCACATACCCAGCTAATGTCATCTACAAAGAACACTTGGGGTGAATGTTCACAAATGAGTATATTTGCACATGTGCATTCATACTCACATACCCTTCCTTAGCTGACTAGTTAAAAATTCTGCATATCCAAATTGCTTAATGCAGTGGCATGTTCTCCAAGGAAAAGAATGATGCTGGCTTATAAAACATAATAGGATCTTGCATTATCATTAGTATTGTTTTAAAGTAGAATTCAGCAAAAGGCAGAACAAGCAACAGTCTTAGAATGGGCCCTGTTTAGTGAACTTTTAAAACAATCTCTTAATAAGTTAAGGGGACTCTCATTTATGAGGCTCTAAATTAATGGCCCCTACCACCTTCTAGTGAAAAAAATCCAATGTATGTCAGAAGGACACTGTAATAATAATAATAATAATAATAATAATAATAATAATAATAATAAAGATGAAGAGGCTTGCCTTTCTTAGTATCTTTGAACTACTGTGTGGAGTGAAAAAACACATAAATGGAAAGTGATAATAGTATCTACTGATGAAAATGTTGAGTCAAATTTCCAGAAGAACTTAAACTCCACCAACTACACCTGTGGAAAAGATTCTCTAAAAATTTCTCCCAAGTAAAAAGAGACTTGTTCTGTTCTCCCAACAGAATTCTTGGTTAAACTTTAGAACAACAGAAGAAGGGACTGTCCCTTCTCTCCAGACCCTTAATTAATAATAGTGTGATTTTCTTATACAAAATCTTGTTTTCCTGCTTTGAAGCAAGTTTGAATTGACAAGGAAATCTCAGAATTAAAAATGGGGATTGGTCCAGCCCATATATCCCAGTGGATAAGCATGGGCCCATGAATCAAGAGGTCACCATTTCTATTCCCTGTCGGGCATATGCCCAGGTTTCTATCGATGTTTCTTTCTCTCTATTCCCCTTCCTTCTTCTCTCCCTAAAATCGATAATATATATATATATATATATATATATATATATATATATATATATATATATATATATATTAAAAAAAAAACCTGGGGATTGGACTCATAGGAATTTATAGCCATATATGCATACAGGTAAGCAAAGAGTAAAGAGATGCAGAGATAGATGTTCATTGAATAACTGTTTATAATTATAAATTGAAAAAAAATGTAAGTGATCCTTATAGAACTGGTTAAATAAATACGGTGCTTCTGAGAAATGGGTTTGACCATTAAAAAGAGATGGTTTAAGAATTTTAAAGTTCTAAAAATTTTAAATATGGTGCTCCCTCATTATGTAATTCCAATTTTAAATAAATTTAAACTACAAACTCAGAACTCCCTGCAAGCTGAAATCAAAATAGCTTCTTTTTATTTTTTATTTAAAATTTTTTTTTTTATTGATTTCAGAGAGGAAAGGTGAGAGAGAATCATTGATCAGCTGCCTCCAGCATGCCTGCAACTGGGGATCGAGCCCGAAACTGGGGCATGTGCCTTTGATGGAAAATTGAACCCTGACCTCCTGGTTCATGGGTTGATGCTCAGCCACTGAGCCACACTGGCAGGGCAAAAATAGCTTAAGATTTTTTAGATTCTGAAAATATTTTGCAAACACTTTGTATAAATTTGTCAAAATAGGTCTCTTCTTTCCTACTGCCCTCTTGCCTTGCTTCTCTACTGTCTTTCTCCTCCTCCTCCTCCTCCTCCTCCTCCTCCTCCTCCTCCTTCTTCTTCTTCTTCTTCTTCTTCTTCTTCTTCTCTCTCTCTCTCTCTCTCTCTCTCTTTCCCCCCTTTTTTTCTTCTTGCCCCTGCTTTGTCAGTGTCCCAACTAATAGGTGCCTATCAAGCAATACAGCACTTGATAAAGCTATTGATATTTGTAAAATAATGTGCAAGATATACTGGTTTTTTTAAAAAAGGGAGGATGTCATGCATCATGTGATAATACTTATCAAAATATAAAGTTGTAAATACCTAGAAACATTTATGGAGGAATAGAAGCAACTGGTAACAGAGGTTAACTCTAAGAAGTTAGACAGAACTGGAGGGAGCATGAAGGAGAGGGACATACCTATTCTCACTTTATATCCTTTCATATTGTTTTTTAAAAAAGAATGTATTTCTTTAATAATTCAAAGAAATATTAAAGGGTTAGGAAATTGGGTAGATCTCAGAGAGGAGAGGGGATGGGAAGATATTAATCAAAGAACTTATATAAATACTAGAGGGTTCAGTGCAATCGGAACTGGGTCTCAGCACAGTCCGGAACTTTTGTCTCCTTCCCGCTAGGGCAACCTAGCAGCACAGTCAACAGTCAGTCCTCTGCGTGCAATGTGCGCACCTCCGGGGCTCTACCTTTAGCCGCTCCCCTGAGCTTCCAACTTACAGCCCAGATTCCCTCTGTATGTGTCTGGGTCCCCAGGGTCTCACTTAGAACAGGGGTTCAGTGCTGTCGGCACTGGGGTTCAGCACAGTCCGGAGCTTTTATCTCCTTCCCGCTATGGACACTAGCCAGGCACTCAGCCACCCCTCCTCTCCGGCTCCGTCCTCTCCGCGCACAGAAGGCTTTTACAGCTCCTCTGATTTTCCTTCTGGTTTTCTCTTTCTTTCTCGTTGTAGAATTTCCAGTCAGTCAACTTTCCTGTAGTTCTGGGTAATGTCCACTTTATATTTTAGTTGTATTTTTTGAAATTGTTGTGTGAGGCTTCAGTTAGGTGGTTATCTATGCCGCCATATTGGTTTCTCTCCCGACTTGGGGATTTTTAATCAACCAATACTAAACCCACCTGAATATGAGTAAAAATCGTGGAGTGGATTCTTCCAATTCAGTAGACAGAGCCCATTTTTTTCCGAAACAAAAGTCAGAGTGTCTATTCCCAATGCCATTTGGATTTGGTTCTACATTCTGGCAGTTCACAGTTCTGAATCACACTTCAAATGAATCAATTTTTTTCTTATTAGAGTTACTCCTGGTCCAACTTTTGCATCTGTACATTGGTGAATAGGAATATAAGGGTGTGGAAGATCTTAGTCTTGATCTCTAATGATGCATCTTTGCTTTTGATGATCTTTGAGTGCTCATCATATAAACCATTTTATAGCTTGTCAGATGATAACTTTTTCTTTTAATCTGTAGAGCTGTGCTTCTTAAACTGTCTATAATGAAGAACCAGACTCCTCCCACCCCAATCTGCAGATTGGCTTTTCTGTTAAACACAATAAAAATGTCACAATTATGTCACTTTTCTATAAAAATTTCTAAACCCTTTCTCTCACTTCCTGCACTTATCTTTCACTGACCGATAACAGTGGTAGGGATGCCACCAGTTCATGAACAAGATATTCATGAACCAGATTATCCCGAAATACCTACTTAACTGAATTAAAAAAAACAAACACAAAAAACCTCAGTCTCCTCCTGTATCCTAAACAGACGTTGAACTGCTCCCTTTTCTCATTTAAGCAAGATGTTCTTTTGTCTCCCTAATCTTCACTTCTGAAAATCCTGGTAGACGTGTAAGGGTCAACTCAAGCAATAATTCAGCTGGATAGTAATTTTTCCTCCTCAGACTAAAGTAGCACTTGGTGCCTCTCATACAATACAAAACAGGGTCTTAGTTTAGTCTTCCCCAGAAGCAGGCTCTGAGTCAGGGATCTGAGTGCAATGAGTTTATGTGAGAGATGATCTCAGGAAACAGTGGTAGATGAGTGGAAAAGAAAAAAAAGGAAAGCAGCTAATTATTCATTATTTAGTAAGCTAATACTATGAGCATTTGGTAGCTTAAGCAGGTTCTCAGGAAACAAATGTAAAACCTCAGTTATCCTACAGGGGAATAAGAGATCTGAAATGTTTATACTAGTACACCAACTCCCACCAATGATTGATTAACGGCTGTTCATGGGAGGGCCGATATAATTCCCTAGTCCAATTGACTTGCCAAAGTAATCAGAGTACTCTCAGGCAAAGAAATACAAGTGCTAGCAGTTGGAGATTGGGTTCTGTGAGAAAATATGGCCAGGACACCCACAGCAAATGCTGCACATGGGTCTTACGGCTGTTAGAGTGTAGACTGCTTGAGGGTAGGTGTAATGGATTGTCCAATTATACATGATGCATTTAATAAATATATGGTCCTAGAATAAATGTTAACTCAAGCAGGGTTGACAAATGTGATTTTCTTACTAGATATCAAATAAGTAGGACACCAGTCTTCTCATTTCAGAAGGAGTTAGTAAATAAATAAATAAATAAATAAATAAATAAATAAGCTTTCTGAAGCACTGAGTCCTTTCAGCTGCAGGCAGTTTCAGGAGCAGTGCTTCTTAAACTTTAATGTGTATAACAATTTAGTGCATCTGGAGGGGGGCCCATGATTCTGCTTTCCTGTCCAGCTCCCTGGTGATGCTGAAGCTGTTGGTCCTTGGGACAATACTTTGAGTAGCAAAGGCACAGATAATAGAATTAACTGTGATTCACGGGGTTATTGGCCCATTGAGTATCTTTGTTGTACATCCAAAAAGTCTTTAACTCCACTTCCACTGCTATGTTGGAGCCAGTTTATCCCAGCTCCCAAGAACTAATTACATTTTCAGGAATCTTGCAAACCAATTTTTAACATCTGGTAGCTTGAAATTAGCCATGGAGGAAATATTTACACCTACCATGTCAAACTGAAAGGCTAACATGAACCAAAAAAACAAGATTTAAGTTTATGTCGACCATAAAGAAACACACAAGAGCTTCAATTTTCATAGAAATGTAGAGTCATGCTGAATGCAAAGGGCTGAAATAAATGAGTAATCATTAACATAAAATAATAGAACATTTTAATAAAAATAATTATTTTCCTTGAACATTAACTTACCAGACACGGAATATCTGCGCAAATTAGTAAGCGTAATGCAAATAAACCTGTTTTTCTTGTTTTCTAAAAGTGAAATATTTGCTGCTAGTATTAGTGGAGAGAAATGATGTGCTTGCACATAAGGCACGTAAGGGAAGTGAATGCAACATGGTCATAATAATCAGTCATTAGTGAACGTTGTTATTTTTTAAAAATATGTTTTATTGATTTTTTACAGAGAGGAAGGGAGAGGGATAGAGAGCCAGAAACATTCATGAGAGAGAAACATCCCCTACCAGGGATGTGCCTGCAACCAAGGTACATGCCCTTGATCGGAATCAAACCTGGGACCCTTGAGTCTGCAGGCCAAAGCTCTATCCACTGAGCCAAACCGGCCAGGGCTATAGTTCATTACTAATAACTAGAGGCTAAGTGCACGAAATTCATGCATGGCAGGGAGGGGGCAGTGCGGGATCCCTCAGCCCAGCCTGTGTCCTCTTGGATTCCAGGACCACTTGCCCCTATTCGCTCACCTGCCTGCCTGCTCAGTGCATGTCATAGCAACCTGTTGTTCTGGTCATTCTGCCATAACAGTCACTTAGGCTTTTATATATATAGATTATGTGTAACTGAAAATTGTAAAAATTAAGTTATGAAATTTTTATTAAAACATTTTTAATATATCATTATATTGGCTGGGCTACAAAAATATCCATCATGGGCCATGAGTTTTATATGCTTGATTTACACCATAGTAATGGGCAAATGCTACAAAACAGGGTTTGTGTTTTTCAGAGATTTGCACATCCCTGCTTTACTGCTCTCAACAATGAATAATACCATGCCCAGAAGACAGTGAAGAATCTTTGGTGCTGAGTGGGGTGTTTCCACATACCTGTTATCTGCTAGTGGGGATGCTGTTCTTCCATTGCACTCATTTGGCTAGGAGAGTAACGTACAAGGTTTAGTCATTTAACAAACATTTGTTAAAATCCCAAAATAAGAATTCTTAGAAAATGTGTGATGTTCATATAATTATAAATTTAGAGTACAATCTTTCTCACATGTAGCTATACAAAGATTTATTCAGCCGAAACCGGTTTGGCTCAGTGGATAGAGCGTTGGTCTGTAGACTGGAGGGTCCCGGGTTCGATTCCGGTCACGGGCATGTACATTGGTTTCGGGCACATCCCCAATAGGGGGTGTGCAGGAGGCAGCTGTTCAATGTCTCTCTCATCGATGTTTCTAGCTTTCTATCCCTCTCCTTCCCTCTCTGTAAAAATTCAATAATAGCCGAGACTGATTTGGCTCAATGGATAGAGCATCGGCTTGGGGACTGAAAGGTCCCGGGTTTGATTCCGGTCAAGGGCATGTACCTTGGTTGTGGGCATATCCCAGGTGGGGGGTGTGCAAGAGGCACTGGTCGATGACTCTCTCTCTCTCATCGATGCTTCTAGCTCTCTATCTCTCTCCCTTCCTCTCTGTACAAAATAATAAAATATATTTTTAAAAATAAATAAATAAATAAATAAATAAATAAATAAACAAATAAAAATTCAATAATAAAATATATTTTTTAAAAAGAATTATTCAGTGAAATACCATTAATTTTAGCAATTGTCCTGTTGAATACAATGGTAAAAATTCCTAGTCTTTTTTTTTTTTTTTAATGTAGCATAGTAAAATATCTTCATAGATAAGCAAGTGGCTTTATGCTAACATATTTCACAATAAATTAGAAAATGTTGTAATTATATTACTTTCATTTTGAGATGAAAGGGTGTTTTTCTTTCAAAAGAGTCAATATTTGATTTTACAAATAACCAAAAGATTGGAACTAAGAGTAACATTATTACAATAAAATAGTAGTCAAGCATTGTGAAATGAAGAGATTTTGCAATTATCTGGTTGAATTGTATTGTCAGTTAAACTAGATTTTCAGGCTAAAAACCTTTAACTTCAAAACAAAGTTTAACTGAGTTCAAGTTTGAAAATAAACATTTTTCATTTTTAAAATTGTTAAGCAGAATTGACCACTTCTGTAACTCTTCAGCTCCAAAATGCAAATAAATGGTCCTCTAGGTATTCCTTGTATATTGTTACAAAACCTACATCCTTTTCACCTCTTTTATAGCCCCTTTTATGGCTATTAATTTTTAATTCTGGAGACATAGTCACTGTGTTTCTGGTTCTCTGGTGGGAGATAAATGTGATTTAGATCCTGTTTTATATAGGCTTGAGGTTGATGTTTCTGATTGTATCTATTCCCCAAGAGAAAAATTGCTGGTTTCCACAACCCCTTGCTAGCAGGTCATAAAACAAATATTAAATAATAACAGTAAGCTATGAACCTCCTATAGTGCTCCAATTTTCAATTAAATGATTGCTGATGAAATATGGCTGGTGAAAAAACAGACTATATAGAGAATTCATATGATGTGCCCAATGTTTAGACCATACATATTGCTTGGGCCCTTGAGACCTACTTGTGCATGTACAGAATGTCAACTATTATTTCTTGAGCCATAGTTTTGTAACTTACAGCTCTCTAGTATGTTGATGGGAGCACAGAGGTTACTCAAGTTGTGTTTTTTTTCCAAATCAGATTTCAGATTCTCAAAGAGAATTGATTTTGACACTTAAAATAAAAAACCCTATCAATTGATTATACATAGTATTTTGTGTGTGCCCCAGGTTTGTGGAAAATTAAATAGCTTTAAAAATCCTCAGGTCTTCCATTATTTTCATCAAAGAATCTACAGAAGAGAGCTGGAAGAGTTTAACAATGCAGTTCTTCATGATATCGTGGAGTTCATCTAAATATACTGTATCTTAATCACTGATAATTTTGTTTACAGAAACATAATTCACTCATTGCTATTATTATCAGTTTCACAGATTCTGCAAGAATAGCAGCTAAAGTGTATAGAATCTGTCTCAAAATACTGTAAGGAGAGATGTTTAAGTAGGCATTAGGACCAAATTATGTGTGTGCATGTAATAACCTGCTGCATCACACCCATATTAAGTCAGATGGAGATACTTTGTTTTTTATTTATTTATTTTTTTACTATATTAAGTTTTTTTTTTTTTAATTTATCTTCAAAAAATCTTTTTAGGAAACTACTAGCTATGTCCCTCACTCTTCTCAAACCTTCACAAGTTACTCCTAAAAATATGTTAATTTTTTTCTTTGTAGCAGCAAAAATATTCATGAACACTAATTCTTATTTAAGAAAGAAGCCAAAGCTAAGTGGTTCCACTTAACTAGGAATCTCTTACACATGGCTCCAAGGCTGAGTACTCATTTAGCTGATCCCAAATATACACTTAGTCTCTATCTATATAACATTAACCAAATGATGAACATTCACCAGAGGTCGAGCCTTTCAGGCAGATTCAAATAAGTGATTTTCAAAGAACCATCAGAAGTGGAAATGTGCAGAGCTGCACCACATCTAATGAAGGTGGGATTCAGTTACAAGTAGGAGGAAATGTGCTTCAAGTAGCCATATATTACCCTTTATGAAGGAAGAGAGGGAGAGATGAAGGGAGGGATGGGAGGAGTGAAAGAAAGAAGGAAAGAAAGAAGGAAAGAAGGAAAGAGGGAGGGAGGAGGGGAGAAAGGAAGGGCCACCTTGAAAATTTTATGATGAGGTGAAAGAGAACTGGATTGGGATTAGGGGTAGTGTCCAAAACTTGGTTATGACAATTTTTATTCTACTTACTATCTTGTCTGAACATCAGTTTACTCCATTGAGAACAAGAATGCTAATACCCAACCTGCAAGAAATGAAATGGTTTATATATCTTTGGAGGCCATGGGCCCACGTAGGTCAATTCAGAGTGTTAATTCAGTTTCTGTTTCCATTGCATCCACTTGGTGAGAAGTGAAAAACTTCATTTTCTCACTTTAGTTGAATTCTATTTGTGATATGGTGGTCATAAATCAATTCCTAAAGAGATGGTCATTTTAGATATTAGTCAGACCTTCCATAGACAAGTGTTTTTCGAACTTCGATGTCCATACAAATCACCAGAGCTCTTGTTAAGATGCAGGTCTGGGGTGAGACCTGGGATTCTGCTTGTCTAACCAGCTCCCAGGTAACTTTGCATGTTTTTGATAACATCAGGGGCTACTTCAATACTTCCACACACTGAGCACACATTATTTATTGGATCAGCCACAGAGTTGTAAGTGCTGCTGCTGATGTCATTCGTGTTTTTTTCTATGGTGATAAATACATCCTCTGGGAACAATTGCAGCCAACAAAGAGCTCTGTAAACTGAATGACAGGGTGAGGTGAGTAGGGGGGAGAGTGATCTGTGGAAGAATCTCCTACTTCTCCTCGTGGCTGTCACTCATGATGAATGGCTCTAGGCAGAAAGGTTGGACTCAAAGGCAGTGGTGACTTGCAATTAAACTCCACATACCTCCTTTGCCATACCCTTCATTAGCATACTGTCCATAATATGTACCATAATTATGGTCCATGATATATACCATATCAAGGTGGAGGCAAACCTTTGTTTTGTTGGCTGGTTACACATGTGAGTTTCTCTCTCTTATGGGAGAATTTTATTATATACGTTAAAGCATAAGTTTTGCTTTCCAAACATCATGATGAAGCAATCTGGATGCCAAATTAGAATGAAAAGTACAAAGACCAGCCTATCTTCACCAAAGTCACTTATATATCATAGTCTCCATCATTTCATCAATAAACTCACTCAACAAATATTGATTGAGTCACTATAATATGACAGTTGTTGTTCTGGGATCTAGAATAAAGCAGTGAGCAAAATAAATATCCTGCCCTGATACAGCTTACAGTTTGATAAAAGCAAATAGACATAGAACATGTCAGGTAGGGATAAATGGTACAGACGGGGGGTGGGGGTGGGGGAAAGATAAAACAAAGTTAGAGAAAGCAGATGTGGGAGTTTTATATGGGGGAGGGCTGGGAGTGGTGGTGGTGATGGGGGGACTTATAATCAGATAGACAGAGCACCTGAATTAATCTGAAAAATAATTATATTATTTTAAGTCTTAGAACACATATACATAGGGGGTTAAGTTTCTTACATGTGCATAGAGGTTACTTTTTCTTAAGTTTTCTTTTCAAGGCCTGTGTGAAGCGATTAAGGAGGTGACTCAGCTGTGAATCCAGTAAGCAGAACAGATAAGCATGGTCAGGCCAACCCACCAGGAGTCAAAAAAATCATCTCATCAACATCATCTCATCATCTGATCACTAAGGTTAATAGCTGACGTCCATTTCAGCATCACCCTAGCCCTTTCCCCTTTATAATCCTATCCCTGCACCTTGCTTAAGACAGGATTTGAATGCTTGTGAGCACCTGTCTGCTTGGTTGGCTAGCCTTCTCAATAAAAGCCTTATATGACTCAACCCTGCCTTTGTTATTGGACGCAGCGACAGGCAACCCGAGCCTACCCAGGGGTTTCCCGGTAACTGGTAGAAATGACCTAAAGGAAGTGAGAACAAGATACATGGATATATATCTGAAGAGATAAGCAGGAAGAGAGAGAGAAACAAAGAACTCCAAGGTTTTTGTCCTGAGCAACTGTAAGGATCCCATTGCCATTTGAAAAATACATATACTAGTATTTTTATTGATTTCAGAGAGGAAGGGAGAGGGAGAGAGAGAGAAAAATCAATGATGAGAGATAATCATTGATCAGCTACTTCCTGATCTTTTTTTTTTTTTTTTTTAAAAATATATTTTATTGATTTTTTACAGAGAGGAAGAGACAGAGACAGAGCTAGAAACGTCGATGAGAGAGAAACATTGACCAGCTGCCTCTTGCACACCCCCTATCAGGGATGTGCCCGCAACCAATGTACATGCCCTTGCCTGGAATCGAACCTGGGACCTTTCAGTCCACAGACCGACGCTCTACCACTGAGCCAAACCGGCTTCAACATGATCTTGAACTTAAAATCCAGGTATGTGCACCTGACTGGAATTGAACCCAGGACTCCTCAGTCCACAGGCCAACACTCTATCCACTGAGCCAAACTAGCTAGGGCCAGATTGCCAGATTGCCATTTTAATGAGGACCTTGTCTGTGCATAAAGAACCTAGTATTAAAGTATTCTGGGCATTTTTTCTTGTGAATTCAATCTTATACTGATAGGAAAAAGAGGAGAGAAAAAATGGGCTTTGTTGTATAAAATATCTGATAAGAAACAATCCTCTTTAAAATATATTTTAAAATATACTTATTTTAAAATATATTTTTTAGAAATGGAAAATAATATTTCATATAAACTACATTTTTAAATTTATTTCAGAGAGGAAGGGAAAGGAAGAGAGAGATAGAAACATCAATGATGAGATATAATCATTGATAGGCTGCCTCCTGCTTTCCCCACACTGGGGATCTAGCCCACAGCCCTGGCATGTGCCCTGACTGCAATTGAACTGTGAATTCGTGGTTCATAGGTTGACACTCAACCACTGAGCCATGCCAGCTGGGCTAACCTACTTTATAAATAACTGATAATTATTTTCTTAAATACACGTTTCTTTTTTTTAAAGTTTGTATAATTTGCATATATCCATATAATTTATCTCATACATTTAAAAAAAAAACTAGTAGTATGTATTTATTTTATAAGATCTGTTAATGAGTAATAATATAGCAACTGGTCAAATCAACACATCAAAAAGTCAAAAAGAAAAGTCATATCTATAGATTTAGAAAAAGCTGATAAAATTCAATAGGGGAACTCTGCTTATAGGAAAATGGAGTAAACATTTTTTTCTATTCTTCCCTCTATAACTAAAAAATCTGAATATTATACATTAAGCAAATGTAAGAAGACTCTGAAAAATAGGGAGAAGGCAGACTGGCTAATGATCTTGGGACCCATGGAATGAGATAATGGTGAATTCTCGTTTGGTTTTTGTTATTTTTTTCTTTGTTTTGCCTCAAATATCCCAGGTTTAAAACTGAAGAACACAGTAAACAAGGAATCGCCAAAGGACACAGATGGGGCAAAAAGCATCAACAAAGCCTGCTCTTTCTACCCAAAAGACCGGGAAAGGGGCAGTCTTGAAAGTCAAAAATCTTTTAGTTAATAACCACCCATACTCCAACCAAGCACCACAGAGAGCAGCACTGTGACCCATCTCTGCCCCCACCAGCAAAGTCTTGAGTGGGGAGCCCAGATTTCCACACTTTTAAGGCTATACCATGCACATAGACACCCTGCCTAATAGGGAGCTGGGACTTTCATCCTCACTGCTGACCACAAGGCCTTCCCACATCTCTGCTCTGTCAGTGGAGACCAAGTGAGGAGCCCTGATTTCTACCCCCACATGGCAGTAATGAGGAGTTTTCTCTCTCTCCTATGGGGTGATGTCAGAGGACACTAGTCAAGAGTAGTGTCCTAACAGTAACAAGGCCATCCCCACAGTGAAATGTCAGGGTATTTGCAAGTTACCTTTATTTTTTTTTTAATTTCTTTATTGATTAAGGTATCATATATTTGTCCTCATCCCCCCATTCCCATCACACACCTCTTCCCACGCACACTCCCACCCCCCCCTGTTGTCCTTGACCACTGGTTAGGCTCATATGTATGCACACAAGTCCTTTGGTTGATCTCTCCCCTCTATCCCCACCCTCCCCTAAACTCCCTCTGAGGTCCGACTCACTATAGACTGATTCATTTGCCTTTCAGCATAATCATTATTGCTTGTCTCATTTTCGGTTCTTATGGATGTATTTCTAGTAGGACATGATCTCACTCATCTAGGGAAAATGATGAACAACATAGACTAATGAACAAGAACAGACCCAGAGACAAGGAGGCATGGATCAGACTGCAAGTTACCTTTAAATGGTTGAGAGGAAATAAAAGAGTACATGCAAATGTGGCAAAATACTAACAGTTGATGGATATGTGTGAAGGATATAGAGGAGTCCTCTTTATAACAACAACAACAACAACAACAAAAATCCAAAACTTAGTAGCTAGAAAAAAGCCCATTATATTTAATCATTTTCTGAGTCAGGAATATGGGAAGGGCTTGGATGGATGATTGTCATGCTCTCTGTGGTATTACCTGTAGTCACTCTGTGGCTTTCACCTGATCAGTGGGCTTTTTCAGAGAATCCAAGACGTGCCTGATTCCTCCATGGGGCTTGGTGAAAAGGTGGATTTAGCTGGAATCCTCTCCCTCTCCATGTAGTCTCAAGGTCTCTACACCAGGGTAGTTGAATTTACATGGTGGCTCAGAGCTTAAAAAAAAAAAAAAAAAAAAAAAAAAAAAAAAAAAAAAAAAAAAAATCAGACCAGAAGCAGCATGTCTACTAAAAGCTAGGTCTAAAACTGAAACAGGGTACCTTCCACCATTCTTTATTGCTCAAAGAAGTTAACAATAGCCGGGACCGGTTTGGCTCAGTGGATAGAGCGTCGGCCTGGGGACTGAAAGGTCCCGGGTTTGATTCCGGGCAAGGGCATGTACCTTGGTTGCGGGCACATCCCCAGTAGGGGGTGTGCAAGAGGCAGCTGATCGATGATTCTCTCTCATCGATGTTTCTAACTCTCTATACCTCTCTCTTCCACTCTGTGAAAAATCAATAAAATATATTTAAAAAAAAAAAAAGAAGTTAACAATAGCTCAGGTTCAAAGGAAGGGGAAAGCGACCCATTGTCTCAGTAGAAAGACTATGAAATGATTTATGTCCATTTTTGTCTTCCACAATAGGCTTCTGTAGTTTTGAATATTTTCAAAAGCAAAAAATTGTGATGGGGTGGGAAAACCTTTAATAAATATGTATTTGGCATATTTTTGCAAGTTTGCCCACACTCTAAACTCCTAAACATAGAATTACTTTCATATTTTGATAGATTTCCAAGTTGCTCTCTAAAAAAGAGTATACCCATGTACTAGTATGTGCCCAGCAGAATTGTATGAGAGAGGCTGCATTCTCCATACACTGTGGTAATTGTGCGGAAGATTTACAAATTGACAAAAGATGGCATCTAATTCTTCCATTGAACGTGGGAGCCAGACTTAATGGCTGGTTTCTAAAGAATGGACCAAAGTGGTGTGATCTCAAGGGTAAGTTCTAAAAGGAAAGGCAGTGTCTGTCCACCTGGATCTCCCTGTGGTGGGACATACACTTTGGGAGCTTTGAACTGACATGTGAGAACCATGGCTATGGGGGTGAACAACTTTTTAGAGCACCAACCCAGGACATAGTTATACTAGATTAAAAACAAAAACACCATGATAGCATAATATGTAATAAGTAAGCATTCTCAAGTGTGTTATCACTTTGGCATACAAATATGAAAAAAAAAATTGCTTATTTGAAATGATATAGCCTGCATTATTTATTTTTATGTTAAATAAATGCTATTAGATAAATGAAACAACAATAAGCTTAGTTAAAATGGCAATTAGAAGTGATTAATAGCAGGGTTCATTAAATAAGTAATATGTGTGAGAAAAAAATATAACAATATTTTATGATGTGTCTGTCTTTTGGGACAGCCATTTATGAGGCATACATCTCAGAAAGCTGGCTTTTCCATTTGTATGAAGTAAAAAATCTAAATAAGTGAAGAAAATGGAAAGTGACCAAAAGCTTTCATTGTGAAACCTTTAATATCACAGGGAAACAAATCCCATATTTTTTTAGCAGTGTTGTATCAAGATGTGCAGGATATTTAGCAAATATGATCTATTTCTTTTCTTTGGTAAGAAGTTTATAGATTGAGTGGAATTCCCCAAAATATACGTTTGCACTCACTGTTAAGTATATGACTGTCAAGTATTGCTGTAGACAAACAGGCAAAGTCTAGTTTGTATTTAGACAAGATATAAGCAATCTTTTACTCAATGTTCTATTAGAATCTGTAGAAATTTTAAAAAGCCAATTTAAAACTCAATTTTTCACATCAAAGTGTGTTAGACCTAGTAGGGACATATTTTCATTGTGATTCAACATATTCATGTAGAATTTATAATGATATTAGAAATTTGGTAAAGATTTTAAAAATTATTTACTTGGCCAATTGTCTTACTATTGTTTGTTTACTAATACATATTTTACCAACTGTGATGACTTTGTACTCTGTCAACTTAGCCAAGCTAAAATTGTGAATTGTTGCTTACCATTAACTGTTTCCTCAGCAAAAGAGTTACCTTTTTAAGGCTTTCAATTATTAAGCTTTAAAGATTTACTATACAGCACTAGATAAGAAGTTCGGATGCACATAGAACTTTGCCATGTTTCCTTGCCTTTGACACTTCAGCTATTTCAGCACTTACTAGCTACTTACAAAAAGCTTACAGAAGAAATATAGGTATACATCATTTTATTGTGCTTCATAGATACTGCACTTTGTTTTGTTTTGTTTACGAATTGAGGCAAGATTCTCCAAAAATGATTATGACTTCCCAATTAGCATTTTTAGCAATAAACTATTTTAAAAATATATTCTTACTGATTTCAGAGAGGAAGGGAGAAGGAGATAGAAAAAATAATGATGAGAGAGAATCACTGATTGGCTGCCTCCTAGATACCCCACACTGGGGATCAAGTCCACAACCTGAAACATGACCTTGTGGTTTACATAGGTCAGTGCTCAACCACTGAGCCATGCTGGCCAGGCACAATAAAGTATTTTTAACTTAAGGTATGTACATTGTTTTCTAGACATAATACATTGCATGCAGTATAGTATAAACATAATTTTTATGTGCGAGAGGAAACCAAAAAAATTCGTGTGACTCGTTTCATTGCGATATTCACTTTATTGATATGGTCTGGAACGGAACCTATAATATCTCCAGGTTAAAGGGATTTGAACAAAGAAGATCAGTTGTAACACATTCTGCTATGTAGTTAGAGGCTCCATATTTACTAGTTTGTTCACATACTTGAACTTAGAGGAAATATTTGGTGTTTAAAGAAGCTGAAAATTATGGTGAATGAGAAATCCTGCCTTATCTCTGGCTTTTGGTGTTCAATTTTCTATTTGTTTTGCATGATTATGGACACACCTAATTTAGATCTGGCTTGTTCACAAAACAGTTGGAAACCTGAGAGTAAAACATTAAATTTATTTCCAAAGCAAGTTTATTGTCAGTAAGAGGAAATAGCTGTTGATGTGTTGGTACAAGTGATGTAATTGTCACTCTCATCAAAGGAATTGCTTCTCATTAGGTTTAGCCTCATTCTTGAATAAGACATCATCATAAATATGATATAGGATTCATTTCAAAAGATCAGACCTATTAAATCAGTATTGGAGACTGCTAGAAGATATAATTTTTAAGTACATTAAACACTCTTGAACGCATGAACTTCCTTTCCCCCAGATACCTCTGAGAAAATGTAATTAAAATGTAGTCTGTTTTGCGGTATTCTTCTAAAAGGAAAACTCATCGGATCTTTACAACATTACAATATTGCATACTATGCTTGTTTGCCTTTATTTCACTTGATTCAACAGTAAGTGCATAGTACTTATCTCTGCTTATAATGAAGAACCTGAAATGTGTGAAGACATGCTTCAAATGATGAAGAAAATGTAAATGCGTCTAGTTTAAGGGGAAATAGACTATCAGCTAATTGCTTCAAGAATTGAGTGATTTGAAAGACCTCAGGAGAGGGTTCGTCTCTCTGATTTGCATACACTTTGCTTCTGCTACCTGGTTTACTACAAATGCCTTGATGATGATGTGTGCGGAGTGCTCATCATCAACACCAGGGATTGAGAAGGAGCCAGTGGCTCTGGGGACCACAGAGCTCCTTCCTGCTAAGGAAGCTGCCCCTCAGTGATATCCAGCCCTTAGGAGAGCAGACTTCATGTTTGATAAATGATCTGGTTTTCTTATAATCCATCGTTACTATTATTTTTTGCCCAGAATTAATTGACTTAATTTTCACGTTGAATCCCAGTAAGCTTATTAGTTAATGTAGCACTTTATAGAGATTTTCTCATTGTCAAATAAAAAGGGCAGAAAAAGAAGTAATATTATTTTTATTTCCTTCTAGAGCTTTTAACGCCTAGTAATGTAAATAATTGAGGACTCTTAAGACCATAAAAATCAAATGCAGAGATGGTTAATAGCCTTTTATGCAAGGTGGAGAATATGGACTTCCTTGAGGGAGATAAATGGACCTAGAAAAGAAAGAGTGAGAGAAATAGGACAAAAAGGAGGATGAAAATGGAGAGAATAGTACATCTGCAGAGAATAGGGACAAAGAACTGAGGAGAAGAAATAAAGTGAAGATGGGGAAATATTGAAAAGAAGAGGGAATAAAATGGGCCAGAAATTGAATAAAACAGAAGAAAAGAGAGAAAAGTAAATAGAAGAGAGGAAAGGGTATAAAGGAAGAAGAGAAAGAACTAAAAAAGAAGAGATATGTAACCTGATATGGATTGTACATTCTATTATACCACTGGGTAGTGGGGGGAGAGACCAATTAAAACCTTCATACTCACCACAACTTATTATACATAGACTTCAGTGAAAAATCTGACTTTGTATTCTAATACATGATTTTTTTGAAGTTTATAAACCTGGATCTCCCATACTGAGTACAGTCACAATGCTTGAGAAAATTAAAGTACCACTTTTCATAGCAGACCAAAAAATTTTTTTCAACAAAGCCTCAAAATAGTAGCTTCTAGATATATATGAGGATAATCAAAATGTTAGGATTTTTCATTTATCTTGAGTACACAACTATGATTTGAAACAGCACAAAGGGTTGAGAAGCATGTCAAAGATAAGAGGCACTTTAAAAATTAAAAGATTCATAAGGTTAACTTTCAGAGAAATCTGTTAAATATGAATGTAAAAATGAATAAAATATAAGGTCATAGGCAAATGATCCTGTTTTCATGAACCTTGATCATATAATAGAAGATACATTTGTTACTGAAATGTGAATGAAGATGGAATTCAAGATAAGGTATTAATCATAATTAGGATGACTATGACAGGTCTGCAGTGACAAATACTTAACAAGTAGTAAGAATGCTTATTCATAACAAACCTCTTAATTCATTAAATTTTTCATTAAAAGGGCAACCTCTTAATAAGTTCAACATAAAGTTGGTATTACATGCTATTTGCATTTTCTCTCTTTTTATTTCCATTTTAGGGGTGTATTGTTAACAAATTGAGATAAATCATTTAAAATATATAATTACTTGGATATAGTCGCATAGTAATTCCCTAAGCAATTGCACGGTTATAAGTTGTCAGTGTGCATATTAATTTATCATACCCACCAGCCTCATCTTCATTGATTTGCTACTAGCTGTTAGAAAAACAGATTAAGAAGCACATGCTGCCCTTCTCTGAAAGTTTCATTGAGGCACAAGTAGGGCAAACACTGCTTTCCAATTAGAATCCTGCTGTTTGCCAAGACTTGACAATGACTAATTACAGTCCTAAATGACTTAATATGTTTGAATGCATGATTATTTATAAATACATTTTAAGATCTGCATAAAATAATCATTTCTGTTTTAAATATGAAAGGTTACTTTTTGTGCAAAGGGCAAAGACCTGTTGAACACCTGAGGTCAGAGGAAAAAAGATGTTTTGATGTATGGCTAGCATTTGCTTAGGCAATCATTACCTTACAAAGGAAAAAACAAAACAGTGAGTTGTCTAGTATAATGGAGTTGTAAGAGAAGAAATGTTAGGCTTAAGTCTCTGACTATAAAACTTATCACCGTAAAATTTTTGAAGGAGCTCACCGTTCTTAAAATATTTAATTGCCTTGTTAGAGTTGTCATGAGAATTAAATAGCAGTTATAATGTTCACAGCATGTTGACCAGTGCCTGGAATAGAATAAGCACTCAATAAATTTTAGTTTTTATTATTATTCTAAACCTCCGAGACAGCAGCAATCATTAACTACATAGCAGGTCCTGACAGTTTAGAGCTGGAGTAGAATTTGTGGATGTATAATTGATTTTTTAAATTCCTTTTTTCCTTAAATTTTTTAAATGATTTTAGAGAGAGAAAGTCAGAGGGACAGAGATAGAAACATTAATGATGAGAGAGAATCATTGATCGGCTGCCTCCTGCATGCCCCCTGCTAAGGATTGAGCCAGAAACCCAGGCATGTGCCCTTGACTAGAATCGAACCCAGGACCCTTCAGTCTGCAGGCTGACACTTTATCCACTGAGCCAAACAGACTAAGGCTTTTTAATTTCTTTTTAATATTTTAGGGAATTCATTTGACTACCAATAATTCATTGATCAGCTTCCATCAGTCAGGCACTATGGTTGGCATGAGAAATAAGATGAGCACTATGCACATCCATGGAATTGGGTTCCATTTCAGTGCAAGTCAAATAGATGATGAAAATAGAGCAAAGTATTGTTATGAGTTGTTTTGTAAATAAACTACTTTTGAACTTTAAAGTATTTGGAATATATGTTATTAGAAAAACAATTACATTAAAAACCACATTTGTACATCAAGGCTTAGCAAATGTTAACTTTTCCTATGCTTTCCACACATTGACTTTCTATTTCCCTGATGTCCATGCCTTTGTATAATCCCCTCCCTTGGGTGTGGGCAGGACCTGTGACTTGCTTCTAACAAATAGAATATGGCAATGGTGATGGACTATCACCTGTATGATTATGCTATTTCATATAAGACTCCATGAATGGCTCAGGGGTTGAGCGTCGACCTATGAACCAAGAGGTCAGGGTTCGATTCCCGATCAGGGCATTTACTCTGGACTTAATCCCCAGTGAGGGCCATGCAGGAGGCAGCTGATCAGTGATTCTATCATCATTGATGTTCTATCTCTCTCTCCCTCTCTGAAATCAATAAAAATACATTTAAAGAAAAGAAAAGAAGAGAAAAGAAAAGAAAAGGAAAGGAAAGGAAAGGAAAGGAAAGGAAAGGAAAGGAAAGGAAAGAAAAGAAAAGAAAAGAAAAGAAAAGAAAAGAAAAGAAAAGAAAAGAAAAGAAAAGAAAAGAAAAGAAAAAAGAAAAGAAAAAAGAAAAGAAAAGAAAAGAAAAGAAAAAGACTTTGTCCTACCTGACTAAAGTTAGCGATTTCTCTTCCTGGCTTGATGAAGAAGCAGTCATATTGAGGAAGCCCATATGGCAAGGAACTTCAGCCAGCCTCCAGGGCTCGTGCAGGAGGAAATCAATCTGTGCGTTTCTCTCACATAGATGTATCTCTCTGTCTTTCCCTCTCTTCAACTCTCCCTAAAAATCAATGGAAAAATATCCTCGGGTGAGGATTAACAACAAAAATAACCAATAAAATAAACAAACAACCAAACAAAAAAGAATTCAGATTATTTTTACAGTAGTGGCCAGATGCATGAAATCCTGCACTGGGGTGGCGGGGCATCCTCTCCAATCTGGAATACCTCTCACAATCCAGAACCACTGGCTCCTAACCACTCATCTGCCTGCCTGCCTGATGCCCCTAACTGCTACCCGGCCAGCCTGATGGCCCTAACTGTTCTTCCCTCCTTGTCTGATCCCCTTAACTGCCTATCTGCTCTCCCCTCCTAGCCTAACCCCCCAAACTGCCAATGTGTTCTCCCTTCCTCTCTGTGCCTTTAGACCCCAGGGTAGGAGTGCTGAGAGCTCTCTGCTGAGGCCCCGCCCCCACCCTGACACCCCTCTCTGTGCACACAGCTCTGCAGGCCTGTGTGCACTTCCGTGAGGGGGAAGGATGTCTTGGCCCAACCTGACGCCCTCACGTCCTGGTGGCACAACTCCCCGCCCCATCCCTGCCTTCCGGCTCCTGCACACATGCACCTTTGGTCGTGACTTGGACACTGTAATAGACAAATTAGCATATTCCCTCTTTATTATATAGGATTTTATGCTCTTTTTCCAATTCTTCTCAGGGACTATATTAGATTATCTTCTCTTTGCACTCTGAGTCACTCTTCATCCTTCTCCATTCTACTACTCTGAGCCTCAGGAATTGACTTGTATGGTCTATAGCAATGGTGGTCTTTCCCAATAATAACCATTTCAATTTCTTTAACTCTTTCTTCTAATATTTCTGTCTTTATGTATTATTGACATCATACAAATTTTGACTCTATTTTATACACACACACACACACACACACACACACACACATGTTTATCCCCCTATCCAAACTAATTATATATAATCTTGTTTTTATTAGATAAATATTCAGTTACTTACATAATTATTGCTATATAAATATTATTCACAATGGAGTACATCAAATACTTGATTACTTTTCCTATCTTTCATTCTTTTCTCCCTAGACTTAATGATTACATTATCTTATTTTTGTCCATATTTTGTTCATTTCTATGAATTAAGTATCAGTTTATTCCCAAACATTTTGTGGGAGTACAGGGGGAACAATTTATGTATGTTCAAATATATCAAACATATATACTTTATCTTTTTTTTTTTTTTTCTCTGAGATTTCTCCCTCCTGGAGGTCACTTTCCTCTTGCTCCACTCGGGACTGTTTTCTAGACCTGCTTCAGAGCTGACAATCCTGGGAATCTTCTTTTATCATCATCCTGAAGATTTATTTTACTTTTCTATGTCTTGTATCCCCCCTCACTTTTGGATCCCATACATTTTTCTCAGTTTTCTTTCTTGTTTTAGTGGAATACATCCTCTAAGAGCTTTCTGAGAAAGGGTATTTGAGAATAAATTTTGGGGACATTAAACATCTGCAACCCTTTTAACTGATGGATAGTTTTTCTAGGTATAGAAATCAAAATTGGAAATAATTTTTCCTCAGATTTATAAAACATTCCTCCCTTTTCCATCCTGAAGATTTATTTTACTTTTCTATGTCTTGTATCCCCCCTCACTTTTGGATCCCATACATTTTTCTCAGTTTTCTTTCTTGTTTTAGTGGAATACATCCTCTAAGAGCTTTCTGAGAAAGGGTATTTGAGAATAAATTTTGGGGACATTAAACATCTGCAACCCTTTTAACTGATGGATAGTTTTTCTAGGTATAGAAATCAAAATTGGAAATAATTTTTCCTCAGATTTATAAAACATTCCTCCCTTTTCTTCTAGTTCCTAATGTTTCAGTCATAAAATTCAATACCATTCTAATTATTGATCTCTTGCAAGGTGTTTTTGTTTAGATTCAAAGGGTTTCAGGATCTTTCCTTTCTTCAATGTACTGAAATTTCACAATCATGACTTTGAAGTAGGATATGTGGGCTTTTCTTCATTTTGCTTTTTGCTGTGCTGGACCGCAATAGACTTTTCAGTCTGGATTTAGGTTTTTCAGTTCTTGGAATTTAGAAAATGTATCTCTTTGATGATTTTATCTTATCTCTTTTCTTTGTTATTTCAAGAAGTTCTTGAAAATTATTTGAATATTATACCAATGGACTGATGCTCTTTATTTTTCCTTTTCTCTATTCTACCATTTAAAATATTTCCTTGGCTATACCTTCAAACTCTTCTTTGAAGTTTTAATCTTTCCTATCCTTTTAATGCTTACTAATCTTGTTGACAGAATGATTTTCTTTTATAGCCTCCTGTGCTTGTTTTATAGAAGAAATTAATATCTTTTCTTATTTTTCTGAGGAAAAATAATCGTGTATTTCTCTTAATGCTCTTTCTGCCAAGACATTTTTTTATCTCTCTGAATTCCTTTTTATTTATTTTCATTTGGCCTCTGACTTTCACATTTGAGGCTTTCCTCAAATGTTCAAAGATCTCTTACTGTCCAAAATGAGACTTCAAAATGCTAATTGTAATCTCTGTGTGTATGGGTGGGGCTTGGCAAGTGATGGATTTCACTGTCCAGTGATCAGGATTTGGGTAAATTTTGCCACTCCCTACTATCAGTATGTATAAGTTTCTCTCAGTCAGGTTTGCTTCCTCAGAAAAAAAGTTCTCCAGCATTCTGTATTGGGACATATACCTGTATTCCAATGTTTACAGATGTAACATAGAAAGGAGATTAAGGAGGATTATTGTTTCATGTATCAATTTTCTCTTAACCTCTCTATTTTTATTATAGTACCTCATTCCTGGCCACAGTTGGTCTTGATGCTTCTAAATCCAGAGTATTTCTGACTGAAACTCTTTATAAAACATGCTGTCTTCTGCCAGTGTGCTGAAGGAATACATGTCTTGCTACTTGGGGCAAGTAAAATATGTGGTATTTTTACAGAAGTCTTAGTTATTTTGTGGTATTGGCGGGCACTTAAAGTAATATTTACTTAAGCTATTTAGGTCCTATTTCAGCACCTACTACAATATAATGGAACACATCTTATCTCATGCTATTCTAAATTTAATTTATCTAATTGTTATTCAGAATCCCATCTCTCCACCAGCCTTCTGCAACACCCCACTACGATTTTTTTCTTTCAGTATCTCTCATAACAAAAACTTCCAAGTATTCTAGGTTCACATTTAATCTTATTCAGTTCAATCCCTTTTGCAAATTAAAACCTTTTCATTTCATGTATTCACATATTCAAATGCCAACATTTTGTGATGATTTAAGTATTGTCACTTAACACTAACAAAAATTCCCAAGTATTTTTTTAATATGACTGAAATTATGGCTATGAATTAGGAATAAACACTTTGAGAAGTACCTTTTAAACAGCAAAGGTTTTCAAAATTTTACTATCTTAAATTAACATGCTGACATAATTAGCATATATTAAGCTCTAAAACCTCAATAGTTTAGTTGGCCTGGTAGGTGGTTGAGTGTCAACTTATGAACCAGGAGGTCACTCCTGGCATGGTCAGGGCACATGCCTGGCTTGTAGGCTCGGTCCCCAGTAGGGGATGTGCAGGAGGCAGCCGATCAATGTTTCTCTCCCATCATTTATGTTTCTATCTCTTCCTCTCCCTTCTTCTCTGAAATAAATAAAAATATATTTAAAAGAAATTAGATAGGGTTTTGTTTTTTTCCTTAGAAACAATTGAGGAACCAGCAATGTGGAATGGAAAATGGACCAGGTATTCTAGAAACTTATTAAGATATTTCAAAGATTCTCAAAACTATTTTAAGCATGTCTTTGGAAACGATTCTACTCTTTCATTATGGAATAATTTCTTCAGTCACAAATTTAAGTTTTCACTGAATTTGACTATGAGGTTGTATGTAATAAAATTTGATGAACCTCATTAAAAATTAAGTTATGCATCAAATGGTGTCTTAGGAATGCTCATTTCAAAACAAAGGTGATTTATAATTCCACAATACTGTATATCTCACAATTTTACTTTTATTCAGAAAATGACCTAGATTGCCTGGGCATAGACTATAGCTCTAAAGTGCTGCATTATTAAACCTAGATACCTAGGGTTTTAACTTTACTAGCAATCTCTAGTAAATAAGAAAGTCTCCCACCTAGAATGCTTTCCCTAAAGTTTAGGGAAACACATTTGTATTTCAGTCAACAATCGACCACAAAGAAGCATTCTGCCTCCCCCTCCACCCTCCAACCCCGCCCCCCCCCCCATTTTTACACGATTAGTTAAATCTCAGTTTCTTCTTTCAAAGTGGGAGTTTGGGGTTTTGCAGTTTTGCTGTGTGACTTTAAGAAGCTGAGGTAGAAATATGAGCAGGTTCGGCTTTGGTTGAAGGGGAAGAAGCCAGAGTTTATAAATGTCTCAGGTATTTCCAATAAATTGGAGGTCACCAGAAAAGATGTTAAGATAATAAATCTAGCTTCTAAGTATATACTCCCTTTACCCGGAGGGGAGCCTCCTGGGATCATTTGTCTGCTGTTCATTATCTTGTCTGCATTATTCAACAGCTCTGTTCTTGCTCAATGGGCTTCAGAGAGCTTTTAACAGCTGCAGCAACCTCCAATTTTTACTTAAGTTCTCTCATTCTCTTTGTAATGGGGGGGGGGGGGGGCGGGGGAGAAACCCCTCTAAGAAAAGGAAAAGCAAGAACACCTGTCTCTGATGCCCAAGACCTACCTACATGATTGAGCCCATTGCAAAACTGAGTTTATTTCACATTAACTGTATAAGTGTTAAAATGTAACATTTGGGATGCCAAAGGGAAAGTTTACATTCAAATAATAAGAGTGTGAGGGTTTAAAAAACTCCAAACCATCTAAATTATTTGAGGAAAAGGCAAAATTGCTTTAAATTTCTTAGAGATACTAACTTTAAGCTCCATTTTAAGAATGATTCCCTTTTGTACTTGACAAATCCAGAAAGTTTTTCTAAAGCACCAAAAATATCTATTATGACATGGAAAGAGAAAATAAGCTTTGAAGAAAGGGAAGGGCCAGTTTATTAGCTTAATCAGGTAAAAATAAATCTGCATTTGATTGTTTTAATTAGGATATAATTGGGTTTCAGCTAGGTTGACATTATTTATGATCATGATCTCACTGACTAGGAGGAGTCTCTTGAATCTAACTGATCTAAAGCTATTATGATGAAATAAGGTATGGTATTATGTTTATCGATCAGATGATAGATAAAGTAAAATACAATAGTTTTTCCCAATGACCAGAAGCGGGGCTCCTATTTGAAACTAAAGATGCCTGATGACAAGAACTGCTACAATAGCTACAAGGAATGGAAGCTAAGGAAGCACTTCAGGGACTTTTCCAATGATGACTATTTCACCTACGTAAGTTGTGTGAGATTCAAAGGATTCAGGAATATTTTCTCATCAACACTACAAAGACCCACAATGGTCGGTTTGTACTGATCCCAGCAGCTAAAAGTAAGGAATATAAAGAGGTTGGGGAGAATGGAAAGCTTACGAGGAAAATAAATTAAAAATAAAAGCACCTCGTGTCATTTGTAAGGAATTACTTAGTTATCCAAGGGTAATGTGACTTGTAATTAAAACTACATGAACCACCTATTTTACTGCGTGGGCTATGCTTTGGATTAAAATGTGTCCAGGATGGGAGTGGGAGGAAGGAATACTTGTAGACAAAATAAAGACATTTAAGCTTGCCCCTGCGGCCTGGATATTCTCTGATCATCTGTAAGAGAAGAAGGTCTGCAGAGGTGACAGTCCATGTCCAGAATGGAATGTCTTGATCTATGTATGATAACAAGGGATTGCAATTTCCTAGCATTAGATCATCATGTTAAAAACTAAGGGAGCTTTTCAGTGCCACCATTTGATCAGATTAAGATCCTTGGAGTTGTACAAAACACTTAGACGCCCAAAGTCTGAAAGCATCTTTAAAGTGGCATAGAAATGCTAAATAGTCCGACACCTGGACAATGCCTGACATCTGAGTAAATACCAAAGACCTCCTCAATTATCAGGATATTTGTTACTGGGAAAAATCCAGATAATAAGCTGACTCCGTGGTTGGAGAATATGTAAATAAATGCCTGAAACTTTTATCCAAATCCTTAGTGTAGTCTTGTCTGGACCTCCCAAAGCACATTAAATACTATGAAAGCAAGTAAGATTTTTGTCACTTGCTGTCTAAGATGTAAGAATAGTGGCACAACAGAATTGTAAAAGCTATATACTGCTTCTCTTAATTATTTTCTGAACTATTAAACATCCCAAATCTAAAGCTGCTTCCTTGAACTCAGTATGTAAAATTCCTAGAATTCAGTATGTAAAAGTAGCTCTGGAATGTCTGATCCAATTTGGCATTTGTTTTATATGTTAATTCCCTTTCTGAGACAAACTAGACAATTGTTCTTGCAATTCCGTGAATTTGATTCTCGTCATTACCACCCTTTGCTGTGCATTTAGCATAAAATGAAAGATTTCAAATGGGGTCCCCATGAAAGCATCTTTGTGTCACAGTCGGCACCCAAATTGTGAAAATAACTCCAATGTCTTGTTTTGTTTTTGTTTCTGTTTTTAACTTCACCACTGCTACAGTTAAGTCTCAGGTCTCTACTCTCAGAGAAACAATAACTAATCAATTTTTTTTTCATCTGATTTCCGTAATGTCTGCCAACCAAACAATTTATATATCATCATCATAATAAAAACAAAACAAAACACCAGACTCTTCCAAATGTATCATTTATACCCAAAATGTCTTTTTAAAAACTCCCAATGTAAGAACAGCTCTGCTAATCAATTATATATAATTAGGAAGAAAAAGGGGTAGTAAGTTGACTCACCATTTAAGTATAAGCCATATCATGTTAAACTAAATTTTCAGTTTTATAGATTTACGAAATGCTCTAATCTTCACCACTGACTCTCTTTAAGAAGGTAATCTAGCCTCAGTGTAAGTGGAAACATCTTTATTCAGTTATAATATTCATTATATCACAGTGGTTTCTGCTTCATCCTAACTTCCAGGTTAGTCCAAGAGAGCCAAAGTGTTTTGTTTTATTTTTGAAAAGGTGAGGGTGGGGAGGAAGGGAGGATGTCCTTGAGGCAATTTATGCTTCCCTTTGTTTATTAACTTCACCCAGATGGTTTTTTTGAGAGTGGAGAAATTATTGATAAAAACAGGCATCACTCTGTGTAGCGCAAAGCCCAGAGATTGTGGTATGAAGCGCTGGCTAACGATCCTGTCCACATAGGTGGCTGAATCCTCAAGATACAACTATTGTTGTTTTTTAAATTTTTACTTAGATAGAGAGAGAAAGGAAGAGGGAAACATCCACTTATTTACGCATTCATTGGTTGACTCTTGTATGTGCCCTGACCAGGGATTGAACTGCAACCTCGGTATATTGGGACATGGCTCTAAACAACTGAGTTACTCAGCCAGGGCGACACATAGCTGTTTTTTAAGGGACTCAGACATAGCTATGAAGTATCAACCATGTATTATACTTGTAATCAGAGAACTATGGCCTATAGTTCAAATCCACATGCCATCTATTATATATCATAGGAGCTAAGAATAATTTTTACATTTTTTAAATAGTTAAAAAGAGTCCTATATAATAAAGAGCATATATGCAAATGGTCATAATACCCTCATGCAACCAAGCTGTAATGGTTCAGACACTCAACACTGGGGAGAAAGGAATGGGGACCAGCCAGGCACAAATGGACTCACAAGAGGAATGGGGACCAGCCAGGCTGCGGCCCAGGAGAGGGACAAGCCACCTGCTCCTTGGTCTTGGGTGCCTGTGGCTGCAGCCTGGGTAAAGCCACCTGCCCATGATCCCCTGCAGCTTCAGCCTGCCCAGGCAAAGCTGGCCTGAGTCCTGGGTGCCTGTGCCTGGCCAGAGGAGGTAATCCTGGGCCCCGGGTGTGGGACAAGGCATAGGTCAATCAGGCCAACAGGCGAGCAGTTAGGGGGAATCAGGCTGGTAGGGGAGCAGTTTGAGGTGATAAGGCAGGCAGAGGTGGTTAGGAGTGATCAGGCAAGCAGGCAGGTGAGCAGTCAGGAGCCAGCAGTCCTGGATTGTGAAAGGCAGTCGGACATCCCCCGAGGGGTCCTGTGTTGGAGAGGGTGGAGACCAGGCTGAGGACCCCCCCCCCCCCCGCCCTGCCATGTGCATGAATTTTGTGCACTGGGCCTCTAGTAAAAAATAAAATACAATAAGATAAAATTATAATTTTAGTGTCCATAAATAAAGTTTTATCGGGACACAGCCATGCTCACTCATTTACATAAAGTCTATGGCTGCTTGCTACAGATGCCACGTGGCTTGCAAAGCCTCAAATATTTACTCCCTAGCTTCTTTTAGAAAGTGGTGTGCTAGGGGTAATATGTATATTATTCCATTTAAACAGCTATAGTTCCAAAACATTTTAGGAATAGAATTTATTCCTCACCATTGTTTAATCACTTGTATATTTTCATTTCATTTTAGGAACTTTATTTTTCTTAAAGAAGTATATTACCAATGTCAAAGATTTTTTTTTTTTGGCCCTAACTGGTTTGGCTCAGTGCATAGAGTGTTGACCTGTAGACTGAAAGCTCCCAGGTTCGATTCCGGTCAAGGGCATATATGTACCTTGGTTGCGGGCACATCCCCAGTAGGCAGCTGATCGACGTTTCTCTCTCATTGATGTTTCTAACTTTCTATCCTTCTCCCTTCCTCTCTGTAAAAATTCAATAAAATATATTGAAAAATTTTTTTTTAGATTTGTGATTGCTAGAACAGTAGCACAAAGATCCGTGTCTTATAAGAATTTCTTTCTCCTTTCTTTCTATCTCTTTATCAATTGCATAAAATTGATCTTTATAAGAGTTGGAAAATTTCACAACTATAGAAGAAAAAAACTTAGCTTATTCTCAGGCAGGGCCAAACATCCTGTAATACATTTACTTTTCCAAACAAGGCTGGAAAACTTGGACACTGAAGCAGCTGTAAAAATGGAAATGCAATCACAGAAGGAGTTATCAGCCTTATGAATTGAGGCGTCTTGATACTACTTGACATTCATTCTCAATTACCAAGTTCAGACTTCTTGCCTTCATTGAGCCGCACTACAGAGCACCTCACATAAATGAGTGGATTCTGGGCAGCCATGATGGTGTAAGTAGCATGCTTCACTTCGTCAAAAGGACTTGGGTCAGCCAACGAAGCACCAAGCATTAAATTATTTCTGACAGCAGCCACAGGCTATTAGAATGTAACCCACTTCTCTGTTTCAGATGTTTATCTTTGAAGAAACCACTCACATCTTTATTGCAGTCATAAAGTCTGTTGTAATGATAAAAATGAAAAAGACATTTAACCTGTACCTACACACTGGAGCACAGCTCTGGACGTATTAATTGCCTTCTCACACTTTCTTCACTTCTAAGTTACAAGGTAAGACTTAGGGGGAGTGCAGAGTGGAAAGGGGTTAATAGGGAGTAAACAAGATAGGAATCTGGGATGTATCAGATGCCTTGTCTGCCCAAGAATATGGATGGAAATGAATAGGGAAAGCTGAGTTTTGTCCAGACATGAATGCTCTTGTTGCAAAGTGTTTATAGTAACCTCAAGAATTATAAGATACAGAAATATATAAATCTTCTTTTGAATTTGACATCTTACAAAAGTATACAATGTTAGAACTTAAAGAATCCATATTTTATATATTCATCTCTTATTTTAAGGTATAATTGGCATGTAACATTTTATTAGTTTTGGGTGTGCAATGTGATGATTCAATATTTGTATATATTGCAAAATAATCACCACAGTAAGTCTACTTAACATCTGTCACCATACATACTTACAAATTTTTTTTCTTGTGATGAGAACTTTTAAGATGTCCTCTCTTACCAACTTTCAAATGTGCGACACAGCATTATTAACTATAGTCACCAGGCTGTACATTGCATCTCCATCACTTATTTATTTTATAACTGGAAATTTGTACCTTTGACCCTCTTCATCCATTTTCCCTACCTTCACTCCCCTATATACAAGGTGGGATGAAAATAGATTTGCAGTTGTGAGTACACAAAACAAGAGTTTATTTTTGTACCATTATTTATTAATTAATGTATTATTTTCCATATGAATAACTATAAACCTACTTTTACCATACCCTGTATTCACCTCTTTATTGAGTGTCTAGTATGTTTCAGACACTCTTAAATAAAAATATACATGAGTGGCCAGATTATTATGACCAACTGACATTTGTAGGCAAATTAGCCGTACACTGCATTGTATGGGATATGGAAGCCAAAGGCCTGTTCGAACACCTTTGCTGTCTGCAGTTACCAAGATAAATGTCTCCAATTCACATAGAAACACAAGAATTGGGGTGTCAAACATTGGAAAAAAGTCATGTGGTCCGATGAATCACATTTCCAGTTGTATCATGCAGATGGCAGAGTGAGAATTTCATAGAAACAGCATGAAAGTATGCACCCCACATGCATGAGAACAACCCTTCAAGCTGGTGGGGGCAGTGTTATGGTTTGGGGCATGTTTTTCTGGCATGATTTGGGCCCTTTAATTCGTGTGGAGCAACGTCTGAATAGCACAACATACCTAAGTATCATTGCTGATCAAGTCCATCCTATCATGTTGATGGCATATCCCAATGGAGAAGGCTTCTTCCAACAAGACAATGCGCCATGCCACTGTGCTTGTATTGTGCAGAAATGGTTTCAAGAACATGAGGAAGACTTTACCTTGCTTAGGCAGCCCCCACAATCACCAGATCTCATTCCAATTGAGCATTTGTGGGACGAGTTTAACCACCAGGCAGCTGGTTCCAAAACCATTAAATCTCACAAAACTGGACAGTGCTATTCATCAGGAATGGTGTCAGGTCCCTCGAATCACCTTTCAACATCTCGTGGAGTCAATGCCAGGAAGAATCACCGCAGTATTGAAGGCAAAAGGTGGCCTAACAAAGTGCTAATGGGGTGGCCATAATAATCTGGCCACTCAGTGTATATGACTACCAACCATGTTCAATGCTACTATCAGAGTCTAATGGGAATGGTCTATGTCCGGTGAGGGAATGAGTAGGTGTCAGGCAAGGTGTCTCTGAGGATAAGGCATTTACACTGGGATGAGAAAGAAGAGAAGACACCAGGTAGAAAAAATGTCCCATGACCAAATGGCCAGTAGTGTGAAGGAGTGTGGTCCTTTCAAGGGTGCAAACAAGTCACTAAGGTTTAGAGATATATTTTGTAAATTTTGATCCCATCAATGTGAATAGAAGATGATACTACTCTCAGGGCAGATTTATTTATTGATTGAAACTGATATTTTAATTTTTAGAAGAGAGATGTGTTACGAGCAAAAGTATTTAATTTGTAATTAAGTACCCGGCTTATTAAATCATGTGGTTAATAGAAAAAAATTAAAGCTCTGAAAAATGCATGGCATGAAATCAGCAAATATGTTCCATATCCAAATTTTCTCAGCTTTTTGGTATTATCCTCGTTATAAAAAGAAATGGTAAGGTGTGGGGATAGAAATTTGCCTCCTATCTCTGCCTGCATTACCAAGACTAAGATGCTTTGGTTCTAGAAACCATTTGCCCAGGAAGTTGCACAAGACCTAAGAGTTCCAGGGCAATGTTGCAAACTGTCTCCTATAAAACTACATCTAAGACAAGAGATTCACTCCTTTCTTATACGAAGATCATGGCAGATAAATCACTATGGAAAAGGCCCATAATCTCATAGGAAGAAGTGGATGAAGAATGTAAACAGGCAGTTTACAAGAAGTACAAACAGCCTTGAACATAAAAAGATGTTCAACTCCCACTCTCAATGAAAGAAATTCCAGTTAAAACTACATTGGGACATCATTTTCAAAGACTCATTAACAAAGATGAAACTGTTTGATAATGTGGAACCATGGCAAGCGGGTGGGGGATTTTCATACGCTGCTGACAGGAGTGTAAACTGGTACTCTTTATTTGTGGAACAATTAGCAATATCAATTCAAAGGGAAACTTTCCCATTCTTCTGGACTGAACAGTCTTCATTCAAAAAAATTTATCTTATAATGACCTCAGCATTTGTAAAAGAAAGTGTAATTTTGAAGATATGGTATCATTGTAATAGTAAAAGAAATTTAAAATGGAAGCAAATTGCTCAACAATTTGGTTTGAGGTAAACAGCATACTCTATCCATTTAGACAACAAAATACAATTCAGTCATTAAAAGAATGAGGCAGGTATATCCCTGTTTGCTGATATGAAAAGAACATCAACAGATAGTAATTGAAAAAAGCAATGGCTATTGTGCATAGTAAGTAAGAGTCATTAGTATTTTTCTAAAGATACATATATATATATGTGTTATGGCATGAATTGTGTCCCCCAAAATTCATATATCAAATGCCAGTACCTCAGAATGTGACTGCATTTGAAGATAGAGTCTTTAAAGGGGTAATTAAGCTAAAGTGAGGCTTTTAGTCTGGGCCCTTGTCCAATCTGTTTAATGTCCTTTTAAGAAGAGATTCCAACATACAATGAGACACCAGAGATGTGCAGGTACAGACCATGTAAGAAAACAAAGAGAAGATGGCCATCTGCAAGCCAAGGAGAGAGGCCTCAGGAGAAAACAAACCTGATGACACCTGCATCTTGGACTTCTAGTCTCTAAAACTGTGAGGACAGATTTCTGTTGTTTAAGTGACCCAGCCTATGGTGTGTTATTGCAGTAGCCCTACCTGACTAATACAACATGTGTATGTAGTATATATGTATATGGGACATTTCTGGATGTGTACCCAAAGAACAGTTGATAGCATTTATCTTTGGAGAAGGAGCCTAGAAGTCTGAGGTGGAAAGGTGATTGGCTTGTATTGCTGGGGGAAAAAAAAAATTTTTTTAAAAATAATATCTGTGTCATTTGATGTTAGGGATGATTAAGAAAAAGCCAGTACCACAAGATGGCAGTATTGCACAACAGGCTTTATTGGGCAGCGATGGGACAGAGGAAGCCCCTCCCACCAGGAGATCTACCGAACACTGTGGTGTGCCCTAACCAGAAGGGCATTCTGGGTAAGAGGTGAACTGAAGAAGAGATTCATGTATCTAGGTAATGTGGCTCTGTTGGGGATGGGTAGTCACTGGGTCAGAGAGCTTTGAAGGACCACAGTGGTTTGGAGCTACAGATTTTGTCTTCCCTTGGGCTAGCAGATAAAATGCATAGGGCAAGATTTGATTTAATGGTTGGGACAAATAAACACTTTCTTGGTCCTCAGTCTCTATGGGGTATTCAAAATTGTCTTTACTATTACAACTACTACATCGTACCCAGTACTATTATCCTATCTACTAAAAGAGTAATATGCAGATTGACCATCACTCCAACACATAAGATCAAGATAGCGGCCCCAATGTGGTCAAAGATCCTGCCCTCCTGTGGACACAAGATGGCCACCACAAAATGGCCAGCAGGGGAGCAGTTGGGAGGGACCAGGCCTGCAAGGGAGGGCAGTTGTGGATGATCAGGCAAGCAAGGGAGGACAGTTGGGAGGCACTAGGTCTGCAAAAGAGGCAGCTGGGGGTGATCAACCCTGCAGGGGAGGTCAGTTAGGGGTGACCAGGCCGGCAGAGGAGGGAAGTTGGGGGCAAAAAGGCTGGCAGGGGAGCAGTTAAACATCAATCAGTCTGGCATAGGAGTGGTTAGAGAGTGATCAGGCTGGCAGGCAGAAACGGTTAGCGTAATCAGGAAGGCAGGCAGGCAAACAGTTGGGAGCTAGCAGTCCTGGATTGTGAGATGGCAGTTGGACATCCCTCGAGGGGTCCCAGATTGGAGAGGGTGCAAGCTAGGCTGAAGGACACCCCCCACCCCCGTGCATGAATTTCGTGCACTGGGCCTCTAGTTAATATATAATTTTATCACTCCAGCCAGAGATGACTACCAACTTGTACTTTTTCAGTGTTGACACTGATAATAGTTTATATAATGAGGCAAGAATTGTATGAGTTTCTGAGAATTTACTTAAGTAAGCTTTCTAAAATTAAGCTCAGCCGAAACCGGTTTGGCTCAGTGGTAGAGCGTTGGTCTGTGGACTGAAAGGTCCCAGGTTTGATTCTGGTCAAGGGCATGTACATTGGTTGCGGGCACATCCCCTGTAGGGGGTGTGCAAGAGGCAGCTGGTCGATGTCTCTTACTCATCAATGTTTCTAGCTATCTCTCTCCCTTCCTCTCTGTAAAAAATCAATAAAATATATTTAAAAAATAAAATTAAATTAAATTAAATTAAAATAAAGCTCAGATTTTTAAAAACACACCCACACTTAATGGAGTGCAAAAAACACACACCACAAAACTGTCACAAAGACTTTGCCTGAACAACTGACCATTTACTTAAACAACAGCTTTATGGTGCTTTTTAAGCTTTGAAAGGGAATAAAAAGTTTAGAACCTTTAAAAGTATAAAACTGCTCTATCTCTGTATGAAAACCCAGAGAATCTGTAGCTGACATGGCACAATGAAATGTCACAGGTGATGTCAAATGGGCTAGGAGAGCCAACCGAAACTCCACTACAACCTAGTGGGGCAGAAAACATTGAAGAAAGAAACATGAATTGGAAATGGGGGAAAGATAGAAAACAGGATTCATAAAATATTGACACTATTTGTAAATATCCAGCAAATTACAATCAACTCTGGAAAGTTTAATATGGGAAATATGTGTGTTAACGCTGAGCCTTGTGAGCATATGTGGCACATATTTCTCAAGTGACTGAACACAAATTTGATTTTTATAATTAAAAAAACCACTTCCTATACATTTGGCAGTTTCAATCATTATTCATATTTCACAAGAACAGGTTTTTTTGAATCAGTATATATCATCTAAAATCTGCATTCTTTAGCCTGAATTCAGTTACTGGACTCATTAAGTGACAGAAGTTAGAAGGACAAGATTGCCAGTTGTGTCTATACTATACAGGTAAATAAATAATATACATTGATATTTTATTAATTACTGTAAAGATCTTATGAATGCATAATAATCTGGCCACTCAGTGTATATCCTATATAATAAAAGGCTAATATGCACATTGTCTCCTTGACCAGGATTTTGACCAGCAGTCAGGCTGGTTAACTGCCCATGTCCCCTCCCCCTAGTCAGGCTGGCTGGACCCCACCCATGCAGGAATTCATGCACTGGGCCTCAAAAAAAATACACCCACACACACACACACACACACACACACACACACACACACTGAGTGGCCAGATTATTATGCGTTCAGAGATCATAATAATCTGGCCACTCAGTGTAATTCTCCAAAGATATTTTTATCAGCATTTAATGGATAAGAAGACCCAAGACTCAGAGAGGTTAAATCATTGACCCAAGATGCTAGTAAAGGTCAGAACTGGGTTTCAAACCCAGATAAGCCTGACTTCCAAGTGCAGGCTCTTAGTCTAGATTCTCAATGTGTAGTGTGACCTGATTTTTTTCCCCCAGAAAAAAATAACCTAGTAAATTATAGAAAAAGAATACCAGAATATTTACTAAATTCTTTATATCCTTTATCTACTAGAGGTGAAAATATGAGGTTATGTTACATTCTTTTTATTTCTATAATGTTTATAGCTTTTTAATAACATGTATTTTTTATAATAATAAGATAGTCAGATTAAACAACTGATGCTTTATGAAAGTTAATTATAAAAGAGCATTCTGAAATCGCTGAAAACGTCTTTAATCAATATTCTTAGAATTTCCTAATCAAGGAACTGAACACATCACATCTACCTACTCCTTGGCCCCAAATACTCCATGCTGCCCAGCTGAGTACATCTGGGATGAGGCTCCGGAATTTACATTTTTTAAAAGCTCCCCAGGTGATTCTGACACCCAGCCAGGTTTGGGAATCACTGTCTAAGGGAATGTGATTTATGTTGATCAAAAGAGGAAAGAAAGTATACCATATGGTATGTTAACTCTTTCTTTAATTTCATTTTAGAAGTGGCTTCACAGAGAAAGGGTCTATAAATGAGATCTGTACATATAATTCAGCACCTACCTATATTACTGAAAATGTGCCAATAACTTTGTCCATCTCAAATATGACAATAACTTATATTTACAGTGGAATCGAGGGAGGGAAGATGTGTGAAAAGTTTTATAACTGAGTAATTAAAATGGTGTGGTGTTAATGCAGAGATAGCCATCGAGACCAACTGAGCATAGTAAAGAGCTCAGAAACACATCCAAGCATAGGTGGGGCCTTGGATCATTGGCCAAGGATGGCATTGGGCAGTGTGCTGTCTAAATAAGAAAAAAAAATTAAGATCAACAACCAGCAGAATGCCTGGGGCTTACTGGGCATTCAGAACGTTTTTTTAAAATCCTCACCCAAGGACACTTTCATTGTTTTTGTTGTTATTGTTACCGTTGTTGATTTAGAGAGGGGGGTGGGGAGAAACATTGATTGACCAGGACAGGGATCAAACCCACAACTGAAATATATGCCCTGACGGGGAATCGAACCTGAGATCTTTCTGTGTCAGAGTGACACTCCTACCAACTGAGCCACACTGGCCAGGGCCAGATTAAAAAAAAAAAAAAAAATTTATGGGATAGCTTTTTTTTCCCTGCTTCCCTGTCAGTTGCCCTCACTCCCCAGGTACCTTTAAATGCTATGCTAGCGTTTCCCTGAGTTCTTTCCTTGGGTGACTTCCATTTTCTTCACACCCTTTGTGCCTCCTGGGCTATCTCATTCATTCTCATGACTTTGGCTACCTTGGACAAAAAGACTCTCCGAATCTATATTATATTCAGTGGAGGTTTCTGTCCCCAATTCCAGACCCATATTTCTAGTGCTTACGGGATTTGAAAGAAACCTTACACTTAATAGACTAACTCATTAGCATCTCTCACTACTTCTTTTACTATATTTATAATCTAAGCTAATAAAATATCCAATCAACTTGTCTCCCAAGGTAGAAATTTGTGAGTCATGGGTAATTGCCTTCTCCCTATCACCTGACCACTGAGTCCTGTCATTTATACCTCAGAATATCTTTTGACAACTTTTCATCCCCGTGTCCCCCGTGTTAGTTCAGGCACTCACCATTATCACCTCTAAGTTGCAAGTGTCCTATCTAGTCTCCCTGGAGTCCATCTCTCCCTGGTCTAATTTATTCATCATATTCCCATATAGAGTGGTTCCTCTTAGAATAAAAATGATAAAAATATGAAATAAGATCATGCCTGCTACTTCCCTACTTAAAAGACTGATAGCCAGATTTCTTATTTGGTGATTGACAATAATAACTGCAATATCATACATGGAGTGCCTATTTTATATATGAACAAAATGAGGCTCCAAGAGGTGACAAAACTTATAAGTGGCAAAGCTGGCATTTCAATCTATTCAAAATCTAATCCTGCAGCCCATGCTCAAACCGAATGTCACGTGCCTGGCCTAGTACATCCATTTACAACTCTATCTCCCACATAAACTGTGAACTCCACAAGGACAGGAGCAGTATCTTACTCATTTTTGTGTCCCCAGGGTCTAATACTATGTCTGGCATAGAATAGGTACCTAATACATGCTTGTTTTTAAAAAGTGGATGAAGGGACAGAGACAGGAAGAAGTAAAGGAAATAAAGACTTGAAGAAACTGGTGAGGTTGTTTTAAAAAGAACAAGATGCTGCTTTAAAACATTTAAAAACCTATCATGTGGATAAGGCTTTATCCTCCCTATAACAGGGATGCTTTAACCTGACTCCTGAATGAGCTTAGGGAATGCTCTTTTCTAAGATGAGAGTCCATAATTTTCATAAATATCACAAAGCTGCCTGTGATCCAAAACAATAATGTCTAGAACTATTTCTTCAGAGAACTAATGAGCAGATGTTACACGGAGACCAGTTTCAGATCTCTGCAAAGATGAAATTTATAACAAGGAGAGCTGTTTGAAAAGAAAATCTTTACAGCAAGATGTCAAAAGCCAGGATCAGAGGCCAGATAGACATGTCCAAAGATACAGAGAAAGGAATCCTCAGTATTTTGGCAGGCTGAAGACTACCCCAGAAAAATTTCCATACTTCTTTCAACCTCTATGATTCTGTAATTCCAAGATGCAATACATAACTCTTTCCCTCTTCCTTCCTTCTTTCCTTCTTTCTTTCCTTCCTTCTTTCCTTCCTTCCTTCCTTCCTTCCTTCCTTCCTTCCTTCCTTCCTTCTTCCTTCCTTCCTTCCTTCCTTCCTTCCTTCCTTCCTTCCTTCCTTCCTTCCTTCCTTCCTTTCTTCCTTCCTTCCTTTCTTCCTTCCAAGATTTTGATTCAGAATGATCACAGCATCTTTCTTAATCTATTACCTTTTCATGCAATTATTTTTAACAATCATCTTTAGATTTCTGTTGTTGTTGTTGTTGTTAATCCTGACCCAAGGATATTTTTCCATTGATTTTTAAGGGAGGGAGGGAGGAAAGGAGAGAGAGAGAGAGAGAGAGAGAGAGAGAGAGACATCGATGTGAGAGACACATAGATTGTTTGCCTCCTTCATGCACCCCAAACAGGCCCTGGATTGAACATGCAACCTAGGTACATGCCCTTGACTGGAAATTGAACCCAAGACTTTTTGATGTGCAAGCTGCTGTTCTAACCACTTAGTAACACCAGCCAGGGATACATTTCCCAAACCTAACAACTTATATGTAAATTCTATTTTTTAAATCTTTATTATTGTAGTAAGTATTACATAAGTTCTTCTTTTCCCCCCCATTAGCCTCTTCCAGCCCACTCCTGTCCTCCCCCCACCCAGGCCCTCACCACTTCTTATATGTAAATTCTGTTGACATCTGCAAGCACGGATAATTCCTACTTTTCATGTCTGATCTCCTTATAATTTGTGTAGCCTTATTGCTCATTTGTCATATTTTTGCTTCCTAGATTCTTCAGATATTAGTTTACATTGTATAAAACTTTGAACATAAAGTGTGAAAATTGTTCTGTAGACCTAATCCCTTCCAATACATGACTTACTTTATTGAGTATGGTTTTCTTTTCTCCTCAAAGACAGTTATTTATTCCATAATCACTGATGACAGAGAAAAAAATCTCTCAAAAATATTTATACATTGCTACTCTCCAAAATTTTTTTTTTTTTAAAGGTTTGACAAGAGTTTAATTTAATGAAATACAGGAGATTTTCTTAGCAACTTTTCCTGACTTGTGTCTCATTATTTTCATCTACAGGTAATTAAAAGGATGCAATACATTTAAAAAGAGATGGGTCAACTTAAATGTGAGAGTTATCATAAAATAATAATAGTGAGTGTTTACCATTTTCTTTATGTCCTGAAGTCATTGTATTTTATTTAGACACATAAAAAATATTTATAGTCTTTTACTCAGAGCAGTCCTCAAAGCTAATATTAAATAAATAATTCTTGTTTGGTGATACACATTAAATTTTATATCCTTGTGTTATCCAGGAATAAATTAAGACCTTTGGCTCACTATTTCATATAGTCAAGCTTTTATTATAACCCTTTCATAAAGATATACCAGGTCTAAAATGGATTAACCCTTTTTGCTTCTCAATGTGAGAAGTAAAGGGTGAGACAAATGTAAATGATGTTAATTGTTTGGTTGTTTTTGTTTTTGTTTTTGTTTACACGAGATAAGGAAAATGCATCAGAAAGAACAACTCTATAGATGTAAATTAGTGCCCAAGGCTGGTCAATATTTGCTGCCATCTACTGGTCAAAAGAGAAAGATGCAAGAAACAGACAAATGGGTAGAGAGAATTTGATCAAGTTTGTGCTTGTAAAAATATTGTGCATCCTGGCTTCAGGGCCAGCCCTTTCTGAGTGGCAGAGGGGGAAAGAGGGCCAGATGGCTGAAGGGCAGCCTTTCCACAGGGTATAAGAATTTTCCCTGGCCCGTGGATCTGGTTACCCAAACCTTCATTTCAAGTTCCTCCCTCAACTTTGATTGCAAAGCAATGGAGTCTATTTCTTATTGCATGGCACATTTCTTATAAAGTTACACCCCGGGAAAAATAGTTCATCTTGGTCAGAGATTGCAAGCTGGAAACTAGATACAAATTATAAAATATAAACATAGCATTTTATTAAAATGTGGGTAGTGAGTTCACATAAAAATCTGGATTTTCAGCCTCGCTTGGAAAATTGGAACATTAGACAACATTGTATTCCATTCCCATCAAATCTTTTCACACTTGGTACCCCAGTTTTCTGATCAGTAGGGTTTACTATACTATTGACAGAAGGAGTTTGAAAATTAGCTCAATAAACTTCTCTTCAATGTACACCTTTTGCTCCTTTTGGACAGGTCAGTTCTGGAAAACAGAGTTTGAAGTGGAGATTTGAATGCAGGAAATTCACAGGGAGGCTCTTGGGAAGAATCCCTGTAAGGGAACTGAGAACTCAGGACTGGGCAGAGAGAAGCTGAGTGACAGAGACGCCCCAGCAGAGGGCTCTGCTCATCCTGTAGAAATGCCTGGAGCTGAGATGGCCTTTTAGCAGATATCCTCTATTAAGACAAGGGGACTGAGTCTTGGTACCCCTACATGAACCAGTCACTGGAGGTGGGCTGCCCCTGAAGAGGAGACATATGCTTGCAGGGGGGAACATCCTTTTGCCCAGGGCCGTGCTCAGAGATGGACCAAGTCCTGAGCCATTAGCAGGTAGCAGAAATTGAGGGAATGAGCTGTGGTTCTGAAGGGAG
Organism: Pipistrellus hanaki; assembly: GCF_964339955.1. NCBI lineage: Eukaryota > Metazoa > Chordata > Mammalia > Chiroptera > Vespertilionidae > Pipistrellus > Pipistrellus hanaki. Next base: position 34,343,950 of record NC_140513.1, on the reverse strand, counting down.
GCAGGAAGGCCCCCTACAGCCTCATATATACATATCACAGTGTAGTTTATGTATTTTAAGTTTTACATATTATTATTATTTTCATTACTCAGTGAGTCAGAACTAAAAATAGTCCTGGCCTTTCGCTGTGTATTCTTGGATCAAAGATAGAGCAGGTTTACACCATTGCTAAGATTAGTAGCCATGAACAGCCAAGTTGAGAAATACGGGAAGCTCAATGTGTGCTGTTCTTTTAGGTGAAGAGAAGGATGACTGTAGGCGTGAATACACAGGTCATTCTAAGTACCGTTTTCGAGGGGCAGGTGTTCAGGGCAAACACATAGCAGTAATAGGAAACAAAGGGAGGGGGGGTCTTTTCTCAAGGCGGGTGCCTCCTTGCAGTTTTCATAAGACCTTCTTAATCCTTGACACATCCCTTGCCTCCCATCAATGATGACTGGTGTGCACCTATCAGACTCTCCTTGCAATGCTCTCAGCTGCCCTGCTGTCCTGATGCCCTAATGATTCTCATATCAAGATAAAAATCACTATTGACTTTCTTTAGTTTTGAGATCAGAGCTAACAGAAGTAGCTTGTTTTTTAATCCAGGTGAGCCTGTCTACCACGTGGGTGTTAATCACAGATCTATGTTAGTTCACTGATTTAAGGCGACAGCAATTGAATATGTCTGTGCTTTCTGCTGTTCCTACACAATATTCTTTAATTGCTTGCACAGACCTGTTTAATGGCTCTGTAATGCTGAAAATAAACCTTTAAATAGGTCATCTGGGAGAATAGGAATGTAAAGACTGAGGAGGTAATTAAGGTTGAGTTCATAGTTATTATGTACCAGTTTCTTAAATCATATTGAAAAGGAAACTTTCAAAATTATTCATGCATTAAAATGTGTGTATACATACACTACATACACATAATTTAATCCTTTACAAAGATCAGCCTCTAGTAAGTCTGAAATATGCACTTATTTAATAGTTACTTTGTACCAACCAGGTGCAAACGCTTTCTCAGATTCACGTGGTGCTGAATGAAATTCTTGAGGGAGTAAATATTCAGATGGGTTAAGATATATTAAAATCATCATAATTCTGACAGCATGCATTGTCTTTATTGATTCTTTTCAGGTATTGTTTAAAACATATGGGAATGCATGACCGTTATATGTGCAATGACAGTTGTATGTCTTCTCTGATTAAGTGAAATCAGGATAATATATACCAGGATTACAAGGGGGGAAAGATGAAAGTTAAATATACTGTAACAAAGAAAAATGCAGATTATCCCCTTGGTGGATTTGTTTAAAAGATAGGGAACTTGATGTCAGGAGACTGTTAGCATTCCTAATCTGATGAATACATATGGGAGAAATAGTAATTAATATTGCCACAATAGGACATTATAAAACACTAAAGTATTATGTATGAGTGTGTGTATACTTCAATTTTCTATTTTATAACTTCTGCAATTGTAATTTATTTTACAATGAACTTTATTAACAAAAAAGAGAAGGAATAAAAAAGAAAAAAATCAGCAAGAATCCTTTTATTACATTGTTTAAAAAAATCTATATTCACATTTAATGCACCTGAATATTTGCTAGGACCCCTTGAGAGAAAGCTGTCAGCAATTCCATTCACCTCTCTGAAGTGACCAACTGATAGTGGCAAAGGCAAGTATGAAAATATTACGTGTTTGACTCACTTGCGAACCTCAAAGACACATCCTTTCACAAGAAACTACATCCTGCAGACAATGATAGGCAGAGCAAGGGGCAGGATACAAGGGCATAGTGCCAGGATTTAGGCAATCAAGTTGTTGAACACCCTGCCAGGGCTAAGGAGGCACTGATGTGCTGGAATATCAGGATTTAGCAGGAGAGGGCTCAAAAGAGACAAGCTTACATCCTTTGGGCTGTATCCATACTCCAGGAAGAAGGAAAATGAAGACACATAAGTTACATGCGTAAATCTATTAGGAACATCAAAAACCTCCTGTTTGCTTTTTTTTATTTTGCAGTCTTCTGAAATATATCAAACGTTTTGAAAACTAAACATGACTACAAAGTCTTTATTCAATAATCTACAATAAAGATATGATGACCATCTTTGAAAATGTAGTACTCTAGTAAAAAAAAAAAAAAAAAAAAAAAAAAAAAAAAAAAGTAGAAGATTTAGGAAGATGGAAGCATAGCACACTCTCCTGGCTCTTGTGTGTATCAAAACAATATGAATATGCTCCAATTGTTTCTTAATGTTCAAGATATTTCTCTCTCTCTCTTAGTTAATAATTTAGTAATACAAAGAAATTATTTTATTTACCTTAGTTTAAGGGTAACAGTTCTTAAAATTAGACATTTAATTATTGCATTGTTAAAAAAAATAGCATGGGTGACAGTTTGGTAATATTTCTTTAAAGGACACAATTCAGGTTAAAAGTATGACAGCATGCACTTTGACACAGAACTTGGGTAGCTCAGTTATGCAATAATCTTTGTTTTAAAGCTAGTTCAGCCAAAACCAGTTTGGCTCAGTGGATAGAGCGTTGGCCTGCGGACTAGAGGGTCCCAGGTTCGATTCCAGTCAAGGGCATGTACCTTGGTTGCGGGCACATCCCCAGTAGGGGGTGTGCAGGAAGCAGCTGATCGATGTTTCTCTCTCATCGGTGTTTCTAACCCTCTATCCCTCTCCCTTCCTCTCTGTAAAAAATCAATAAAATATATAAAAAATAAAATAAAGCTAGTTCAGAACAATTCCTGATCAGAAGGTGTACCGTGAGCCCACCTCTATGTGGAGGTGAAATAGCTTTCTTATATTTCATTGTTAGGTTACTCAATGACCTTTAAAGAAAGCCAGTCATAACACCACTTCATTGGAGTTGGTTATGATAGAACTTTATTATGCACTTAAAATAGTTACACTTAAAATGCTTGGTAAGATACATAATCATGAACTCAGATCATAATCTAGAACTTACTACTCCTTAATACCTATCAAAAGCTTGATTGAAAGAAATAATAATTTTGAGACTTGCCTATAGAATAACTAACCTATCTATTTCTTCCCATGTTATTGAATCTATTCATGTATAAGATATGACATCATAAAAGATATTACTTATGCGGTAATATATGGCCTACCTATCTCCACCACATTCATTTATTCAACAAATACTTGCCAGGTATAGTGCTGGATGCTAGAAATGTGGCCATAAACAGAACATATAAGTTTCCTATGTTCGGGGAGTTTGCATTCTAGGGGAAAGTGTGCTAATTAGTTATTACTGTATATCAAGCCACCCCTAAACACATTATCTTAAAAACAATCATCATCATCATCATCATCATCATCATCATCGTCATCATCATCAGAGCTTTCCAAACACAAGGTTGAGAGATAGCCCAACTAGGTCAGTTGGGGCTACTGAGGTAACTCTGTTGATTTGGCACTGCCCCCTGTATTGTTCATCCCTAGTAGTTTAGTCCATGTGTGTTTTCATTGCAGTGGCCAAGAGGGAGAGAGCAAGACTAACTGTGCAAGTGCTTTTCAAGTTCTCCTTGTATCATATCTGCTAATAGATCATTGACCTAAGGATAGGACACAACTGAACATAGAATCAAAGATTTGGGTTGAATGCAACACCCTTAATACAAAGTTTAATGACAAGCTAGAGATGATAAAATAATGGAGTCAATGTTGAAATTATTACAGAGAGAGACAAAAAATAAACAAATACATATTATGAGAGGCAGTGATGAGTACTGTAAGAAAAAATGCAGAAAGCAGAATATGAGAATGATGAGAAGAGCTGAGGTATGGGGGGAGGAGTAGTTGGTACTTGCTGGAAGCCACTCATTGTATCAGGAAAGTGTAAACAAGGAACCCAGATTGCTGATGGACCTTGAGCTCTGGCAACACTGATTGTTTAGTGGAGACAATGGTGGCTTAAGCAATTTCCTGACCTAATAGCCTCAAAGTAAATCTTTACTAATACCTATTTACTGACATTTAAGGTAGTCTGTCTGCTATCTTAATTGACTGCCTAAGGGCAATATGTGTAACTAAAATTGAATAAAAGGCTGGCAGGGCCTGGGCACCAATGAAGCCCTCCTACTAGAGCTGGGCTCTCTGCTTGGCCCCCCGTTTCCAAATTCATGTTTCTTGTCCAGTCTCGTCATTTGCACATGGCCCTTCTCCAGGTACTGAACCCAAGCCACGCAGGATGTGGCTTTTCACAGGTATTATTTTTGATAGAATGGTCAAGGAAAACCCCTTTGATAAGGAGATATTTGAAGAGAGACCTTAATCTGAAAAAGAATCATTTAGGAAATTTGAGGAATAGAGGTAATAGGAACAAAAAATATTACTGAAATAAGGGAATAAAATTAAAGTGAAAAGGAAACTCAGCTGGAAGATATAAACTTGTATTCCCATCAGCCCATATGGCTATATGGCTACTTTCATTCATTTATTTAATGTGTTTCCAGGATTGGAAAGACACATGAACTTGATTTGCTGCTCCCATTGTTTAAAGGACCTCTGGTCTGATGACGAAATCAGTGTTTCAAGCTGAGGCAGTCACTGTGTTAGTCTTTTCATACCAAATATAATGATGAACTTTATGTAACTAAGGAAAGAGTCAAATAGCTTGTATTGGGCATTGCCACTAAAATATAAATTAGAATTCTATACCTAAGTCTTTTTAAACCTCTTTAAAGTGCAGCTCAAATTCTTGACATAAGTAGTGAGAATTAAAGCTTTGTTTAGGAACTGATCCATTAACAATAAATGTTGGAAAAACAGCCTCCACTTCCCTCAGTATGGCTCAGTGGTTCAGTTCCTGGTCAGGGCACATGCCTGGGTTATGGGCTCAATCCCCAGTGTGGGGCATGCAGGAATCAGCCAATCAATTATTTTCTCCCATCACTAATGCTTCTATGTCTCTCTTCCTTTCCCTTCCTCTCTGAAATCAATAAAAACATATTTTAAAAAATAAAATTTGGGAAAACAAAGCCAAATTTATAATAAATAAAATAAAATTACAATCAATTCAACATTTTTAGAACAGATATGAATCTGTATGAAAAGTAAAAAAATCCTTAGTATGTCATAATTAACACTCAAATGGGAGAAAAACCAATTCAGTAGTTAAAATATGTGGTTTAAATGTCATAAATGAATTACTTATTGTGATTATCTAATCTTAAGTTTAATTGAAATGTATTTAGGATTTATTTTAGAAAATATATAAGAATTAATTTATAATCACTATGATTTAAAAAGAAAATTTGTTTAAAAATTGATTACATCCATTTAAAAACTAATTTGGAAGAATTTTATGTCAAAAATTCCACTAGATGGTGCTCTTATAGCTTCCTCTGGAAAACAGCAGAAGTTTGAATCAGTCTGTGATGCTACATGTGAGTTTTATATATGCGTATCTATATGAACTAAATATATAAAGTACATAAGCTATACATGACATGGACAAAATTGTTAAAACATTAGAGCATATTACATCTTCTACATCACATCTGTTGTGCACATGTATATAGACTGGGGAGCCAGGGATTTGTTCTCTTACAACCCCCCATACATGCTTATGGTGTTAGTAAGAGTATATCTTGTAGAGGTTTATAAAAAAACATGAAGTTAAGAAATAGTTTTACATACAGTTTCTTCAATATCTATTTATGGGCTAGCATATTTCTGGGCAAGTTAAATAAAGAATTCAGAGACAAACTGTGGTTAAAGCAGCCAAGATGTGTGGAGGTGACTGTTTGGTTTATTTCTGGATCACTTAAGATTCTTACCAGTTATAATGTTATATTGTGATGATAAAAGCATATACACTAGGACAAGAAGAGCTTAAATACTATAAAAATTAAAAAAATAATGTGGACATATATTGAGTTAATTGACAATGAGCATTTTAATATAGAATAAACTGTGTGTATGTTAAGTACTTGGTAAGTGCAACATGAATTTATTTTTCTTTAAAAACACACACACACTACTGGTAAGCATAAGGTTCAAATTTGCTAGCAACCCTTGGATATTAGAATATACTCTTTTAAAAATAACTGGTTAGACATCGCTTAGGTGTGGAATCAAAAGATTTTGCAAGTATTCACTAATAGCTAAATTTGGTTGTGTTTTCTCAGTGTTTATCTTTCTTGACATCTTTACAATTTTGCTGTTGTTAACCACCCTTTCTTTCGATAAATCCTTCTTTGGTTTCTGGGTCATCCCACTCCAAGTACACTGACTCTTGTACTAGGCCTTCTCTGTCATGACCATTTAACTCTCCCCTACATGAGAATGTTTCTTTACAGTTCAACCTTTGGTCTATTTTTCTTTCTCTACATTCCTTTCCTCCCAAGTGTCATCCACACACTGAGTATGGATAATTGCTTTGCTATGGGGAGGTCTCAGGAGTCTATCCCTTGTTCTGAACTCTCACTGGGACCCCATTTCTTAATTTCTCTCACTAGACAAATTACACTGTGTCCTAGATATTTTCCCCTAGATTTTAAACCCCATGGAGCCAATCAAAATCTGAACTCTTCTTCATCTCCTATAAAACTGTTGCCTTGTTTTTACATTCCAGTTACTACAAATAATCTTGGAATTATTTTATTTATCTGATCAGTTTCCAAGGCTCATAAATTCTACCTTTTTTACTTCCATTTCATTTATGCCTTTCTATTCACTTAAATTGCCATGACCTAGTTGAGATCTACAATTACCCCCTGCCTAAATCTCCTGGCTGTTCTCTAACTCTGAACTTGCTCACCACACTCCATCCTGGTTTACCTATTTGCTCATTAAACCTTTAGAGTTATATTCATTTTATATTCTTTGGGATTAAAGAATGGCAATTCTGGAAACACAAATTCCAGCAGAAACCCAAATAGTGTCCCACGGGTGAAGACAAAAAGCTTTTATGAGAAAAGGAAAGAACTAATTACATGAAGAGAAGAAATTCCTATTGTGCTAATAAGCTGAGTTCCTCTTTAGCTATAAATGGTTGGATACTGACTCTATCATCAAATAGAGAATCCATAACCATCGGTCCTTATGGTCAGGATACCTGCTTTCCTGCTGGCTTTACCAACAATTGTGGTAAGACAGTGTTGGTTTGGGTCATTTCAAATCAGGTCTGATTCAAACAGTCCGAAGAGTCAAGGAACAGGACGTGCAAAACTGTTAGTCTGGAATGGCTGCTCTGGATTCTTTTAAAATGGCTCCACTTATGTCAACTTTCACACTAGTCAGTACCTCCTATCGGTATGTTTCAGATTATTTGCACTACTAGGTGGGGCTGGCCTTAGAAGTACACACTGAAATGCCCAGCCTCTGAGGGAAGCATGTCTGCATGAGCACACACACACACACACACACACACACACACACACACAGATCATACAGCCTCCAGTTTAATCAATGGTTCACCTAGGGAGGCAGAGAATATAAGTAGGAAATAGAAATAGTGGTCAATATTCAAAAGTTCAGCTAGGCCGAGAGTTCATATCTGTAAGGACTTCCAAATTCTGTCTAAATCAAGAGTGGCTCAGGAATTGGAAGCTGGACTGAAGAAACAAGGAAGAGGCTGGTATCAGTGGATTCAGTCTGCAGTGAGAACCCTAACCCCACACTGCTCCTGGGTCACAGGACCATCAAGCACAGATCCCCAGCTCTTCATGTGAGTGCCCTATCTATCCCCTGCAGCCTTCATTGTGTCCTCCTCACTCTTTGTTGCTTCCTGGCCTGCTCTTGATTATCCCAGCCCTTGATCCTTGGACTCACTGCCTATTTATAGACTGGCAGTTGCAGTCCTGACAATATCTCTGACCCTGAAGCTGGCTTCTGTCCTCACCCATAATTTGTATTTACTCCCTTTAATTCTGCTGCTTCCCTCTCTCAGTCCAATATCTCCCCTCACTCTTACTGTTCATATGCAATTGCAGTTCCTGACTTGGCTCCCATTAGAGAAATATGTAGGAGAGACTGTTAACTAAGTATAAAATTGCTAAGTAGTGAAAAAGGGTGGTTTAATGTATCACCCAGGTAGTTACAGCAGGAAGTGAATAGAACTTGAAGGGCTGAATGGGCAAAGGGAAAGAGGTAGAAACTTAGAAGAGGCTGAAACTCAGACTGTTAAGCATGGCTAGGTGTCTCTGTTAGGGAAAATGATGAGGTTGGTTCTGTTGTTTCCGAGATGGTGCAAAATGATGCTAACTGTGCGAAACGTTAAGGCAGATGCCGGTGCTGCTAAGGAGCTGCTGGTGTCTGAGTGAAGAAGAGTTACTGGGGTGATGCTCACAAGACAAGGAAGTAGACAGGAAGCCCCGTAAGGAACAAACAGAAAGAAGCACGGCCCTTCTTCCTCCTCCAGCCCCTCTATAGCCCGCTCTCAGCAGAGACCAACTAGGAGTCAGCTGTGGAAGATGAATGTGCTTTGCCCCAGCATCACAGAGCAGATACAGAAGAGTAGGTTTTACACTGACAACAATTCAATATCTGGCAGGAAGGCTGTTCCTGCCTTCCACAAATATCTGAGTGCTTACTCTATTGTAGGCATAGAAGATAGAACCACGAGTAAAACAATAATATTAATTTCCCCCCTGAGTAGCTTACATTATATAAACTACAGTGGGGAGAGAAAAATGGACAAGAAAAACAAAATAAGTAAAAAAAAAAAAAAAATAGCATGTTAGGTGGTAAGTGCTCTCAGGAAAGATAAAAACAGTGAAGGTGACAGGGGAAGAGGACAGGTATCAGTTTTAATCCGGCTGTTCAGGAGAGGGCTGAAAAAAACACACACACAAAAAAACAAAAAAACAAGAGAGCAAAGACACAGGAAGTGAGTCATGCAAATATTTGAGGAAAGAGCATTCTAGATAAGGGCTGGTAGAGGGGAAGGTCGCTTAGATAGGGCCTTATCTACCATTGTAAAGGCTGTGGCCATTACCTTGATGACTTGGGTAGTTATGGAGTACGGAAGTGACATTATGTTTTGAAGTGACATTATGTTTTGAAGGGATCCTTCAGGGTGCTCTTTGGAGATTAGATTGGCCTCCTTGGATTCATTCACCTTGGTCCTGCCAACAGGACCTTAATTCTGGATGTAGGGTCTTGCTTGCCACATACATCATTTCTCTCTCCCCCTGCAGTGGAAGGCAGGCCCCAGCCAGGCTCCAATACCCCTGCCTCTGGGCTGCAACTTCATGCCACAAGCACAACCCGGCTTCTTGTTTGCTTTTGTACCCACTGAATTGAATAGTCTCTCCTCCAGTCGCTCTGCTTCTCTGGTGGTATGTTTGGTCTTGTGAGAGTTGGTGGCAGCTTCATATCCAACATTTGTTCACTCTTTCAGCAAATATGTATAGAAAACCTAGTATGTGTCAAGTGTTCATGCAGGTGTGGTGATAAAACAGTGAACTAGACACATTAGTTTCCTGTTCTAGAAGTGGCAATGGTGGGTGATACAGAAATTAAACTCTACATGGAAGATAATTTCAGAATGTGATAAATAAGGTGAATATGACAGTGTGACTGCTGGCTGCTTGAGACTGAGCAGGCAGGGTCCACCTTTATAATTAGATGACATTTGATAAGAATGTCATGATAAGAATGATAAGAATGATAAGAATGATAAGAATGATAAGAATCAGTCATGTGAAAATCTGGGACCGGCAAACACTGATGGACATCAGCACTTGATACTCCTCTTCATGTGGGGAAGTGCTCTGTCATTTTCTTAGTCAGAGGAAGGTGCTTGAAAATCCCTTATATTCTTTCTCTCTCTCTCTCTCTCATACTTTACCAGGGATCATGAAGTAATTGATATTTTAATGCGTTCTGATAAGGTATCACTCACAGATACTTTTCCTGTTTGAATATTTTACCATACACCATGTACAGGGACAAAAACAAAACAAAACAAAATCCAAAGCAAAGCATCATGTAGAATCTCTTAGCTATCAGGCTCATATCATGCTCTGGGGCAGCCCCTACTAGGCCCCAAGGTAGCAGAGCCTTTAAAAAGTTATTTCAAAATAACTATAGATTCATAGAAAGTTGCAAAAAAAATATTCAGGGAGGTACTATGTACCTTTAATCCAGTTTCCCCCAACCATAACACCTTGCATAACTATAGTGCAGTATCAAAACCAGGAAATAAAGACATGGATATCAGCCATGGAGCTTATTCAGATTTCACCAATTTTATATGCACTTATTTGTGTGTGTGTGAACTGTTATGCAATTTTATGTAAACATTACCACCATCAAGATGCAGAAATGTTCCATAAACACAAGGCTCCTCCCTGCTATCCATCTCTAGATCAATTCTCCCATCAAGGTTGGGACCTTGCTCACAAACTTCAGCTAGCTCTAATTCTTGGCTGATTTCTTTAGCTCTGAGTCTGAAGGCACTCTCTATGGGATGAAAGGCGGCTGTGTTTTTTTTTTTTTTTTTTTTTTTTTTTTTTTAAGAGTGCCATCTCAGATGCAGGGAAAGGGGTGCATACTTGCAACCCCGAGTTGATGCACGATTTGCAGTCTGGTAAGTTAAGTGAGCTGCAGGTCGGAGGTCGGAGAAAGCCAGTTGCAGGCATGCAGACGTTTAGGCCAGTGGGACACGAAGCCAGCAAAGCCAGGAGCCCCTGCCTCGGAATCTGCAACAATGGCAGGGGTGCTCCCCAGAAAAACCATCAAGACACCTACCAGGGAACGTGCTGGGATCCCTCCCGCCTTACTTTTTAAGTGCAGGACCTCCAGGTCCAAGTGCTTGGGGTGGGGGAAGGGGTTCCGTCTCCTAGATAGAGGGGATGGGCCTTTCCCGGCAGGGCGAACCGCCCCGCCCCCGACCCCCTCAACACTAGTTTCCAGGTGGGGGGGCGGGGCCGGGAAGACTCCGCCCCGTTGCCAGGCGATGGGGGCGGAGACGGAAGCGGCGCTCTGAGGACCGGCGGCTGCGCAGCCGCGCTGGCTACCCCTCCCGCCCCGCCCCTCGCCCCGCCCCCGCCCTCCCCCGGAGCTGCGCACGCGTCGCCCAGCGGCCGCCTCCGCCCCTGCCCGCCTGGAGGCGGGGCTGCGGGTCCCGCACGGGCTACTCTCGCTCGCTCGGGTCGGAGCTGCCCGGGAGCCGGTGAACCGAGCCGCGCCTCGAGGAAGGGCTGCGGCACGACCCTCGCCTTCAGAAGCCGGCGCGCCGGGGGCGGCCTCCGCGCCCACCGCGGCGGAGGAGGAGGATGGTGTTCGAGTCGGTGGTCGTGGACGTGCTGAACCGGTTCTTGGGGGACTACGTGGTGAACCTGGACACGTCCCAGCTCTCGCTGGGCATCTGGGGAGGTAACGAGACGGTGATCGCCGTCCCTCCCTCCGTCCTGCCTCCCTCCCTGGCCTCTCACTGCGCGAGCGGGGTGGGGGGTTGGGGGAGCCCCTACCTTTTTGGGTAACTCGGGCCCCGGGCTTGCCCGGCATCGCCACCTGCCACCGCCCTCCTCCAGGGTCACATTACGTGCAGCCGGGCGACAGGTCCAGGCCCTGTCCCCCACGAGTTGTTTATTTTTTTTATTTTTTGGCAGGAGGGGAAGGGGTCGTGGGTGCTGGGTGGTAAAGGCCCTTTTTTTGAGGGTCCCGTCGTTGGGGCTCTGTGGGTCTGGAAGTTCCGATTCCGCCGCTCGTGGCCCGGCAGCGGCGGCGCTGGGTGAGGGGAGGCGGCCGGGCACCTGTGCGGGGTCTCGAACCGGTCATCCCCCTCCACCCCCACCCCCGGGCGGTGACGGGGGACCCGCGGGTGCCGCACGTGAAGGCCACACGCTGCGACCCAGGACGCCCTCTTCCTGCCTGTCCCCAGCCCCTGGGTGTTGCCAGGCCCGGGTGTGTGCTCCCGCCACGCCGCCCGCCCGCCCGCCCGGGGTTGCTGGGCTGGATTCGGCTGATAAGAAAAAGCGAAACTCCTGTGCGCAGTGAACTCACATGGGGGTGATTGTGTGTTTTCCATTCACCCTCTGACCCAGGATTGCCTTATTTAGTAGGTTTGTGAGGCTTCGGGCTTGTGGGTTCGGAGAGAATTACTGGCTTTCTTAAAGACACGAGGTGCAGCTGTGGCAACCTCTCAGCTCTGCAAAAGAAGGGGATGAACCTGCGCTGAAACGTGGTTGCTTTGATAGGAAAGATGAAGCTTGACTTCGCATCGGTTGACTCTGGTGCTCTACCTTATTGAAAGCCTCGTTTTTAGTGCTTTCGTTTTTGTAGCATGCCCTTAGACATCAGATTCCTTTTCTTTATAGAATGAGTCTCCCAGACCAAGGTTAGGGTTATTATTTTTCTCTCTCTGTGTGTGTGTGTGTGTGTGTATTTAATAAGTTAACGATTCTTGAATATGTACACACTTTCAGACTTCTTCTAAAATACTTTTTAATCTAGATCCCCCCTCCCCCCCTTTATGACATAGTGTAATCATAAAGAAGACCTCTTGTTACTTACCAATCTTGGTGCCTCGTACCATAATAGACTACAAGAACTAGGGATAGGGACATAGTGCTAGGTCAGCATCACTGGCTAGTAACAGAAACTTGCATATTGTTTCATCTGTGCTGCTTCTCATTTGCAAAGTTAAAACAATAAAACGTGTCTCCACCTACCTCAGAAGGAAGCCGTAAGAACATTTTGTGGTGTACTTTGCTTTATGGTGGAAGTTTGATTCTACATACAAGGTGGAGGTTTGTGTGGAGTGTGATTTGACCTGGGATTTGATTATTTAAAATTTACATACATTACAATTCACTCTTGTGATGTTCAGCACTTTGTGTCTTGACAAATGCAAAGACGTGTATACACCAGCTGTCATGATAGGGAAGAGTTCCATCAACACTCCCAAATTCCCTCTGCTGCCCTTTTGCAATCCATTGCACCCAGCCCCCATCCCTCCTTTGGGAACCACTGTTCTGTCTCTATTCCTACAGTTCTTTTTTTTTTTCTTTTTTCTTTTTCTAGAGTGCCATGTAAATGGAATTATATGATGTGGCTTTTAGGGTCTGGCGTCTTTTGGTTTCACTCCTTTCACTTCTTATGTAAAATGAATTTGAGAATCACCCATGGGTTGCATGCATCAGCATTTCATTCTTATACTCTTTAGTAGTACTTTCATTGTATGATTGTACTATAAATGTTTATCTCTTCATGGGTTGAAGGACATTTCAATTTTTGGTAATTATGAAGAGCTGCCATAAATATTCATGTATTGGTTTTCCTGTGATCATACATTTTTATTTCATTGGGTAAATTCCTATAAGTGGGATTTCAAGGTCTTATGGTAAATGTATATTTAATTTATGTGAAGCAATGAAACTTCTTTTCAGAGTAGCTTTCCATTTTGCAGTCTCCCCAGCATTGTACAAGTGCTTAATTGCTCTTTCCCTTTCTAGCACTTAGTAGTGTCATTTAAAAATCTTTTTTTTTTTTTTGCCATTCTAATAGGTACATCTGATAAAGTGTTACAGTTTTAATTTTTATTTCCTTAGTAATTGAAGTTGAACTTTTTTTTTTAAGTTTCAATTTCTTCTTTTTTTTTTTAATAATATATTTTATTGACTTTTTACAGAGAGGAAGGGAGAGGGATAGAGAGCTAGAAACGTCGATGAGAGAGAAACATCAACCAGCCGCCTCTTGCACACCCCCTACCTGGGACGTACCCGCAACCAATGTACATGCCCTTGACCGGAATCGAACCCGGGACCCCTCAGTCCACAGACCGATGCTCTACCACTGAGCCAAACTGGTTTCGGCTGAAGTTGAACTTCTTGTTCTTTGCTGTTTGTATATTCCGTTGAAGTGTCTGTTCGTCTTTTGCTTAAATTTTTTTTTCTATTTCTATTGATATTAATTCACATTTTAAATTTACCCTTTTAACATGCATGGTGTTTTTAGTATAATCACAACATTGTTCAACTATCAACAATGTCTAACTCTAGAACATTTAAAAATTATTTATTATTGAAAGTATTACACATGTCTTCTTTTCCCCCCATTGATCTCTCCATACCCGCTCTCCCACCACCCTACTGTCCGTGTCATTTGGTTACACTTATATGCATGTGAGTCTTGGTTGATCTCTTTTTTTTAAATCCTCACCGATGATACCTTTCCATGGACCTTTAGAGAGTGAAAGGAAGGTAAGCTAGAGAGAAACATCGATGTGAGAGAGATGTTTGAGCCAGGGCCCAGGCCAGGGACAAGCCTGTAACCGAGATACACACCCCTGATTGGAATTGAATCCGGAACCTTTCCGTCTGCAGGCCAATGCTCCATCCACTGAGCCAAAGTAAGGCTGGTTGATCTCTTAACCCCTGTCTTCCCTCTGAGGCTGGATGGTCTGTTCCATGCTTCAATGTCTCTGGATCTATTATAGTTGATCAGTTTATGCTGTTCATTATATTCCACAAATGAGTAAGATCATATGATATTTATCTTTCTCTGACTGGCTCATTTAGCTTAGCATAATGCTCTCTAGGTCCATCCATGCTGTTGCACATGGTAAGAATATTGGGGGGCACTTAGGCTGTTCCTAAATTTTAGCTATTATAAATTGTGCTGCTATGAACATAGGGGTGCATATATCCTTTCTGATTGGTGTTTCTGATTTCTTGGGATATACTCCTAGAAGTGGGATTACTGTGTTGAATGGGAGTTCCACTTTTTATTTATTTATTTATAAATATATTTTTATTGATTTTTTTTTTTTTTTTTTTTTTTTTTACAGAGAGGGAGGGAGAGAGATAGAGAGCTAGAAACGTCAATGAGAGAGAAACACCGACATCCCCACTGGGGATGTGCCCGCAACCAACGTACATGCCCCTGACCAGAATCGAACCTGGGACCTTTCAGTCCGCACACCGACGCTCTACCACTGAGCCAAACCGGTTTTGGCTCCACTTTTTATTTTTTGAGGAAACTCCATACTGTTCTTCACAGTGGCTGCATCAGTCCGCATTCCCACCAGCAGTGCACGAGTGTTCTTTTTTCTCCACATCTTTGCCAGCACTTGTTATTTGTTGATGATGGCCATTCTGACAGGTGTGAGATGCTACCTCATTCTTGTTTTGATTTGGATCTCTCAGATGATTAGTGACTTTGAGCATGTTTTCATGTGTCTCTTGGCCTTTTGTATATCCACTTTTGAAAAGTGTCTATAAACCTAAGTCCTTTGCCCATTTAAAAAATATATATATTTTTTTTATTGATTTTTTTACAGAGAGGAAGGGAGAGAGAGAGAGAGCTAGAAACGTTGATGAGAGAGAAACACTGACCAGCTGCCTCTTGCACACCCCCTACTGGGGATGTGCCCGCAACCAAGGTACATGCCCCTGACCGGAATCGAACCTGCTACCTTTCAGTCCGCAGACCGACGCTCTACCACTGAGTCAAACCGGTTTCGGCCCTTTACTCATTTTTTTGATTGGATTGTTTATCTTTCTTTTGTTAAATTGTATGAGAGTTCCCTATAAATTTTGGATATTAGGCTCTTATCAAATATAACATTGGCAAATATGTAGTAGTCCTTTGCAGTGTGCTTTCTTGTTGTTTTGTTGATGGTTTCTTTTGTTGTGCAGAACCCTTTTATTTTTATGTAGTCCCATTTGTTTATTTTCTCTTAGGTTCCATTGTCCTAGGAGTTGCTGTATGGGTAAAGATATTGCAACGACATATGTCTGATATATTTTTTAAAAAAATATATTTTATTGATTTTTTACAGAGAGGAAGGGAAAGAGATAGAGAGCTAGAAACGTCGATGAGAGAGAAACATCGACCAGCTACCTCTTGCACACCCCCTACTGGGGATGTGCCCGCAACCAACATACATGCCCTTGACCGGAATCAAACCTGGGACCTTTCAGTCCGCAGGCCGACGCTCTACCGCTGAGCCAAACCGGTTTCGGCATATGTCTGATATTTTGCTGCTTATGTATTTTTCTAAGGTTTTTATGGTTTCCCATCTTACATTTAAGTCCTTTATCCATTTAGAGTTTATTTTTGTGTATTTTGTAAGTTGTTGGTCTAGTTTCATTAGAAAGATCATACACCATGACCAAGTGGGATTTATTCTAGGGATGCAAGGCTGGTACAATATTCTCAAATAAATAAACATGACAACATCACATAAAAAAAACTGATAGATAGAAATCACAATCATATCAATTGGTGCAGAAAAAGCATTTGACACTATCCAACACCCATTCCTGATAAAAACTCTCAGCAAAGTTGGAATAGAGGGATCATACCTCAACATAATATAAGCCTACATAACAAACCTACATCTAACATCATACTCAATGGGCAAAAACTAAAACCATTTCCCTTAAGAACAGGAACAAGACAGGGATGCCCACTTTCACCATTCTTGTTTGACATAGTACTGGAAGTACTAGCCATTGCAATTAGACAGGAAGAAGAAATTAAAGCATCCAAATTGGAAAGGAAGAATAAAACTGTTACTTTTCACAGATGACATGATATTGTACATAGAAAACAACAAAGACTCCATAAAAAAAAACTACCATACTTAATAAATTAATTCAGCAATACAGCAGGATACAAAATTAACATCCAGAAATCCTTGGCTTTTTTATACACCAATAATGAACTCACAGAAAGAGAAACTAAAAACGAAACAAATTCTATTTACCATTGCAACAAAAAAATACCTAGGAATAAGTTTAAGGAGGTAAAAGACCTGTACTTGGGAAAGTACAGGACATTGAAAAAAGAGATAAAGGAAGATATAAACAAATGAAAGAATATATCATGTTCATGAGTTGGTAGAATCAACATCATGAAAATATTCATACTACCCAAAGCAATCTATAGATTCAATGCAATCCACATTAAAATACCAGTGACATATTTCACAGATCTAGAACAAACTCCAAAAATTCATATGGAATACAAATGAATTGCTGTAGCAATCCTGAGAAAGAACAAAGTTGGAGGGATCACAATACCAGATATCATTCTATATTACAAAGCCACTATTCTCAAAACTGCCTGGTACTGGCACAAAACAGACACAGACCAATGGAACAGAACAGAGAGCCCAGAAATATATGCAAGCCATTATGCTCAATTAATATTTGACAAAAGAAGCAAGAGCATACAGTGGAGTCAATACAGTCTCTTCAATGAATGGTGTTGGGAAAATTGGACAGATAACATTAAAAAATTTCTAGAACATTTTCAATACCCAAAAGATAAACTTCATACCCATTAATAGTCACTATAAATTCTTAATCTTCCTTCACTCCACCTCTGACAACCACTAATCTACTTTGTTTCAATGGATTTGCCAGTCCTGAATGTTTCATTTAAATGGGATCATACAATATACAAGGCCTTTCATTTCTGTTTGGTTTTTTTCACTTAACATATTTTTTAGGTTCATCCGTGTTGTAGCATGTATCAGTATTCATTACTGTTTATAATGTAAGAATATTCCATTTTATGAATACTTCACATTTGTTTATTCTTTATTCAGTTGATGCACATTTAAGTTATTCCTACGTTTTGGCCTTTATTAGGCAGGCAGTCCAAGGTGGTTAAGGGCGTGCAGGCAGGCAGGCAGGCAGGTTAGTGGCTAGGGGTGATCAGGCAGGCAGGCAAATGGTTAGGGGTAATTAGGCAGGCAGGTGAGCAGTTAGGGGTGATCAGGCAGGCAAGCAGAATGGTTAGGGGCCATCAGGCAGGCAGGCAAGTGAGCAGTTAGAAGCCAGTGGTACCAGATTGAGAGAGGGATGTCTGACTGCCAGTTTAGGCCTGATCCCACAGGGGCAGTTGGATATTCCCTGTGGGGTCCCAGATTGTGAGAGGGTGCAGGCTGGGCTAAGGGCCCCCCCCCCCCCCATGAATTTCGTGCACCAGGCCTCTAGTTTATATATAAGTATTTTGAGGGCATATGTTTTAAATTCTCTTGGGTATATACTTAGAAGTGGAATTGTAGTCATATTACTTTTTAAGGAACTGCCAAACTCTTTTTCAAAGTGTTTTTTTTGGGGGGGGCGGGGGTAGGGTGGGTGGGAAGGATACCAAATTACTTTATTTGAAGGAATGGTATAAATGAAAGACGAGTGGATGGTGTGGTACCAGTTATAGAAAAGGTAAAAGCAACTCCAACATGCACATATTGCTTTGATGACCAGGGAAAGTCACCTCCTTGGTTATGGGAAGTCAGCCTAAGGCTTAGCTCTCATCACTTTCCCAAGGTGTGCTTGTCAAAGAGAGATTCTGCCACGTCAATTTTAGAGGCCTCCCTGTGCAAGTTGGTTATATGGTCGCCCAATTCTTTGATGGATTTTACCTGCTCATTTTGTAGTGAGTTCAATGAAGTCACACAAATGAGAGTCATTTTTGTCAGTGGCCAGTTTGTGCAAGTACAGTAGTGACTGATTCACTTTCTTTCCAAGTGTAATGCACATTCCATTGCAATTCAGCCCATTCTCCCAGGAATCTTGCATGATCTGGAATCTTGAAGGAAGATTCAACTACCTTGTTGGTTCTGCAGCTTCATCAATTTCTCTGCATGTGCCCTCTTATGAGATGGGTGAAGAAAATATTTGGCAAAATTCTTCAAAGTCGCATTATCGTGGTTAAAGTAGCAGACATGGACAGGTAGACATAGGAAGCGTAGAGCTCCAGGTTGATCCTTTGGTTGATGGTGGCCTTCAAATTCTGGTGGTACTGTGTTTCCCTGGAAATAAGACATCCTCTGAAAATAAGACCTACTTACAGGTTTCCTTCTGAGTGAAATATAAGGCATCCCCTGAAAATAAGGCCCCCCTGGGCTAAACATGAGAGATTTGGTCCACTGATTCTGAAAGAAATGGAATCACAAGAAATTCACCAGGAAATTCAGGAATTGGATTGTTATGATGATGTTCCAGAAGATGATGACATGATTGTCATGGAATAAATGAGTAAATTCTTGATACTGTAGGATTCACAGTTTGTCTGGTTTGTGTTGACAACTACCGTACCGTATACAAGTAATAAATTTCCTTTATTTTCATTTAACAATAAATGTGTACGGTATTCTTCTTCATGGAAAAATAAGACATCCCCTGAAAATAAGACCTAGCACATCTTTGGGAGCAAAAATTAATATAAGACACTGTCTTATTTTCGGGGAAACGGTAGTACTGGCTCACCTGGGAGGTGGACTTGGTCATTGTCATGGTTGGCCACTAAGTAATGCTGAGGGTCTTGTCCAACATCTAGAGGGGTTTAGGAATCTGGAGAAGGGCTGTGTGTAAATTATTAAAGAGTCCAGAGACGAATCATAAATTTGGAAGCATTTTGGGGAGCCATAGGAGCTTGGCTGTAGGAACCAAGTTCTCCTATCTCTCTGGACCTCTTGCATTTTATTAACACAAATTGTCCTAAATCAAAGTACAATAGATAAATATATCAAAGGCAAGATTTAGTTATACAGAATTCATTGTCAGATTGGAGGAACTGCCTATGGCTGTTCAGGTGTTAGGCCAGCAGGAGGCTATAACATGTAGATTGAAATGCCCTCAGCTGTCTGGCAGCAACCAATCATTTATGCATACTTTTCAGGTTTGGGGAAAGGCCCTTAGCCATTTCTAACAGGCAATAATACATATTTTCCAGCCCTTGCTGAAGGCTCAAGGTCCACCAATCTTTTGATGAACTTCTTGCATTCATGACCTGCTGAAATTAGCTTCCGGCAACTAAGGAGAGGTGGCTGTGCAGTGCTGGAGTGGTGGTGGGGCCTTGGAATGTCCAAGGGCACTGAGAGGAGGTGGCAGAGGCTGGATCTGGACAGCTGGCTGGGATGGTCAAGCCCTGGGTTCTATCTAAGCACTGTTGAATCAGGAAACCATGGCCACTTTGCAAAGAGTAGGAGATCTTTGCCTAACCTGAAGTCACAAAGATTTTCTCCTACATTTTCTTTTAGAAGTTTATAATTTTATATTTTACATTTAGATTTCGGATCTATTTTGTATAAGGTATGGTATAGATTGAAGGTTGAGATTCATTTGTTTGCATGTGGATGCAAATATCCAATTGTTCTAGTATCTTTTACTGAAAAGAATATACTTTGTCTATTCAATGTCTTTGTATTTTTGTAAATATCAGTAGACTTTATATTGTGTGGGTTTCTGACCTATGTCATTTTTTTTTTTTTTTAATCTGAAAATTTTTAACACTTCTTGTAAGGGAGATCTACTAGCAAAAATTCCATTAGTTTTTGTGCCTAGAAAGTATTTCTTTTTACCCTCTCTCCCTTTCAAAAAATGTGCTAAGATACAACATAAAATTTGTCATCTTAATTAAACATTTTAAAGTCTACTAGTATAGTTCACTGGCATTGAGTATATTCACATTATTCTATAACCATCACTACCGTTTATCTTTAGAACCCTTCATTTCACAACACTGAAATATTATTTCCATCCTATATACTAAAAGCCTAATATGCAAATTGACCTAATGGTGGAACGACCGGTCACTATGACATTCACTGACTGCCAAGGGGCAGACACTCAACACAGGAGCTGCCACCAGCCTGCAGGCCCCAGGCTAGCCAAGGCAAGTGCCAGTGGGGGCTCCCCAATCGCTCGCCAGTCACCCTGTAGAGGGAGGCAACCACCAGTGGCAGTTGGGGAGAGGGCCAGGGGTGGGGCCAGCAAAGGCGGCGCCAGGCTGGCTAAGATGGATGCCAGCAGGGACCCCCCCCAATTGCCCCACCGGTGGCCCCGCAGATCAGCCCTGATCGCTGGCCAGGCCTAGGGACTCTTCCCATACATGAATTTCGTGCATTAGGCCTCTAGTTAAGCAATAACTACATATTTTCCTTCACCTCTATAACTCCCATGATATTTTCTGTCTCTTTGTGTTTGTCTGGGATAAGTACTTCATATAAGTGTTACCATACAATATTTGTCGTTTTGTGTCTGGGTTATTTCACTTAACATCTTCAAGGTTCATTTATGTTGTTGCCTAAGTCAGAGTTTCAGTTATTTTTAAGACTGAATAATATTCCATTGTATGTATATACCATACTTTGTTTTTCAATTCATCTGTCAATGGATTACATGGGTTGCTTCCATCTTTTGGCTATTGTGAATAATGCTGTTCTAGACTTAAGTATACACATATCCCTTTAAGTCCCTGTTTTCAAATATTTTGGGTAAATACCTACCAGTGGAATTTCTGGTTCATATGGTAATTTAATTTTTATTTTTGAGAAACTGCATACTACTTTCCATAGAGGCTGCGCCATTTTACTATATTCCTACCAACAGTGCACAAGGGTTCTACAATAATTTCTTCACATGTTCAGAAATGTTTCTGTTTTGTTGATAGAAGCCATCCTAATGAGTAAGGTGATATCATTGTCATTTTGATTCACATTTCCCTAATGATTAGTGATGTTGAACATCTTTTCCTGTGTTTATTGGCGATTTGTATTTCTTCTTTGGACAAATGTCTATTCAAGACCTTTAGCCATTCTTTAATTGCTTTTTGTAGTTGTTGAGTTGTAGGAGTTCTTTATATATTCTGGATATATGATTTGTAAATATTTCTCCTGTTTCATGTGTTATCTTTGTGCTATTGATAGTTTCCTATGATGTACAAAAGTTGAAATCCAAATTATCTCTATTTTTGTTATTATTTCTTGTGCTTTTGGTGTCATATCCAAGAAATTATTGCCAAATCCAGTGTCATGGAACTTTTTACGTATGCTTTCTTCTAAGAGTTTTATAATTTGAAGGCCTGACATTTAAATCTTTTATTGGTTTTGAGTTAATTTTTGGATATGTTATATGGGTTGGGAAGTATTTCTTTCACTTCCGTTTTTTTTAGAAGAGTTTGCAGAAGATTGGTGTTTACTTTTACACTAGAGGCCCAGTGCATGAATTCATGCACTGGTGGGATCCTTCAGCTTGGCCTATGGGGATTGGGCCTCACTGGTGCCTCCAAGCTCACAGCCCCAGCTCCTGCCCAAGCCTTGAAGCCCTGCAGCCCTGCCTGGCACCCCACTGTGGCCTGGCACTATTTGCTCACCTGCTCCACTATCCCACCTGTGGGGTGATCATGGGGTTGGGTCCTCCTCACCCCAGCCCGGCTCCCTCATTGCCAGGGAGCTAGATAGTGGTCCTGCTCCCCTCTTCCCCTTGCCGCCACCACTGGTCGCCATCTGCAGGGCAATTGGTCAACAGGGCAGTTGGGCTCTCACTTGCACCTGCCTTGGCCTGGCACCGACTGCTCACCTGCTTCATCATCTCACCCGGGCCTCACTCTGGTCAAGGCCAGCAGCGCCTCCACTGCCAGCGCTGTGTCACCCACACCCACCATGTTCCGCACCACCTTTTGGTGGTCAGCACACATCAGAGCGAGCGGTCGAACTCCCGGTTGAACAATTTGTATATTAGGCTTTTATTATATAGGATGTTCTGTAGAATTCATAATGAATTCACCTGTTCTTGGGCTTTTTGTTGTTATTGTGAGGTTCTTGATTATTTGATTACTCGTTAAAAAAAAACTCATTAATTATAGCTCTCTATAGATATTTGAAAGGTTTATTATGTTAAAGTTGTGTTTCCAGGGTTGTATCCATTTCATCTAGGTTATTCAATTTATTGACATAACAGTACTTAATACTACTCTCTTATAATCTTTTTTATACCTGTAAAATTGGTAGTATTGTCCCATTTTTTAAAATCTTAGTTATTTGAATCTTCTTTCCTTTCTTCTTAGCCTAACTAAAGATTTGTCAATTTTGTTGATTTATTTGAAGACCCACTTTTGATTTCATCAGTTTTTCTATTTTATTTGTCTTTATTTTGCTTATCTCTTTTATATTCTTTATTATTTTGGTCTCTGGTAGCTTTGGGTTAATACTTTTTTATTTCTTTAAGGTGCAAATTTGGTTGTTGATTTGGGTTATGTATTTTTTAACATAAACATAGCTATAAATTTCTGTCCCAGGGCAGCTTTTGCTGTATCCTACAAATTTTGGTATGTTGTGTTTTCATTTTAATTTTTCTTGCTTTTACATTTTTCTTGTGATTTCTTTTTTGACTGATTGCTTGTTTAAAAGTGTGTTGCTTGACCTTAGCTGATTTGGCTCAGTGGATAGAGCATAGGCTTGTGGACCTAAGGATCCTGTGTTCGATTCCAGTCAAGGGCATGTACCTCAGTTGTAGGTTCCTCCTCGGCCTGGGCCCTGGTTGAGGCACATGCAGAAGGCAACCAATAGATGTGTTTCTCTCACATCGATGTTTCTCTCTGTCTTTCCCTCTCTCTTCCATTTTCTCTAAAAATCAATGGAAAAGTATTCTCAGATGAAGATTAACAACAACAAAAAAAGGGTGTTGCCCTGCTGGCATAGTTTAGTGATTGGGCATCAACCTATGAACCAAGAGGTCACATTTCAATTCCTGGTCAGGGCACATGGCCTGGTTGCAGGCTTGATCCTCAGTTTGGGTTGTGCAGAAGGCAGCCAATCAATGATTCTCTCTCATAATTGACGTTTCTATTTCTTTCTTCCCCTCTCCCTTCTTCTCTGAAATTATTAAAAACATATTTTTAAAAAGGTGCTAATTTTTTGGAAATTTTAGTTTTCCTTCTATTAATTTCTAAAATCATTCCATTGAAATAAAAGATACCTTATATGATTTTAATCTTTTAATATTTATTCAGATTTTTTGTCTAATATGTGATCTATAGAAAGTTCCATGTGCACTTGAGAAAATTGTGTATTCTGCTGTTGTCGAGTATATATATTTAAATTCGTCTATTTCCTTGTTAATATTTTGTCTGTTTTTTCCATCCATTTTTAAAGTTGTATCAGTATATTGAAGCCTCCGAGTATTATTGTAGAGCTATCTATTTCTCTTTTCATTTCGGTCAATGTTTGCATCATACGGTTTTGAACTCTGATATATACATTTGTTTACAATTATTATATCTTTTTAGTGAATTGACCCTTTGTCATCATAGACTATCCTTCTTTGCCTGTCATAGTGGCTTTGACTTGCAGCCCATTTTGTTTAATATTAGTATAGCTATGTCTGCTACCCACAGGAGCACCTACATTTTGTATGAATCTGTCTGGTAATTACAACACCATTGACCCAGACACATGTGGTTTGGACTCCTACACTGCACAGCAGAAGACAATGGTAAACCACTGCTGCATTTTCTTCTTATTTTTTCCATTTTATTTTACTTTGAAAACCCTATGATGAGACAGTCTAAAATGAAATAATGAGATAGTGCTGAAAGGTGGAGAGTTACAGGTCAGAGAGTACTCAAATGGTTACTTGGGAAGAGCAGAGGACAAGTACGAATAGCATTGTTGCTAATAACATAGCTAGACCAAAGCCAGAAGGACGTCTAGTGGCTGATGTGCACAAAGGCAAAAGGAAAGTACAGTGCTGTACAACACATTCATTTAGAACATGGAATGTAACAAGTATGAACCAAGATAAAATGAAAATTATAAAGGAATAAATGGCACATCTAAACATTGCGGTGCTTGATGTTAGCTAAAATGGACTGGAATGCAGCATTTCCAGTCAGACAACTACGAAGTGTTCTACTCTGAACATGACAAACTCAGAAGAAATGGAGTGGCTTCACTACTGAGGAGAGCTAGAGGACAAGCATGTAGGGGCTACACTGTAAAGTCTGACCAAGTAATATTGATGAGACTTATAGGGAAACCTTTTAAAATAAGTCTTATGCAACTGTGTGCTCCTAATTACATGCTGAGGATGAAATTAGAAGCTCATGCCAATATCCAAGAAAATTTTGATCACACTTCAAAACAAAATGTGCTGATAATTATAGATGATTGGAATGCAAAAGTAGGAAATGAGGGGTCAGAAATGAAGCAGAAAATTGGCTTGTGGATTTCTGTGAACCCAGCAACTTGTCCATTACAAACACATGATTCAAACAGCTGAACAGAAGACTATATATGGACATCACCAGATGGTTAATACAGAAATAAAAAAGACTATGTAATTAGAAGCAGGAGATGGAGAACAAGAACTAAAACAAGAACAGAAGCAGATTGAGGCTCTGACCACCAACTGCTAATGACAAATATTAGAATAAAGCTGAAGAAGAGCATGAAATTATACTTTCAAAATATAATGTAAATAACATTCATGATGGATTTGAAATCTACATAAAAAAAAAAAAAAGACGGTTAAACTTGATTGACTGACTACCAGAAGAAGTGTGGACTAAAACTAGAAATATTATTAGGGAAGATGAGATATACTGTAAGGAAAAATCAAGATGCATGAAGGAAAAAACACTAAAAATTGTTAAAGACAGACGAGACAAAAGTGAAAAGGTGGCAAAAGCAGAGTGAGAACCCTGAATATAATTTTTTTAACCACTGTCATGGAGAGGTAAAGGGAACTATTTCAATAGTCAATGTAAGAAGATAGAAGAGAACAATAAAAAAGGAAAAACAAGTGACCAGAAGAGCCTACCTAATAAAAGAGTAATATGCAAATTAACCATCACTCTGCTTTACCAGCCATGCCCACCTGCCAATCAGAGCAAGTATGCAAATAAACCCAACCAAGATGGCTACAGCACAGATTCTGACCAGGAGAAATTAAAGGGAAGGTGGAAACAGTATATTGAAAAATATGTACAGATAAAAGTAGGACATAGTTTTGAAGAAGATTCTTATGAGAAAAAACCTGCAATTCTAGAAAGTGAAGTGAAAACTTCTCTGAAAGTATTGGGAAGAACTAAATTACCAGTTAGATGGAATACCAATATAATTATTTCAAGCTACAGAGACTCAATCTGTCAAGGTCCTAACAAGAATTTGTCAGTAAATATGGAAAATAAAGTAATGCCCTACAGTCTGGAAATGGTCAACATAAATCTCAATTTTTAAGGAAGGAGATGTCTAAGAATACAGTAACTATATAATCATTACCTAATTTCCCCACACAAATAATGGTGATGCAGCAAAGGCTTCCACCATATGTAGAACAAGTGCTGCCAGATGAAGGTTAGTCTGTGTTTTATAGACTACAGTAAAGCCTTTGTGTGGATCATGAAAAGCTGTGGTTTCTCTGAAAGAAATGGGCGTGATTTCAGCATTTGCTTGTTCTGATGCATAACCTCTGGTTGTGGACAGGAAGCCACTGTCAGGACAATATGAGGAGACAGAATGGTTTCCTATATTTGCAGAACAGGGTACATTTTATCTCCCTATTTTATAAATCTATACAAGAAAATATATGAAAAACTGGGCTAGACTCAGGGTAAGAAGGAGTGAAAATTGGTGGGAGAAATATCAATAACTTAAGATATGCAAGTGAGCATCTTACTGGCTGAAAGCAGCAATGGTTTGAAATGACTTATGAAATTGAAAGGAGAAAGTGCCAAAGCAGGACTGCATTTGAACTTCAAGACAAAAATCATGATTACAGAAGAAATACATAACTTTAACATAGACTGTGCAGATATTGAAATTATTGAAGCTTTCGTTTACTTTGGTTTAGTCATCAATTCAAGTGGAGATAACACCCAAGAAATCAAGAGAAGGACAAGATTCAGAAGGGCAGCGATGAAAGAATTAGGAAAGATCACAGATGTATCATTAGAGACCAAGGTTAAGATCATACACACCCTCATATTCTAAATTACTATGTGTGGATGAGAAAGCTGGACAATGAAGAAGGCTGATAGGGGAAAAAGATGACTCCTTTGAAATACAGTGTTGGGGGAGAGTTCTGTGGATACTCTGAACCACCAGAAAGATGAACAAGTAGGTCCTTGAGCAAATTAGGCCTGAAATAATGGCTGGAAGCAAAAAACGGCAAAACTGAAGCTGTTCTGTATTGCTCATATCATGCGAAGGAAGGATTCTTTGGAAAAGACAATAAATCTGGAAGAAAAATAAAAGACATACCTCAGTGAATGCAAATTAACTGCCATCTTTGGTGGGTAAATTTGCATATTCGCTCTGATTGGCTGATGGGCATGGCTGGTGGGCGTGGTTTGTGTAGGATGTGGTGATTAATTTGCATATTACTCTATTATTAGGTTAGATTTTTGCTCTTTTGTATTTTCAAATAACTTGTTTTCAAGTTTGCCAGTTCATTCTTTTCAATTTGAGTCAGCTCTTTACTTTCTCTAGTGATTTTTTTCAATTCATTATTCCTTGTACCTCTACTGGGATGTGTGTCTGTGTCTGTGTGTGTGTTTTCTCTGCTTTCATTCGAGATTTTGTTGTTGTTGTTGATCTAACTTACATATTACATGGTATAAGTTTATAAGGTGTGCAACGTGTTGATTTGATACATTTAAATGTTAGGTATACAGGTGGTGCAAAAGTAGGTCTACAGTTGTGAGTGGGTGATTTTGTATATTCACAACTGTAAACCTATTTTTCCCCACCCTGTATCGAAGTATGTAGCTTTGGCTAACACCTTTACCCTGCCACATAATTACCGTGTGTGTGTGTGTGTGTGTGTGTGTGTATGTGTGTATTATACCTTCATTCATCTGTTGATGTACACACGTAAGTTGATAACACGTTTGGCTGTTGTGAATAATGTTGCAATAAACATGGGAGTGCAGGTATCTTTTTGATAACATGTTCTTTCTTTTGGATCTATACTCAGAAGTGGGATTTCTGGTTCATATTCAACATTTTTCTTAGTATTTGGCTTTGTTTAGTTTGATTATGATATGCCTACGTGTAGATTTTTTGGAGGTTTTTTTTTTTTTTTTTTTTTTTTTGCTTTGTGTTTTTTGAGCATTCTGGATCTATGGTTTGGTGTCTTTATCATTTATTTATTTTGGAAATTTCTCATTCATTAGTATTTCATTTCCGCCCCCTTTTGGTATTCCTATTATGCATATGTTACAACTATTACAATTGTCCTACAATTCTTGGATATTCTGTTTCATTACTTTTTCTTTTATTTTTCTCTTTGCATTTCAGTTTGGGAAGTTTATGTTTCTGTATCTTGATTATTTTGGATTTAAAAATTTCTTTCCAGTTCATTGCGAGTGTATTTAAATACAATTCATTTTTTTATGTCTTTTTTTGTATATCATATTACCTTGCTAGATTCTTAATTATTTGTATAGTTTTGATTAAAACGTAAAAACATGGAACTACAACTTCAGAGGTCATAATTTACAATAAATGACATTTTGGTCAAGCATAAAATCTTAGACTAGTTGAAGAATGAAAGTGAGCTAATACAATTATAGTTGAATTCTGTTTTATATACATCATTTGTAATTAGTTTTTCTTAATATGATATTTTCAGGATGAAGTATACCTAACATTTAAAATGAAAAATATTTGAATATTTCATTTTATTTTTAATAATCTTTTTTAGGAGCTGTGGTCTTGAAGAACCTTGAAATTAAAGAAAATGCCCTGGTAGGTTTTGACTGTAAGAAATTGGTTGGTGCGTTTATAGACTTTTTCCTGATTTACTTTGTTACTTTAAATCATTTAATTTTGAGAAAAAATTTTGAAAATAAGTTTTGTAAAATGAATTTTTTCTTTTAAAAGCACAAACTAATTTTCTCCATATAAAAATACTTCTAATGTTACTTTCTATATGATGATATTTTTAAGAAACATTTATTAAAGTATAATTGATCTGTATGTTTTTATTTTCCCAGTCATCTTCAGTATTTTATACCATTTTAATCGTTTTTTTACTATAGAATTGAGTGGCATTAATTACAATTAATTACACTTACAGTGCTGTGCAATCCTGATCAGTATCTGTTTCTAAAAGTTTTTCATTATGCCAAAGGGAACTTTGTAGCCATAAAAGATACAACTTTTTAGACTTCCCTATAGACCCTGGTAACCTCTAATGTATTTTCTATTAATTTGCCTATTTCAGGTACCACCTATAAATGGAATCATGCTATTTTGTCATTTTTCTGTCTGGCTTATTTTACTCATTGTAATTCCTTCAAGGTTTATCTATGTTGTAGCATGTTTTAGAACATCTTTTCTTTTTATGGCATAGTAATATTCTATATGTATATGACTTTTTTTTTTATTCATCTGTTGATGGTCACTTGGATTGTTTCTGTCTTTTGGCTCTTATGAACAATGCTGGTATAAATATTGACATACACATATCTATAAATTTAAGCATTGAAGTTAAAGGGAACATGTAAGTTAACTTTAAACCCTTTAAATAATTCTAGGAAGAAAAAAGTAGTCATCTGTTGTGTACTAATAATTTACATCTGTGTATTTTTTATAGAGTCAACTGGATGTACCATTTAAAGTTAAAGTTGGTTATATAGGTAAGCTTTGTTTATTTGTATGTCTCCCTTGCTGGACATGCAACCAGAATAATATGCTTAGTATCCTTATAATGTGATATTTTTATTTTAATTTTATTTTTTTAATATATTTTATTGATTTTCCACAGAGAGGAAGGGAGAGGGATAGAGAGCTAGAAATGTCGATGAGAGAGAAACATCAACTAGCTGCCTCCTGCACACCCCCTACTGGGGATGTGCCCGCAACCAAGGTACATGCCCTTGACCGGAATCGAACCTGGGACCTTTCAGTCTGCAGACCGATGCTCTATCCACTGAGCCAAACCGGTTTGGCATAATGTGATATTTTTAATGTTTTTGAGCATTAATTGAAAATAACCGTGTGTTTTTATCTATTGTAGATGGAGGTTAATTTTATGACAAAAATATTATGCGGTCCATATATACTTTGGCTAATATTTATGAAATTATATGCCTTATTAAATGTTAAAAATGAGTTATTTGAGAGCCATTGTGTTACCAGAAAGCACTAACCCCTCAGTGTTTTAGGTTTCTGACTAGTTATCTTTGCTATATTCTGTTTGCCCATCGGTATGTGGTATATGATATGGTACTATAAAATTATAAGGAGCTGAAAAATTCTTACTCTCATAGCTGTTGCAACTCAAGGCTTTACTGACATGATTGTGGTAGTGTGGGTGTAAAACACACTACTGGACTGCCAGTATAAAAGTATGACACATAAAACTTCATAAAGACAATAAATGGATTGTTACTATTTTATGTACTTATTATAGTATATTTTATATTTAAAAAATTTTAAATTCTCACCTGAGAGTATATATTTTTGTGTGGTTTAAAAAATATTTTTATTGATTTTTTTTTTTTTTTTTTTGAGAGAGGATATCTTTTTTATTGATTTTTACGAAGACAGGAAGGGAGAGAGAGAGAAAGAAACATCGATGTGAGAGAGAAACATCAATCAGTTGCCTCCTGTACACACCCTGACCAGGAATCGAACCCACATTCTTTTGGTGTATGGGATGTTGTTCAAACCAAATGAGCCGCCTAGCCAGGACTATACTTTATATTTTTATTGTTATTTTAGAGTATACTTTTTCTACTTAAAATACAACATTTGCTGTAAATCAGCATGCTATGTTACTCCGGCAGCAGCCTCATATGTCTCATGTTCATATGTCAGCAGTCTCATATATCTCATATTATTCAGGCTCCTGATTACATTATTTTCTCTTGTGCTTGATTTAATTTTGTGTTGTTTTGTATAGTAACCTTTTGTACAGGTTTGTAGCCTAGAAGCAGTAGGCTATACCCGTGGTCGGCAAACTCATTAGTCAACAGAGTCAAACATCAACAGTACAACGATTGAAATTTCTTTTGAGAGCCAAATTTTTTAAACTTAAACTTTATAGGTAGGTACTTTGTTATTAACTTAATTAGGGTACGTGGTATTTTGTGGAAGAGCCACACTCAAGAGGCCAAAGAGCCACACGAGGCTCGCAAGCCGCAGTTTGCCGACCACTGGGCTGTACTATTATATATAGCCTGGGTACAAAGTAGGCTAGACCACTGAAGTTTGTGTAAGGGCACTCTATGATGATAGCACAATGTCAAAAATCACCTAACGATGAATTTCTCAGGATGTATCCCCATTGTTAAATTGTGTGTATAGCCGGGACCGGTTTGGCTCAATGGATAGAGCGTCGGCTTGGGGACTGAAGGGTCCCGGGTTCGATTCCGGTCAAGGGCATGTACCTTGGTTGCGGGCATATCCCCGGTGGGGGGTGTACAGGAGGCAGCTGATTGATGACTCTCTCTCATCGATGTTTCTAGCTCTCTATCTCTCTCCCTTCCTCTCTGTACAAAATCAATAAAATATATTAAAAAAAAATTGTGTGTATAATCTCTTCACGTGAAAAATAAACACTTAAATAAACTAGGTAATATTTTTTAAAGTATAAGGAAAGTACTTCTTACAGAGATTTAGAGGAAAAATGGGGATATTCTGTGTTATAATAAAAAGGATTGTTGGTTAACGGAAGAATATTAGTATGTTTGTGGTACAGATGGCCATAAATAGAAACTTATAAATATTTAGGATATTATTTAGTAGATTTTCCAACAATATTGATTGATACAAATAATTTCAAATTTTCACCACAAAGCCTTATTTTTTGTTGTAAATAGCTTTCTATAAAGTGACTGAACTTGTAATCTTTTCTAATTCTGTCAGAAAATAAGCTGATAGTAAATGTAGTTTAAATGAATTTTTTGTGTTTTTTTCTTTTTTTTTTTGATATAGGTAATCTTAATCTTAAAATTCCATGGAAAAACCTCTATACTCAACCAGTTGTAGCTGTACTGGAAAACATTTATTTACTCATAGTGCCTTCTTCTAGTAAGTCAAATTTTAAACATTATAATTTAAATTACTCTTTTTTGTAGATGGAAAATCTTTATATTTTATTTATTCAAAATATTTTGGGGGAATTTTTTGTGATTTTTAAAATAAATACATTTGGTGGTATGTAATTGAATTAAATTGTTTTTCACACTAAGTTTTTACGGACTTGGAATTAGTGATTATTTTCTTTTTTGTTTTTTGAAATGAGTACATTTAAATTTATGGTAATTAATATTCTCCCTTTTCATGTTTCCTTTAGTAATAAAATATGATTTTTTAAAAGAAGAAAAGCAACTTTTGGAAGCAAAGCAGCAGGAACTAAAAAGAATAGAAGAAGCCAAACAAAAAGTAGCTGATCAAGGTAAAGAAAACAAAGAAGAATTGAAATAATAAATGGGGAAAAGAAAAATATTGATCACAATTGAATATTATTTTTATTTGGAAGCACTGAGATTACTTAACAAATATGAGAGAATCTTATTACATGGGGCATTTTAATGTATTTAATGTGTTTTATCATGTTTATAAAAATTCTTACCTATTAGACATTTATCTTAGGGCAAATAATATACCTAGCTTATAAGGGAAGGGTTAGTTTTTAACTACAATAATTATGTTTTCTTATCAAGTATGTTTTCTTATCTTTCTAGCGTTTTTCTTCTTATTCTTCTTATAACAGGTCTTTTGCATATGCTGAGTCCCTTTATATATTTATACTTTTCCAAATCTGTTTGTTTATCCTCTGGCTTCACATCCTTTCCTATTCAACACACACCAAATGGTCCATTACTTCAATCCCTCCTTTGTTGGTAGAAGAGATGTCCTGCAGAAATCTAATTCCTTTCCACTTGTGCTGCATGAAGCAGCAGCAGCTATTTTCACTCAGACTCTTAACTTCTCCCTTTAGTGAACTTTCTTCTTAATATGCAAATGTACTGTAGTTTTTCTTATCTTCTAACATAAAATCATTTTCCTAACCTAGTCATGTGTTTATCTTCTCTGTCCTTCATTTAAAAGTCAAACGTCTTAAAAGTAAGATAGATATATACTGATTTCACTATCCTTGCCATACATTAATTTTTAAAAATAAAAAATATGACCCAATATTAATTTTTTACCTGTTGACAGTTCTTTCATATCTGTGTGGTCATTCATATCTACTTATTCTCTGGGTGTTTTTTTTTTTTTAAATAGTAACTTTTTAAAAAAAAAATTCTTTATTGTTCAGATTATTACAAATGTTCCTCTTACCCCTCCTATAGCTCCCCTCCACCTGATTCCCCCCCCACCACCACCAAAGGCCCTAACCTTCCACCTCTGTCCTCATCCATGGGTATAAGATTTTTGTCCAATTTCTTATCGCACCCTCAGACCCCCTTTCCCCTGAGAATTGTCAGTCCACTCCCTTTCTAGGACCCCGATTCTATTGTATTCACCAGTTTATTTTGTTCATCAGATCTTTTATTCACTTAATTTTTAGATTCACTTGTTGATAGATGTGTATTTGTCACTTTGTTGACCATAATTTTTATCTTTACCTTTTTCTTCTTCTTCCTCTTCCTAAAGAATACCCTTCAGCATTTCATATAATCCTGGTTTAGTGGTGATGAACTCCTTTAGCTTTTTCTTATCTGTGAAGCTCTTTATCTGACCTTCAATTCTGAATGATAGCTTTGCTGGGTAGAATAATCTTGGTTTTAGGTTCTTGCTTTCATCACTTTGAATATTTCTTGCCACTCCTGCATAGTTTCTGTTGAGAAATCAGCTACAGTTGTATGGATGCTCCCTTGTAGGTAACTATTTTTCTCTTGCTGCTTTTAATATTCTCTCTTTGTCTTTTGCCCTTGGCATTTTAATTATGATGTGTCTTGGTGTGGTCCTCTTTGGATTCCTTTTGTTTGGGGTTCTGTGCACTTCCTGGACTTGTAAGTCTATTTCTTTTACCAGGTGGGGAAAGTTTTCTGTCATTATTTCTTCTAATAGGTTTTCAATATTTGTTTCTCTCTCTTCTAGCACCCCCATAATTTGGATGTTGATATGCTTGAAGTTGTCCCAGAGGCAATCTTTATATTTTTTGTTTCTTTTTTTCTTTTTGTTTTTCTGGCTGGGTGTCCTTTGCTTCCTCATATTTCAAATCTTTGGTTTGATTCTTGGAGTTCTTTGGTCTGCTGTTGAATTTCTGTATATTATTCTTTATTTCAGACCATGAATGCTTAATTTCTGACTGGTCCTTCCTCCCCCCCCCCCCCCCCATTTTTTTTTTTTTTTTTTTTGCATTCTCATTAAGATCCTTAAAGGTCTCATTAAGTTCCTCAGAGGTTTCTAGAAGATTCTTGAGTAACCTTATTACTGTGGTTTTGAACTCTATATCCAGTTATTTGCTTTCCTTCATTTCTTTCATTCATGACATGTTTCTTTGACCCTGCTTTTTGGCTGCTTCCCTGTGTTGATGGAGTGGCTTTATATGGTAGGTGACCTATTGGGCCCAGTGATTCAGCCTCCCCAGTCACCTGAGGGGGACAGTCTTGGTGCTCCTCTTTGTGGGCTGAGTGCACAGTCTTGTTGTAGTTAAGCCTTGATTGCTATTGTTACACTAGGAGAAATTGAACTCCAGGCCAATTGGCTGTGAGGACCCACTGTGTCTATAATGGAAGAACTGCTGTGCTAGAGACACCCTTATGGGGAAGGACTTGCTTCAGTGGGGCTTTGGTGCTCCCTGAGTCTGCTTCTTGAGTGTGTCACTTATGGATGTGAGGAGTTGAAATCTGGTGTCATTTCACACTGTCCACTAGGTAAACTGGCTCCTGGATCTCTAAGGCAGCGTTTTTCAACCGCTGCCTGGTGTGCCGTAGGTGCAGATGTTGCCTGGTGTGCCGTAGGTGCAGACAAGACAAGAATTTTATAATTTTTCACTATTTTGTTTACTTAATATTTCATAATAAAGTAATTATAAAATACTTTCTTTGTGTTTATTTGATTCCTATTCAAGAGAATTACTTTATATATAGTCAATATAGGCACAGAGTTAAATTTTTTAACATTTTCTAATGGTGGTGTGCCTCGTGATTTTTTTCATGAAACAAGTGTGCCTTTGCCCAAAAAAGGTTGAAAAACACTGCTCTAAGGAGTTGCAGGTCAGTTACTGTCTGAGGCCACCCAGCAGGAGCTACAGCAAGATCTGCAGATTTCTCCTCTTTACTTGGGGTTTGGAAGTTTTGGAGCTGACCCAGCTGCAGTTTGTTAGGTTAAGCTGCGATAGGGCAGGCCGTTCATATGCAAAAGCTGCTGCGTTCAGTTTGGGTGGGTTTGTAAATTAGGTGGGATAGGGTCTCAGGGAATCACCAGGATGTTGCAAATAGCAATGGCTGCAAATCAGCCCTCTCTGTGTCTCCACATTTCCATGTCCCTGGGGCCCGCGCCCCAGTGCAGTAAACAATGATTCCGGTGCGCACCTCTGCAAGAGGGCCACCTTCACTTTCTGACCCAATGGCAGACAGTCTTGCTTCGCCCCATTGGAGTCTGAGTCCTCAGAGTCTCCCTGGAAACTGGAGTTCAGAGCAGTCAGGAGCTTGTATCTTTCTTTGGATTGAAAAAAACAGCGCACCTGGTTGCCAGCCCAATTCTTGCGCCCCCGTACCTCTGCTTTCTGTACCTGTGCATGTCCTACCCGGTCTTAATGCTCTTTTCTCTTTCCTTCTAGTTGTGGAACTTCTACTCAGCCAGCTTTCCCATGGTTCTGGGTGATAGACATTTTGTTTTTTTGTTGTAGTTTTGGTACGGTTGTGAGAGGCAGCAAGTATAGGTATATACCTTATGCTGCCATCTTGTTTTTTTTCTAAATAGTAATATCTTAATGGCAATGAAATGGTATCATGTAGTGTAGATTTGCACTTCCCTAAAAACTAATATTTGAGCATCCTTTTATGAGCTTACTGGCCATTTATATATCTTGGGAGAAATATCTATTCAAGTATTTTACCCATTTTTAAATTGTGTGTTTTTTTTGGAGGGTATGTGGTCAGAATTCTCTGTATTCTGAATATTAATCCCTTATTAGATATGTAATTTGCAAATTTATTCCTTTCTGTAGGTAGCATGTTTACTCTGTTGATAGTCTACAAGGCCCCAAATTTTATTTTATTTATTTATTTATTTATTTTTCTTTTTCTTTTTTTTTTCTTTTTATATTTTTATTGATTTTGTACAGAGAGGAAGGGAGAGAGAGAGAGAGTTAGAAACATCGATGAGAGAGAGTCATCGATCAGCTGCCTCTTGCACACCCCCTACTGGAGATATGCCCGCAACCAAGGTACATTCCCTTGACCGGAATCGAACCCGGGACCTTTCAGTCCCCAAGCCGACGCTCTATCCATTGAGCCAAACCGGTTTCGGCAAGGCCCCAAATTTTAAAGTTTTCATGAAGTTCATTTTGTCTGCTTTTCTTCTGTTGCTTCTGTGTTTGGTATCATATATAAGAAATTATGGTCAAATCCAGTTTCCTATGTTTTCTTCTAAGAGGTTTTATAGTTTTATTTCTTACAGTAAAATCTTTGATCTATTTAAGTTCATTTTTGTATATTGCTAGATAACGGTCCAACTTCATTCTCTTGCGTATGAATATCTGGATATACAGTTTCCAAGCATCGTTTCTTTAAAAATACTGTTCTTTCCCATTGAATAGTCTTGGCACTCTTCTAAAAAAGTTACTTGAGGGTATGTGAAGATTTATTTCTGGGCTTTCTAGTTTATCCATTGGCGTATATGTTCTTTATGCCAATACCACCCTGTTTTGATTACTGTACTTTTGTTAGAAGTTTTGCAATTAGGAAGTGTGATTCTTTCAGCTTTGTTCTTCCTTTTCAAGATTGTTTTGATTATTTGAGATTCCATATGAATTTTATGATGGATTTTTTTTTCTCTGCAAAAAAATGTCATTGATATTTTGATACGGATTGTTTTGAATCTATAGAGTCCTTTGGGCAATATTGATGTGTTAACAATATCAAATCTTCCAATCCATGGATATGGATGGCATGTCCTTCTACTTATTTATGTCTTTTAATCTTTTCCTAAGTATTTTATTTTTTTTTGATACTATTATAAAGGGAGTTATTTTTGTAATTTCAGATTATCCATTGCTTGGAAATGGATATGCAAGTGATTTGTTTGTGCTGGCTTTGTACCTTCCTACTTTGCTGAATTAGTTTATTCTAACAATTTATTTTTGTGTGGAATTATATAGGGTTTTCTTTATATAAGATAATGTTATCTGTGAATAGAGATAATGTTATTTTTTTACTTTCCAATTTGTATGCCTTTTATTTATTTTCTCTTGGCTAATTACTCTGACTAGAATTTTCATACTATGTTGAATGGAAGTGGCAAAAGTGGGCATCCTTACCTTTTTCCTGAACTTATGTAAAGCTTTCAGACTTCACTATTGAGTATGATGCGAGTTTTCACCTTTGACCTTTATTATGTTAAATTAGTTTCCTTTTATTGCTAGTTTATTATGCGTTTTTATTATGAAAGGGTATTGACATTTGTCAAATGATTCTTCTTAATCGGTTGAGATGATCATGTATTTTTCTTTTATTTTGTTAATATGGTATATTAAATTGATTTTCATATATAGAGCCATCTTTGCATTGCAGGAATAAATTCTATTGAGTCAATGTGTGTAATTCTTATAATGGGCTTTTAATTTTTATTTGTTAACATATTGTTGAAGATTTTTGTGTCAGTATTCATTAGGGATATTGATCTGTAATTTTTTGTGGTATGTTTGTCTTGCTTTTGTGTCAGATTAATGCTGATTTCATATTGAGTTTGGAAATACTCCCTTTTCTTCAGTTTTTTGCAAGTGTTTGAAAAGGATTGATGTTCTCTTTTAAATGTTAGGTAGAATTCGCAAGTGAAGCCATGAGGTCCAGAGCTTTTTTTTGTTGAGAGATTTTTTATTACTGGTTTGATCTATGAATTATATCACTATTCAGATTTTCTGTTTCTTTGTGATTTTGCTTTGGTAGATTTCGTTTTTCTAGGAACTTGTCCATTTCATCTGGTATTACAATTTGCTAGTAAAATTTTTTCATACTATCTTATAATATTTTTTTTATTTCTGTAGAATAAGTAGTAATGTTTCCACTCTCATTTGTGACTTCAGTAATTTCAGTCTTCATCTCTTTTTTTTTTTAAAATATATATTTTATTGATTTTTTACAGAGAGGAAGGAGAGAGACAGAGAGCCAGAAATGTCGATGAGAGAGAAACATCGACCAGCTGCCCCCCGCACACCCCCCACCGGGGACATGCCCGCAACCAATGCACATGCCCTTGACCGGAATCGAACCCGGGACCCCTCAGTCCGCAGACCGACGCTCTACCACTGAGCCAAACCGGCTTTGGCTTCATCTCTCTTTTTTAAATCTAATCTAATACACACACACACTAGGAAAAGATAGCTTTTATTGGCATTTTTAAGTGGAGGAAATAGGGGTAGTAACTAATGGTTATTAAAGGCATATTAAAAAATTAGGAGCCTCAATTTTTTATTCTTTCTTTTCCCCTGGAAAATATTGAAACTGGAGATAGTAAATAGGTTTTAGAAAAAGAAACATCTGATGAACTTCCTTCATCCTTGCTGTAAAGAAGAGAGGGTAATATCTTATATCTTCTTACATTGTATTCATCAGGAGAATCACATTCAACTATTTTATACACCTAATCACAAACAACTTACGATGTTATCTCTAATTTTAAGGGAGATTCCATCTTCACTGCTTTCTCTAGCTTTTTTCATATAAGCCTATTATAATTCTTACATAATAATCTTCATTGTTGTCCATATCTTTATGTACTCAGATATAATTAACAGAGAAAAGTTTATAAAATTTAATGCCAATAAATTTTGCAAGGTTGGCTTTAGTTTCACTGAACAAGAAACTAGTTTTTGAAAACTACTCAGTTGCCTTTGAAAATCTTTTTCAAAATTGGGAGATTTTTGAAAAGCAAATATACAAATGTAGATTTTTTTCTTTAACAAGGTTAAAATTTATATTACCTTAATATGTGGATATTTATAGAATATATTTTTCATTCAAGTTTAAAAAGGAATATTTGCAATTCTAGAAAAACTCCTGGTGGAAAAACAAGACACCTTTACAGAAAAATTAATTACTCAGATTATAAAAAATCTTCAAGTGAAAATTTCCAACATCCATATTCGTTATGAAGATGATGTAAGTATTTTAACAAATGAATCTTGTTTTTATATTTATTCCACAGTTTATGGAAATCTGCTCTGTAGCAGCCCATCTATTAGCGACCCACCGGTTGAAAATGGCTGCTGTAGAGCTTAAGACCATCGGAAAACAAAGATATTTACATTACAATTCATAACAGTAGCAAAATTACAGCAACAAAAATAATTTTATGGTTGGCGGTCACCACAACAGGAAGAGCTGTATTAAAGGGTCGTGGCATTAGAAAGGTTGAGAACCACTGAGATACTTGGAAGTGAAGGAATAAGGCTGAAAATGACATGACCTTTTCTATAACTGTAGTTGTAATTTGCAGTCTTTACTGCCTTAGTTACAATTCCCTAAAGTATTCAAACATCAGATAATGTAATGAAGGAAAATGCATATCTTAATACATGTGATAGATGGGATTATGACTTTAGCTATTATATGGTTTTAAGACACTTTAAATTATACGATATCTCCTGGAGAGAGCACTGGTCTAGAAATCAGTAGAGCAAGATTTAACTAACTGACCTTAAATAGATCATGTATTCTCTCTAAAACATGTAATAATTAGCTTCTCATAGTACTATTATGAGGGTCAATCATTTTTTATAAACTTTTTTTATAAAGTATAAAATTTGCAGATGTGTTATTATTTTAGAACACTAACACATTGATGCTTAATATTTTAATTAGTATGTATCAGGAAAAAATATAGAAATAAAAGTTCTGGAAAACATTAAATGTTTTTGAATGTTTGAAGTTGCATTCTGTAACGTAAATTTTGTTTAACTACTAAAAATCTGAGAAAAATGTACTGTGTTTCCTCTTTAGATCACAAATCAAGAAAACCCACTGTCATTTGGTATTTCTCTTCAAAATCTCAGCATGCAGGTACCTTGTTTAAAAATAAATTTAACCATATTTAATTGTGTAGTTCAGCTACAAATTGCTATTCATTTATGCATGCATCAGAAATAGATGTCTATATAGAATTAGTACCTCTAGTACCTGGATTGGATTGCAACTGAGGATAGGTAATTTCATATTTAAAAAAATGGTTGATAATCAAATCCTAGTTAAAATACGAGGGCCTATTATTATTTGCTAATTATTGATATTTGATACCTTTTTTAAAACTTATAAAATCTATCTCTTGTTTTTTAAATATATTTTTATTGATTTCAGAGACGAAGAGAGATGGAGGATGGAGAGAGAGACATCAGTGATGAGAGAGAATCATTGATTGGTTGCCTCCTGCATGCCCTACACTGGAGATTGAGCCCACAACCTGGGCATGTACCCTGATTGGGAATCGAGCCATGAGCTCCAGATTCATAGGTTGACTCTCAGTGTTCAACCTTTGAGCCATGTTGGACAGGCCCATTTCTGAGAAATTTTTAGGAACTTTGATAAGTCATGTAAAGTATAAAGAAACAAACTACCATGTCCTCACCATTATTAATAATGTGGAATACTGATAAAAACTCCCAGCAAAGTGGGAATAGAGGGATCATACGTCAACATAATAAAAGCCTTAAATGATAAACCTACCACTAATGTCATAATCAGTGGGCAAAAACTAAAACCATTTCCCCTAAGAACAGGAACAAGGCAGGGATGCCCGCTTTCACCACTCCTGTTCGACATAGTACTGGAAGTGCTAGCCAGAGCAGTCAGAAAAGAAGAAATAAAACACATCCAAATTGGAAAACAAGTATAACTGTCATTATTTGCAGGTGACATGATATTATACATAGAAAAGCCTAAATACTCTATAAAAAAATCTACTAGACCTAATAAGTGAATTCAGCAATGTAGCAGGATACAAAATTAACACCCAGAAATCTATGCCTTTTTTATACACTATTAATGAATTCACAGAAAAAGAAACTAAAAAAAAAAAAAAAATCCTATTTACCTTTGCAATAAAAAATTAAGATATATAGGAATAAATTTAACTAAAGAGGTAAAAGACCTGTACTTGGAAAACTATAGGACTTTTAAAAAAGAGAGAGGAAGACATAACCAAATGGAAGAATATACCGTGTTCATGGATTGGTAGAAACAACATCATTAAAATGTCCATACTATCCTAAGCAATTTATAGATTCAGTGCAATCCCCATTAAAATACCAATGGCATAGACCTAGAACAAACACTCACATTGAATAAAAAAAGACTCTGAATAGCCACTGCAATCCTGAGAAAGAACGAAGTTGGAATGATCATAATACCAGATATCAAACTGTATTACAAAGCCACTGTTCTCAAAACTGCCTGGTATTGGCACAAGAACAGACATATAGACCAATGGAACAGAACAGAGAACCCAGAAATCGACCCAAGTCATTATGCTCAATTAATAGTTGACAAAGAAAGCAAGAGCATACAATGGAGTCAAAATAGTTACTATTTCAATAAATGGTGTTGGGAAAGTTCGACTGGTACATACAAAAGAAAAAAAATGAAACTAGATCACCGACTTACATCATACACAAAAAATAAACTCAAAATGGATAAAGGACTTAAACAAGTAAGTGGGAAAACCATAAAAATCTTAGAAGAAACCATAGCAGCAAAATATCAGACAAATGTCATAGCAATAGCTTCACTTCCTACTGGTGCTAGGACAGTGGAAACTAAGAAGAAAATAAACAAATGGGACTACATCAAAATAAAAATCATCTGCACAGCAAAAGAAACCATCAACAAAACAACAAGAATGCTCACTTGTTTGGGAGAACATGTTTAACAATGCTATCTCTCATAAAGGTTTAATCTCCAAAATTTATAGGGAACTCACACAACTTAACAAAAGGAAGATAATCTAATCAAAAATGGGCAAATGACTTAAGTAGACCCCTTACAAGAGAGGACATACAGAGAGCCAAGAGACATATGAAAACATGCTCAAAGTCACTAATCATCCGAGGGATCCAAATCAAAACGAGAATGAGATACCATCTCACACCTGTCAGAATGGCAATCATCAATAAATCAAGTGCTGTAGAGGATGTGGAGAAAAAGGAACCCTCATGCATTGTTGGTGGGAATGCAGACTGATGCAATCTCTGTGGAAAATAGTATGGAGTTTCCTCAAAAAGTTAAAAATGGAACTCCCATTTGACCCAAGAAATCAGAAACACCAGTCAGAAAGGATATATGCCCCCCTATGTAAAGAGCAGCACAATTTACAATAGCTAAAATTTGGAAGAAGCCTAAGTGCCCATCAGATGATTGGATTAAAAAACTGTGGTACATCTACACAACGAAATATTACACCGCTATTGAAAACAAGGAACTTTTACCATTTGCAACAGCATGGATGGATGTGGAGAGCATTATGCTAAGCAAAATAAGCCAGCCGGAGAAAGAGAATATTACACGATCTCACTCATATGTGGGATATAATGAACAACATAAGTCGATGAACAAAAATAGATCCAGAGACAAGAAACAACAACAAAAAACACTGAACAGACTGTTCAGAGGGAAGGGGTAGGGGTTAAGAGATCAACCAAAGGACTTGTATGCATGCATTTTATCATAACCAATTAATATGGCCACTGGCCACTGAGGGCTTGTCCTGGGGGGTGGGAGTGGCCCGGGAGGAGCCAGTTGGGAAAAGGAGACATATGTAACAACAATAACAATAAAAATAAAAGATTTCTAGTGGAACATTAAAAATAGACACCAGGGGAGTTAATTTTTATTAAAAAAACAAAACAAAAATGTGGCATACTTCGTCTAATTTTTCAAATTGAGGAATTTTACAAGTCTAGGAGCACACAGAATTATGAAACATTTGCTTTTAATGGAAAGAAAAATTGGTAAAATTTTCAATTTAAGTTTTAATACTTTAAAAGTATAAACTGTTAGGAATACTGCTATGCTTTCCTGTATATCCAGAGATAAACATCCTAAGGTTTTAAACTTTTACCTAATATAGCCATTAAAATTATAGTATTTGGTAGGTTTTGAAGTTAGATAAATATTTTACGTGTTTCTTCTATAAGTTCCCCTTTTCTCCTCACAATATGTTCAACATCTATGTTGCCACATGAAATTTATTTCATTCAATTTAACTGCTGTATAGTATTTCCATTACATCTTGCTTTTGTTATATTCATTAGTTTTTGTGTATGATTTTTTAAAAACAACATGGTCTACTCTAAGAAATGCCAAA
This sequence comes from Pipistrellus hanaki, assembly GCF_964339955.1. Lineage (NCBI taxonomy): Eukaryota > Metazoa > Chordata > Mammalia > Chiroptera > Vespertilionidae > Pipistrellus > Pipistrellus hanaki. The sequence goes on along the minus strand of NC_140513.1, from coordinate 34,300,753 downwards.
TAAAAAGTTACTCAGTAATGCTGGGTGGGGTAAAATGTCAGTGCTCTGTTGGAAAAGAAGGATGGAGAATTAGCTGTCGTAGTTAGCACTGTGAAGGCCATTGGTGACTGTGACAGCAGTGATTTTGACTATCACCTTTGCAGGGCCTTGGAAACTTGTCCCCAGCCCAGATGTATTCAATTTGAAACAGGAATGGGCCCAGCAATCCTTGTTTATATAATACTTTAATCAATAAAGAAATTTAAAAAAAAGGCAAATTATTTGGCAAAAAAAAAAGGCCTCTATGTGATACTATTGCATAATAAAATTTGAGAACTACCGTTCTAATCCATTTAGTTCTGTACGAAAAAATGTAAACCATCTTTTTAAATAAGTATCTTTATTCTCCTCAGTAGCTTTTTAATTGCTTTTATAATAAAGTCCAAGTTTTGCCTTCAAGTCATTTATAATCCTTTTGTAATCTGATTCCAGGTAAGATATCTGATTTCAACTCTTTGTTTCACATTATGTGAATGGCCCATACTGGGCCATTTAAGTTCTCTGAACATATCAGATGTTCCTATATCTTTCTAGGATGAATAATATTCCATACTGACCTTACAATAAGTAATGTCTGTTCATATGTTATATATAAGGTTAGATATCACTTTCTCCATTTTTTTAAAATAATGGTTTGGGGCTTCTGCTGTGTTCTCCCAGTATTGTATATTCAACCACTATAGTGGCACTTATTTGACTGTAATTGTTTCTTTATCTGTTTGCTTTTCAATCAATAATGAGTTCATTGAAAGTAGAGACTTTCTTGTGGTTCATTTACTTTTTTAATGTTATGTTTTCAAAGACATTTAAAAAAATATATATTTTATTTTTTTAAAATATATTTTATTGATTTTTTACAGAGAGGAAGGGAGAGAGAGAGAGAGAGCTAGAAACGTTGATGAGAGAGAAACATCGACCAGCTGCCTCCTGCACACCTCCTACCGGGGATGTGCCCGCAACCAACGTACATGCCCCTGACCGGACTTGAACCTGGGACCTTTCAGTCCGCAGACCAACGCTCTAGCCACTGAGCCAAACCGGTTTTGGCTTAAAGACATTTTTATGGGAAATTGGTCTAGGGAGTAATTTATAGGATTTATCACTCTGCTACATAGCACATGGAAATGACACATTTATTGCCTTTTTTATTCCAGACAACGGATCATAACTGGGTTCCATGTTTACATGATGAAACTGAGAAACTATTTCGTAAGGTAAAATAAACAAATACTATTTTTTGTCAACTCAATGAGTTGACAAGAGACTTTTAGGAAAGCTAATGTAATATATAATATGGGTTTATGCAAATTGTGTTTACTTGCTTAACTGTTAATATGACTCAATTATTTGAGGCTTCTGAAAATGGCATATGTTTACGATCTTTCAGTTAATCCGATTGGATAACCTTTTTGCTTATTGGAATGTGAACTCCCGGATGTTTTATCTCACTAGTTATCATGATTCATTGGTAAGTAACTTTTTTAATATGTGTATATACACATTTGTTGACATATTTTGTATAATGTTTTATTCATTGTCATTTACCTAACATATGAGGTCATTTTATTCAGGCAAAACCAATTAGCAGAATTTACAGAAATAGGTGAATATATGTACCTGTATACAACCATGTATAAACATACACCTTGTTTTTTAATAATTGACATAAAATATTAGTTTCAGGTGTACAGCAATTCGATATTTGTATGTATTACTAAATGATTTCCACAATAATTCTAGTTAACATCTCTCACCATACACAGTTAAAAAATTGTTTTCATGAGAAAAGAACTTTTTTTTTCTTTTTAAATATTTTATTGATTTTTTTTTACAGAGAGGAAGGGAGAGAGAGAGAGTGCTAGAAACATCAATGAGAGAGAAACATCAACCAGCTGCCTCTTTCACACCCCCTACCGGGGATGTTCCTGCAACCAATGTACATGCCCCTGACCGGAATCAAACCTGGGACCTTTCAGTTCGCAGACAGATGCTCTACCACTGAGCCAAACCGATTTCAGCAAGAAAAGAACTTTTAAGATTCCCTTAGTAACTTTCAAATATGCAATGCAGTATTACTAACTATAGTCACTATGTTGTATGTTAAATCACCATGTTTTATGTAAAATAAATTCTTATTTTATAACTGGAAGATTGTACATTTTGACTACTATCACCCATTTTGCCACCACCCATCCCCTACCTCTGGCAACCACCAGTCTGTTCTCTTATTTATGAGCTTATTTGTCTGTTTGTTGTTTTTTTGTTCATTTTTTTTTTTTAGGTTCCACATAACATATTAGATACAATATTTATTTCTCTCCATCTGTTTTACTTAGTATACTGCCCTCAAAATCTACCTGTGTTGTCTCAGATAGCAAGATTTCCTTTCTTTTATGGCTGAATGATATTTTGTTACATATATACACCACGTTTTCTTTATTTATTCATCTGTTGATGTGTAGGTTGTTCCCATATCTTTTTTTAAAAATTACTTTATTGAGTTTGTTCCCATATCTTGACTCTTATAAATAATGCTACGGTGAACATGGATGCACATAACTGTTTGAGTTAGTGTTTTTGTTTTATTTGGTAAGTATCCAGAGTTATAATTGTTGGGTCATATCGTAGTTCTATTTTAAATTTTATGCTCCATACTGTTTTCCATAATGGTTGCATCCATTAACATTGCACAGGGGTTTCCTTTTTTTCCGTATCCTTTCAAATACTTGTTATGTTTTGTCTTTTTTTATAATACTTATTCTAACAGGTATTAGATGATATTATATTGTCATCTGATTTGCATTACCCTGATGATTAGTGAGGTTGGATATTTTTTTATGTACCTGTTGGTCAACTATATGTTTTCTTGGGAAAAAGGTTTATTCCGAACTTCTGCTCATTTTGTAATCAGGTTGTTTATTTTTTTACTTATTAGTTGTGTAAGTTCTTTATATATTTTGGATATTGACCCCTTATTAGATATATGAATAATAAATATTTTTTCCTATTCAGTAGATTGATTTTATATTTTGTTGGCAGTTTCCTTTGCTGCGTAGAGGCTTTTTAGTTTGATGTAGTCTCACTTGTTTTTGCTTTTGTTGCATTTAATTTTGATGTCAAATCCAAAAAAATCATCACTAAGACCAACCTCATGGAGGTTACCAAGTATATTTACTTCTAAGATTTTTATGGTCTCAGGTCTTACATTGAAATTTTAATCTGTTTTGAGTTAATTTTTGTTTATAGTGTAAGATACTGGTACAGTTTTATTATTTTGCATGTGTCTATCCAATTTTCCCAAATTTAATCTTTGTTGTAAACTAATGAGCTTATTTCTGGGCTCCCTATTCTGTTCCACTGGTCTATGTGTCTGTGTTTATTCTAGTACTGTATAGTTTTGGTTACTACAGTTTTGTAATAGAGCTTGAAATCAAGGAGGTGATGCTTTTAGCTTTGATTTTATTTCTCAAGATTGCTCTGGCTATTTGGGATCTTTTGTGATTTCATACACATTTTATGATTGTGTTTTTCTGTGGAAAATGCCATTGGAATTTGGGTAGGGATTGTATTGAATTTGTATATATAGCTTTGGGTAGTATGGCTTTTTTTAAACAATATTAATTTTTACAGTCTTGAGTGTGGAGTATCTTTCCACTTGTTCTGCAGTTTCTTTTAGGAAAGTCTTATAGTTTTCAGTGTACAGGCCTTTCACTTTCTTAGTTAAATTTATTTCTAAGTATTTTTTTCTTTTTGATTTAGTTCTAAATGGAATTATTTCCTTAATTTTGCTTTTTGATATTTTGTTACCAGTGTATAAGAAATGCAACTGATTTCTGTATATTGTTTTTTTTTTTTTTTTAATCCTGCATCTTTACTGAATTTGTTTAGTCTAATATATTTTTTTGATTGGGGTCTTTAGGATTTGTTATAAATAATACCACGTCATCTACATTTATATTTATTATAAATAATACCATGACAGTTTTATTTCCTCCTTTTCATTTTGGATAGGTTTTATTTACTTTTATTGCCTAATTTCTCTGGCTAGTGCTTTGAGTACTATCTATCTATATATAAAAGCCTAAGTGACCATTATGACTGGATGACCAGCCATTGCTATGATACGTACCGACCTCCAGGGGCCAGACACTCAACGCAAGAGCTTCCCTAATGGTCAGTGTACTCCCACAAGCCAACCTCCCGTGGCTGGTCAACCTCCCATGCTCCCTTCCCCACTGCCGGCTGGCCTCAATTGGCTCCAATCACAAGCCAGGCCAAGGGACCCCACCCGTGCATGAATTCCTGCACAGTGCCTCTAGTGTTAAATAAAAGTGGTGACAATGGATATCCTTGACTTATTCCTGACCTTAAAGGAAAACTCTGAACTTTTCACTGTTGAATGTTATATGAGCTATGGGTTTTGTCTTATATTCCCTTTACTATATTCAAGTGTAATTGTACCTCTATATCCACTTTGGTATAGAGAGTTTTAATTATAAATGGGTATTGAAGTTTGTCATATTTTGTATAGGTGTCTATATATAAACATGTTTAAATATATATCTTAATATTTCTAAGGTATTCTTTTATGAGATAATTATTTTCAACTAACTATTATCCTAACCACTTTAATGTTTTCTTATATCAAAATCCTCCTAAGTTTGAGTTATTTATTTTTTTATAAATTGCTTTTAAACTTTATTTGCATACAGTAGAATTTTGTCAAATAAAGGAATATTGTCATTAATATAAATAAAGCAATTTATCTTTTGATAGGAAAGCTTGAGGAATGGCATAGTTGATGAAAATATTATTCCAGAAGGTTATGATTTTGGTAAGTATGTTTCCTAAAGTAAAAATTGCACTTTCTATTTTATTTTATTAATAAATTTTAAATGAATATTGTTAATGTAATGTGCCTTTTCATGTTAATTTTTCATGTGAATGTATTTATGATATATATATATATATATATATATATATATATATATATATGTAAAAGCAAACATGTATATGTCATTCATTGTTGGGGAGCTTTTGGCTCTATATCAAAACCAGGAAAGAAAAATGTCCAACAAAAGTGGTTGTTAATAAATTGTGAGTTCTCTAATAATTGTCATGATAATTTTTAAAGACATTTAACAATTTAATAAGGCTAGATGGTGTAGTCTGTAGTGTTACCTTACTATTTTAAAAATGTATACTTAAATTTTTAAAAATTTTTTTCTAATTTTAAATAGTCTGAAATGAACATGTAGTATTTTAACAATCAGAAATAAGTTATTAAAATATGCAGTGAAAAAGAGTGCTGTTTCTTCTATCCTGAAGGCACTCAATAAATATTAATTGGTGATGGATAACTTGGCTGACAATGTTGTTAACTATAGATTATCCTTCCTGAAATTATTTCTTTTTTTGGCTTCTTGACAACAATATGAATTATAGATAGAAAAAAGATAACAGAAACTTTTCCACCAATTAAATGACAGTTCATTTGACCAAATCATAGCATTGTGGAAATATAGAACTGTAAAAAAAAATATATGTCATGAAAATCAGTATTTTCAACTTTATCCTTTTATACTGTGACACTCTTGAAATGTAACTTAGTTTAATTTATTAAAATTTATATTCTTTTCCAGTATTTCGCCCCATATCTGCTAAAGCCAAACTTCAGATGAATCACCGATCTGATTTTGACTTTTCCGCCCCCAAGATAAAACTGGATGTTGAATTACATGACATAGCGATTGAATTTAATAAACCACAGGTATTTTTTAAATGGTATTTTAAATTTTGCGTTATAGTTTGATAAAAATAGAACTAAGGTTTTAAGTGTTTTTCTTTATTGAAATGTTAAAAAATTTTTAATGTTGACATTATTCCTTTCCCCCACCTTTGCCCCCCTCTATCCTCTCCTGCCAACCCCTTCCTTGGCCTTTACCAAATTATTGTCTGTGTCCATGGGGTATGCATATGTGTTCTTTAGCTATTACCTTCACCTTCTTTGTTCAGTCATCCCCACCTCCCTCCCCCTGGGCAAAGGCCAGTCTGTTGCATGTATTTCATATTATGCTTCTGGTTCCCTTTCATTTGTCAATTTATTCATGTTCTTAAAAAATTCAGTTACATGGTAAAATTTCCTTTAAAAAGTTTAACTTAGCTTCAATAATTGTGAAACATCTGAAACATGTAAGAGCTTTATGTTTTTCATCCTTTAGTATTTCAGTCTTATGGAGCTTCTTGAATCAGTTGATATGATGACCCAAAATCTGCCATATAGGAAGTTCAGACCTGATGTACCTGTTCACGGCCATGCCAGAGAATGGTAAAAAGTCTTAAATTTTTAAAATTGAAGTATAATTGATATACAGTGTTATATTAGTTTCAGATGTACAACATAATGATTCAAATTATCACCATTAGTTACCATTCCTGCCATAGAGAGCTACAAAATTTTTCTTATAAGAACTTTTAAGATCTACTCTCTTAGCAACTTTTAAATATTCAGCGCAATATTGTTAAGTTTAGTCCACATAATATCCCCATGACTTATTTATTTTATAACTGGAAGTTTGTAACTGTTGACCCCTTCACCCATTTTGCTCCCCCAAACTCCTGTTTCTGGCAACCACCAATCTATTTTCTATACCTATGAGCTCATTTCCTGTCCCTAAAGATTCTATAAGTGAAATCATATATTATTTGTCTCTTTTTGACTCACTTCACGTAGCATAATGTTCTCAGGGTTCATTCATGTTGTCATAAGTGGCAAGATTTTTTCTTTATGGCTACATAATATTCCATTATTGTGTATATATTACCACATTTTCTTTATTCATTCTTTTGTCAGTGATACTTAGGTTGTCTTAATCATGTCTTGGCTGTTGTAGATAATGTGACAGTGAATGTGGGGGTGCATATATCTTTTTGATGTAGTCTTTTCATTTTCTTCAGGTAAATTTCCATAAGTGGATTTGCTCAAACTAAAACTTTTTAAAAAGATTTTTAAAATATAGCATAAAAGTGAATTTCTTGACGTTTTTAAGATACTTCAAAGGCTGACACAAACTATAGTTTGATTTGCAATTAGAAATTACTTAAGGGATTCGTTATAATAGAATTTATAACTGGAGTACTAGAATAACATTTAGTCACTGTATTTTTTAGTTGAACCATATTCCAGTTTTTTTGTCTAGCAGTGTCTTCTTTTAAAAGTTTCAAATTTTTGTATTATATACATTAAACATGTTATTAAACCTGAAAATGTTATGGGTGTATATAAAGTACTACCCCTTTTTGAGATTCAAATTCTTGTCATTCCAGTTATTAAGCTCTTGCATAGTTTCTAGGAATTGCAATTATTCTTTGAGTTGACTATTTTAATTATTATTCATGAGACTCAAGTGCTGTTTGACCATTAATACTTCAATGATTTTTCTGGAGACCTATATTTATTGCAACAAAATTTAAGGATTTTGCTTAATTTCACTTAGGAAAGATAATAATTACTATAAAAACAAATATGGGGGGAAAGCAGGTGCTCAGATTACATACCATTTTCATATTCTTTGAATAATAGTTATGTATGTTAGAGTAGAAGCAATATCCATTATATTCCATACTGTTGGTTTGAGGGTGTTAAGTGTAGGGTTTTTGTTTTTTTAACTAGGTGGGTTTATGCTATACGTGGTATTCTTGAAGTAAATGTTTGCCCCCACTTACGGATGTGGTCATGGAAACATATTTGCAAGCATCGGCAACAAATGAAGCAATATAAAGAACTCTATAAGAAAAAACTAATAAATAAGAAGCCACCTGTTGAAGTTCTCAGCTGTTTGGAGGTTAGCATTTAAAAAAATAGTTGAATATTTTATGCTTTATAACTTCTAAGTCTTTAAAGATTAGCACTTCCTAATTATTTGTTCTAATTGTGGAAATCTGTAACCAACCTACAGGCCTCTAAAAATTAAGCATTTATATTAGCCTAGGTCTAGAGAAAGTCTCCTACCTCAAAAACCATTCTCTTTTTCTCTTTTACTTAGTTGTTTTTCTTCTGTTTAAACTCAGTTGGGTGATACAAGCTTTGGTGTTATTCTCCTGGGAGCTTTTGGAAGATGAAATTATTCTAAATCTGAAGAGATTTGGGTTCATGCAAATAATAACTTGAAGCCTTAAATTATTAAGACATTTTTAACTTCAAAGGCTAAAAAGTTTTTGTACATTGATTCCAAGTTCTCTGTGTTATTTCTGAAGCTTTACCTTATGTCACCACTGCATTTCCCCTGTGTAAACCATCTAACTGTGCATTAATCAAATACAATTTCCTATCTTCTATACAGTGACACTGTGTTTACCCTTACCTATAGTTAAAACCTAGATAAAAATCATTTTAAACAGTGCATGTTTGGTATCTTTTAGTATGTATCTGTAAATCTTATAGAGTTGTAACTTACATGTATGATGTAAGATTTCTTTGTTCAGAAAGTTTTTCATCATTACTAATTTCCAAGCTGACATTATTTCTCAGAATTTAACCAGGAATATTATGTTGATGGATGATCTGTTTCCTGCTTTCTATCATATCTTTAGTGCAGCAAATTGACAGGTTATATAAACTAAAGTTATTTATAGTTGTTTATGTAAACACATTTTCCTTTATATTTTTAGGAGTTGGAGAAGACTCTGGATGTATTTAATATAACTATAGTGAGACAACAGGCAGAAGTTGAGGTAATTCCAGATTATCTTTCAGTTAGTAAAAATAAATCTAGAGTCCATATAGATTTGAAAGGTGCTGTGATATTATTAGTATTGTGCTATAATGTACTGTTTCCTGAACTGGGTTCAAATTTGCTTTTTTGTGTTTGTTTTAAGAAAATTTGATTTAATGTTTTGCCACATTCATTTAAATCAGATTCTGTTGGAAAAATATTCTTTGTAGGTTATTGGATTTATACTGAGAGTAAATGTGAAAATGAAAAGCCAATTTTATTTTTTTTTTAAATTACCTTTCCATGTAAGACAGAGGGATTAACTGCCTTGTAATACTAAATTCTTATGTTTGGCTAATGTTGCAGTTACTTTATTCTGTGGTCAGTTTGTATAATGTTTACATTTATTTACTCAAGTTTTGGAAATGTCAGGCTTATATTTCTTTAGATTGTTAAAGAAAGGATAATTTGTCATTTAATTGAAAATTTATATATTTTAGTTAAAGAAAGCTAGATACAAGATATACAAAGAAGGAGTAAAAGATTCAGAGGAAAATAAAGGATGGTTTAACTGGTTGTGGAATTGGTCAGAACCACAAACTAAAGAACAGCAGCCTGATCTTAAACGTGGAGGTATGTTCATTTTATTTTATAGTAGTGCAGTTAATCATCAGATATAGTAATGTAGTTAATCATCAGATATGAAAATGGTTTTGCAGAAAATTCTCTCTGATTAAATAAATATTGTAATTATATATGCATATGGTACATACTTTATTCTTGTTATCAATAAAATTACTATTAGAACATTGCAAATACATGACAAGTAAAAATGAAATAATTTTATTATTTTACTAGTGTTCACAAAAGAGTTTTATGCCCAGGGGATTTGGTAAATGCATATAGCACAATAACAGATAAATAAAGATTTCAAAAGTGTATAAACCAATGTAAATTTTTATTTAAATGATTTCTTGTAAAGATTTTTCTAACCAAATGCCTAAGATTGAAGCTTTAGCCGAAACCGGTTTGTCTCAGTGGATAGAGCAGACTGAAAAGTCCCAGGTTTGATTCTGGTCAAGGGCATGCACCTTGGTTGCGGGCACATCTCCAGTAGGGGGTGTGTAAGAGGCAGTTGACTGATGTTTCTGTCACATCGAAGTTTGTAACTCTATCCCTATCCCTTCCTCTCTGTAAAAAAACAATAAAATATATTAAAAAAAAAAAAAAAAAGCTTTGGAGTCTTAGGGGCTTAGGTTTACATATTAAATCTATCAGTTATTAGCACTGTGGCTCTGGTAAGTTATTTAGCTCTTTGAATCTCAGTTTTATTAATAGTAAAACGGGGGGAAATTATGATATTTGTACTACTTACTTTTTGTGCTAGGTGTGTTGCTTAGCAGGGTGCCAAATACAGTTATTCGTTTTGTAAGCTCTTGGTTGATACCAGTATTTAGAAATTCATATTTTTGGAGAATAATCCTTCTAAAATTGCCAGTGCCATTCTAACATTGTCATTATAATTTCTTAAAAGTATTATCAAAAGAGAGTAAAATTTACATTTAATTTATTAAAGGCATCTAAATTATGGGTTAGTTTTATCTTGTTATCAGTTAAAAACATAGAACATTTTGTTTCTAATTTGTAGGTATTGAAGAAATCTTGACACCTGAAGAAAAGACTTTACTCTATGAAGCAATTGGCTATAGTGAAACAGCAGTTGACCCAACCTTGCCAAAATCAGTAAGGTTTTCCATGCCTTATATCTCACTGTTGAATGAAATTTTAATCCTTTAGAAATTACATTACTGATTTGTTCTGTGATTTTCTTCTGGTTCTGTAAATATTGTTTTTACTTTAATTTCCAAGGTAGGGATAAATATTGTCCCATACTTTGTAGTGTTACAGGGTGATTCTTTAAGATACAAGGGTTGCTTTTAAACTGTCTTCTGGTTTTTGGAAAAAATAAATTTTGTGAATAGGATGTGAATAAGACTGTTTGATATGCATACATATGTGTTTGTATTTAATTTTGTTCATCTGAATATACTCTAGTTTGAAGCCATGAAGTTGTACATGCACTTGAAAAGTATGTCTATCGTTCTAAGAGAAGAACAACGAAAACGTGAGCTATTAAATATTGTAGTAAAAGAATTTAGCACTTGGGTTGTACAAAGACCGGGAGCACAATCAATAAAGTAAGTATTAATTTATTTTATCTTACCTTTAAAAAAATTTTATTTTATTTTATTGATTTCAAACAGGAAGGGGGGGAAGAGAGAGAGAGAGAGAGAGAGAGAGAGAGAGAGAGAGAGAGAGAGAGAGAGAGAGAATCATCTATCAGCTGCGTCCTGCATGCCCCATCCCGGGGAGTGAGCCTGAAATCTGGGCATGTGCCCAGACCCAGAATCGAATTATGATCTCCTGGTTCATAGGTTGACACTCAATCACTGAGCCACACTGGCCAGGCTATTATCTTTTATCTATAAGAAAAAAAATTCACTGTGAAATTGGAAGATAGATTATAATTTTACCATATTTTCCAAAGAGTACTATGGCTTAATATATCCTTTCATATTTTTAGGAACTTAGATTTTTTTCAGTAATATATATATTTTATAATCTTTATATATAAAAGCCTAAGCAACAGTCCAACCAGCCAACTGGCTGACTGGCCAGTAGTTATGATGCTCACTGACCATTAGGGAGCAGATGTTCAACACAGGAACAGAAACCTCAGACATGGAAACATGGAGTAGGCTGATGAATCTCAGAGGAAAGGGGGAAGAAGGGAAGGGTGGGAAGAGATTAACCAAAGATCTTAACATGCGTACTAGAGGCCGAATGCATGAATTTGTGCACTGGTGGGGTCTCTCGGCCTGACGGGAATCAGGCAGAAACCGGCTATCCGACATCCCCCCAGGGGTCCAGACTGCAAGAGGGCATAGGCCAGGCCAGCAGACCATACAGGTGCACGAATTTGTGCACCAGGCCTCTAGTTATTAAAATAGTACATATTAATAGAATACTGCATGCTCAGGAAACATAGTCTTTTATGTTTCCTGAGCATGCAGTAAGCCACACTATACAAAAAAGAAACAACATTAATAATTTGGTATTTATCTGAAAATGTATTTCACTTTTGTTTTTAAAAATAGCTTTATTTTGGGGGGGAAAAGGGTACATCTGCAATACTTTCAACAATAAAAATAATTTAAAAAATACAATAAACAGGAACACAGACAATATGGTGGTGAAGACCGTGGGTGGGGGGCTGGGACTGGGCTAGGTTAGGTCAATGGGCGAAAAAGGGAATATGTAATATTTTCAACAATACAGATTTTAAAAAATAATAAAAAATAACTTTATTGAGATATAATTCACATATACTATTCATCTATTGAAAGTGTATAATTCATTTGTTTGTGACACTGTATGCCATGTTGCATTGTTATGTTTATCAGGTAATTCCAGAACATTTTTATACCCTAAAAAAGAAACCCTAATACTCATTAGTAGTCACTCCTCATTGCCCCCCCTTTCTTGTGTCAGCAATAACTAATTTACTTTATTCCTAAGACTTTATTTTGGGCATTTAATATGCACACTATCATGTAATATGACTTTTCTGTCTGCCTGCTCTCACTTACCATGGTATTTCAAGGTTCATCCATGGTATAGCATGAGTTAGTGCTGCATTCATTTTTAATCCCTAATAATATTCCAGTATATGGATATACCACATTTTGTCTGTCCATTCATCAGATGATGGATAATGGATTATTTTCATTTATTGGGTATTATGCATAATGCTGCCATGAATATTCATGGACAATATTTCGTGTGGTCATTAAGTTTTAAATTATCTTGAGTATATATCTAGGAGTATAATTGTCTCATATGGTAACTCTGCTTAACCTTTGGAGGAATTGCCAGACTTTTCCATTTCTACCATTAGTATGTTAGATCCCCAATTTATCTGAATCATTGGCAACACTAATTTTTTTTTCATTATAGCCATCTTAGTGGGTATAAACTAGTCTCTCATTGGTTTGATTTGCATTTCCATTTCCCTGATTACTACTGAAGTTGAACATCTTTTCATATACTTAGTCACAATATAAGTTCTTTTGCTCATTTTCAAATTAGGTTGTCTTTATTATTGAGTTGTAAGAGTTCTTTTTATTTATATAAGTCTCTTATCACACAAAAGATTTTCAATTAATTTTTCCCATTCATTGTTTTTAAAATTTTTAATGGTAGTCTTAAGCACAAAGTATATCTTTGCCAATACTTTTTTTTTTTTTTTCATGTAGATTTGAAACCAAAATAGATTCCTTTCATGTTACTGGCCTACCAGATAATTCAACAAAACCCCGCCTCCTGTCCTCATTGGATAATACTGCATCACTTTTCCAGATTACGTTTGAGACAAATCCATTAGATGAAACTGTTGCTCAAAGGTGTATCATAGAAGCTGAACCTTTAGAAATAATATATGATGCAGTAAGCATTTTTTAAAATTTCTAAATTTTAATATATTTCAATTTGGTTTGATTTTGTGCCTAATTTTAATGATACTATTTTTACTAGAGAACAGTGAATAGTATAGTGGAATTCTTCAGACCTCCAAAAGAGGTAAATCTAGCACAGCTCACTTCAGCGACTTTGACAAAACTTGAAGAATTTCGTGATAAGACAGCAACAGGTAAAAATGCCATTATTAAATATTGAATCCTGTACTAAACTTTTAGGCAATTAAAGCTAATTTTAGTAATGTATTTCTTAAGTTTCTTTCTAGACTAGATACAGTTTAAAACTAATTTTGTACTTATATTTAAATGCAGATATAACAATAATTATTCCTTCACTCAGGTCAAACCCATTAACTACATTAAAGTTAATTACAAATTTTGTTAGGATTTTTGAAATTGTGTTTGACAGAAACTGGCCTTTGAATTCTTTTATAAGGTCATAGGGCTTGCAGTGGTCTTTTTGGTTTAATTACTGCCCCTTTGCCTTTCAAGTCTTTGCAACATTTTTCTAACCTCTACCAGTCTGAACAAAATGCTTTTTAATTGAAGTATAAGGTTATACACAATAAACTATATCACTTAAATTTTTTCAATCCAGCTATTCACAATTTTACATATTAGTGTGCTTTTGTCATTTTTATTTTCTCAGAATTCATGTTAAAAAATATCTGGTCCTCATGATAGTTATTGTGTGGGTTTGGTTGTTGTTTTCTTTTGTGAACTAAGGTCCATTTTTTTTTTTTTTAATATCAGATGTCCTAAACTTTATAAATTAACATTGTTTATTGATTCAAATTGATGTATTACTGCTTACAGAATTTCATCTTATGGGGTGATTATAATTTGGTAGTTGATAATAATTTTAGATTTAAAAGCCAGTGCTGGATTGAGACCATAAAAATAGATTAGTTTGATATATAATTACATGAAAGTGAATAAATCAAATTTATTAGAATAAAACACCTCAAGTGAATGAAATACCTGAGGAATGGCGAACTCTGCTTTGTTGCCTTTTCTGGTTTACATATGGTGGTTTTATGAAGGTGATTTAATTATCCAGAATTTTTTCATGTCTCAGTAATGTCAAAAGGATAAAGAATTATTGTTCAATATTGTAGATGTAGTTGTATTAAGTTCATGATTTGGAAAGAATTATATAGATTCTAATATAGAGGCTATGAATAAATGTTTCATAAAACTTAATTTTTTAAAATATATTGTCTCCTGAATATTACCTAAATTGATTTTTTGGGGTTAAAAACATTTATTTGAAGAATCATTTCAATTTTGTACTTAGTTATATTTAATTAGAGTGCACATATTAACTAACAAATACTTTTACTTGATATTGAAAATAATATGCTCAAGGTCATTTTAAAATGAATTCTTATTTCACATTATTTTAAGATTGTGCTATCAGTTCATACATTTAATAACTATTTTTTGAGTAATTTGTGAAAAATATTCATTGTGAAGATTTAAATTTTCTGCAGGTCTACTGTATATTATTGAAACACAGAAAGTTCTTGATCTCAGAATTAATTTGAAAGCTTCATATGTTATTATCCCACAAGATGGAATTTTTAGCCCTACATCAAATCTGCTTCTTTTGGATCTTGGTCATTTAAAGGTATATACTAATAATATTTATCTTAAAATATGATACTTAGGGTATTTCTTTATTTAAAATATGTTTTATTTTTTAAGACAGTTTGATTTTGTATATTGGTTTTTAGACTTATGAGAAATT
The DNA here is from genome assembly GCF_964339955.1 of Pipistrellus hanaki. Lineage (NCBI taxonomy): Eukaryota > Metazoa > Chordata > Mammalia > Chiroptera > Vespertilionidae > Pipistrellus > Pipistrellus hanaki. The sequence goes on along the minus strand of NC_140513.1, from coordinate 34,285,715 downwards.
TTCTTCTGGTGAATAAAGTGATTTCATTTAATTAGGTAGTTTTCCTACATTTCAACAAGCAAAATGATCAGTTGAATTCTGTAGGTCAGAGGTGAATAAAAGAATTACAATTATATGTAGAATTTGAGAGTAATGCTTAAGGAGTTGATTTCCTTTTCAATTTAAGTTTATTATTGGATTGATTACAATATATAGAGTGTGAGGGAGTTCTGGTAGTAATCACATATATCTTCGTGTTTCTGAATTTTTTTTGTGTATATAACTTTAGATATTGATATTTCAATTTCTGTTAAATAATCCTAAATTGAGAGATGGTTGTCTTGCATTTACCTAATTTACATAGTTCTATTCAGTTATGTATATTTTTCTTCCTTAGTTTTTTTTTTTTTTTTTTTTTAAATATGTTTTTATTGATTTTAGGGAGAGGAAAGGAAAGGAGTAGAGAGAGAGAAATGTCGATTAGAAACATTGATTGGCTGTCTCCTGCACGTCCCATATTGGGGATCAATCCTGCAGTTTGGGCATGTGTCCTGACCTGGAATCGAACCTGCGATCTCCTGGTGCATAGGACCATGCTCAACCACTGATCCTCACAAGCTGGGCCTTCCTTAGTTTTGAATAGAGAATACTTTATTTTATTTATTTTTTTATATTTCCAGATTTGCACTTTTCAGGGGTGGGAACCTTTTTTTTTTTTTTTTTTTTTTTTTTTTTTTTTTTTTGCCAAGAGCCATTTGTATATTTATAACATAATTTGTGGGACATACAAAATTATCAACTTAAAAATTGGCCTGCTATATTTGATCAAATATTCAGTTAGTCACCCCAATGCCTTGATAGGGCCAGATGATATGATTTCATGGGCCCTATGTGGCCAGCGGGCCGGATGTTCCCCTCCTGTGGCTCATATAGTACCCACTGACTCTAAATGGTTGGTTAAGATGATTAGCATAAAGTAAGATAAAAATTTAGTTCCTTAGTCACATTAGCCACATTCAAGTGTTTAATAGTCACAATTGGCTAATAGCGATTGTATTAAACAGCACAGATAGAGAACAAATTCATCATTGTAGAAAGTTCTATGGATAACACTGCTCTATATCTAGAGGAATAGCTATAACTAAAGACCCAAGAGGGATGGATAATATTAGAATGCTCATTCTGGTTTTCTAACAAATATGTACCTTTTCTTGACACTCTCCATTTTTCTATGTTTTATTCTTCAGTTGATAATTATATAGACAGCTGCTGAATTTACAGTTATAATATTTATACAGCTGATTATTCATATTTTAATGTGCTTATGGAATTGGTTCAAGGCAGTTTGGTATAGTTGAGTGAGCATAAGGTCATGTGTAAGGGTATTAATCTTGTTTTGTGATCTTAGGCAATTTGCTTAATCTTTTATCTTTTGCTTTCAAAGAGATAATTTGATTGTGTACCCATGAACTATATAAAAATCTATATGTATCTACATAAATTTATTTAAAAACATATATACATATTTATGTGTGTGTATACCAGTGTATATATAGGTAAGATCTTTTTTTTTTTTAAACACTTTAAAAAAATATTTTATTGATTTTTTTTTTTTTTTTTTTTTTACAGAGAGGAAGGGAGAGGGATAGATAGTTAGTTAGAAACATTGATGAGAGAGAAACATCGATCAGCTGCCTCCTGCACACCTCCTACTGGGGATGTGCCTGCAACCAAAGTACATGCCCTTGACCAGAATCGAACCTGGGACCTTTTAGTCTCCAGGCTACCTGCTGAGCCAAACCGGTTGGGGCTGTAAGTAAGATCTTGATATACTGCAGTGGAGTGATCTCTAGGATATTTATGTGAAAAAAGAAAAGTAGTGTGCATAGTACATCAATAAAGGGGAGATACAAATAAGATACAAATAAAACTTGATTAGGAGTCACATAAATGACAGAGTTGGCAATAAAATTCAGCTGTCCTAATATTTAATCCTGGACTTTTAGTTCTTATTATAAAACTATTTAAGTACCTGTAATCATGCCTAAGAAAGGCTTTTTGTTTTTAATAAAAAGGTTTCTTATCAGATTTTAAAATAATTTTAGATGTATTATTCTCCAGGACTAACTTGGTTGCCTTCTTTTAATATAAAGAATTAGGAAAGATAACAATATTAAAATTCACTTTACAGTATATCTAACCTTCTCCTTACACGTATCATGGATAAAGATTATTTTTTTTGTTTCATTAATTCTCACCCAAGGTATTTTTTTCATTGAATTTTAGAGAGATTTGAAGTGAGGGAGAGAAAAGAGAGGAGTGGGGGAGAGAATGAGAGAGAGAAACATTGATGTGAGAAACAGTTGACATCCACTGGTTGCCTCTCACAGGTGCTCCAACTGGGGCTGGATTCCAACCTGCAAACCAGGTATGAGCCCTTGACCGGGAATCAAATCTATGATCCTTCAGCTCTACCCAATGAGCACACCGGCCTTGGCTAAAGACATTTCTAATAGCTTATTCACATATGTCAGATGTGAATTTATCCTCTCCAGTTAGCTTTTTATATTATATTCTGAAAGATATAAACCTTATTTTTTCATTTTGGTGTATTTTGCATAGTCTAAACTATTAAAATTAACTTCAAGGTGACAAGTAAAAGTCGTTCACAATTACCAGATATGAAACAAGGTGGGGCCAGACTTGAAGAGATAATGCATAGAGCTTATGATTCCTTTGATATTCACCTTACAAGCATTCAGCTGCTTTACAGCAGAGTTGGTAAGTATATAGTGCATTATGTATTGTTCATTTTGCTGAAGTGATTAATTAGATGTTTAAGCAGTTTCTCTGAAGACCTACATTCTAAATATGTTAGGGCTTCCATATTTTTTAATTAGAATTACATATTGGATAAGAGTAATATCTAAACTGGGAGTGATTTTATCTCACCAAAGATACTGTCAGTGTCTGAGACATTTTTGGTTGTAACACTTGGACAGTTGGGGCACCACTAGTATTTAGTGGATGAAGGTTAGGGATGCTACTAAACATAGAATGTAGAGGAAGGAACCGTCAACAAAAACTAACTTTGGCCCAAATTCCAGTAGTGCTGATATTGACAAATCCTGATCTAGACCAGTTTTTATCCAACATTTGCATAAGATTAGAAAAACATTGACACATTTTAAAAAACATTTGTATTACACAGTGGGATAATCAGAAGAAACTGCTCAAGGGTGGATGCAATCAGTCTATGCATCCCCACCCATAAATAGTTACTGCAAGATGGAGGAGCATAAATTACCCCATTCATTCTGTTGTGCTAATCAAGAGTCTCTGACAGAGACCTGGTTAACAGAGCCAGAAATTCACTTATCAGGAGTCACTAAAGAATAGTGAGAGAGCCCTGAGAATCTGAGCCCTCTTTCCACTGTGAAATTTCACTTTTGAATTCCTTGGTGTTAGTAAACATTTAGGTAATCACCAAATGTGGATTGGTGACTGTTTTTAGTGATATCTCTGTGTATATATGGTTAGATTTTAATTAACTGAGCTAACTAATGAAAGGGGAAGCAATAGAGAACCAAAAGTAATGCTAAAAATGTTAGTTTATATAGGACTGGGACATTTTTGTTTTATTTGTCTGACTATATTTGCTTTAGGGTAATGAAATTGGTTTTTGTTTTTATCGTATTCCAGTTGGTGTAAAAGGAGTATAGTGGGTGGCACATGTAAATTATTTATAAAAAATTCATAAGTTGTTTTCAGTAAATAAATTACTAAACTTTGGTATGTTTGATATATCTTGGTCACTAGTTTTTGAAGCCCATTAGCTTATATTTATATTTAAATATTGAGATACTTGTGAAAAAAATTAAAATACATCATTATTGTCTGGAAAGTATTGGAATTCATTGGAATGTTTTTGAGAAGCATTAATTGTTCTTAAAAAAATAAGTCTTTTTTTGAGCAAAGTTTTTTGACTTTAGGTTACTTTATATAATTGTCATAAATTCTTTTGATAAATACTAAAATACAGGCTCTGAATATCTTATTTTTTACCTGTAAATTGAGAAGTCAAGAAATATGCCTTTTATGTCAATATGTTTAGAATTTAAAAATTATCATAAAACCCATTTTATTACCTATCTCCAAGAATCTAATCTTTTGTTGACTTGGTTTTTCTTTTTCTTTTTTTTTAAATATATTTTATTGATTTTATACAGAGAGGAAGGGAGAGAGATAGAGAGTTAGAAACATCGATGAGAGAGAGAGTCATCGATCAGCTGCCTCTTGCACACCCCCCACTGGGGATATGCCCGCAACCAAGGTACATGCCCTTGACCGGAATCGAACCCGGGACCCTTCAGTCCCCAAGCCGACGCTCTATCCATTGAGCCAAACCGGTCCCGGCGACTTGGTTTTTCTTGACTGAAGATTTTATCTGTCTTATGGAATTATTAGGTTCAAATGAGATATTGCATGTAATATATTTCACTGCATAAACTTTTGCTGTTTTTTTTTCTATGTATCTATAAGCATATAGAATGCGCTTGTGTGTTGCTTATGAGTGGGAGTATTTTGAATGCATTTTTAACATGACATGTAGTATTATATCCTGTTTTTTCTTTCACTTACCAGTAATATTTTGGGCACTTGAATTCATAATATTTTGTGTGTGTGTGTGTGTGTGTCTGTGTGTGTGTATGTGTGTGTATTTATTTCAGAGAGGAAGTGAGAGGGAGAGAGGGAGAAATATCAAGGATGAAAGAGAATCATTGGTCAACTGCCTCCTGCACTGGGGATTGAGCCCACAACCTGGGCATGTGCCCTGACCGGGAATCCAGCTGTGATCTCCTGGTTCATAGGATAAGCACTGATCCATGCCAGCCAGGTCTGAGTCCATGATTTTTATCTAATGTTCTAAGGCTATGCTGTCAGTTACTTAGCATTGCCTTATTGAAAATGTAGGCTTGTAACACTGCAGTGAATGTTGCCAGATCTGGATGTAAATTTCAGCTTTTGTCACTCCCTAGCTTTTTGGCCATAAGCAAGTTATAAAATTCCTCTGTGTCTCAGTTTTCTAATATGAGATGGTTATACATCATTGTGAAAATTAAGTGAAAGTTTAAACATTGCCTAGAATAGTATCAGTTATAACTCTTGGATAAATGGCAGCTTTTGTGAGTTAATACTGAAAAACTGCGATGTTCCCTACTTTAGGCATTATTTATTGCCTTAGAGCCATGTTGGGTTTTTTGGTAAGGTTTCTGGTTACAGTGATTACCAGTGAATGCGCAGTAGATTTGATTAAAACTATGAAGTTTTTAATAGCATTTTTCTTATTAAAACACAGAGTCTTGTGAAGCAGCAGACATAAAATGTGAAAGGGAAAGAATTTACCTGCCAGTTGTTGTGTGTGTGTATCTGGGCATGTGGAATTAAAGATTATCCATATCATGCACTGTGTGACTATGAAGTATTAAAAATAATTTCAAGTTTAGTGTCTTTCAAATTACATATGTGTTAAATGTACTGTTTTCTAAAATTAGGTGATAATTGGAAAGAAGCACGAAAACTCAATATGTCTACACAGCATGTTTTGGTACCTTTGCACTTCAATGTGGAATTCTCTAAGGCCATAGTTTTCATGGATATAAGGATGCCTAAGTATGTATTGTCTGTTTCATGTGGTAATAGATTTTCTCAGTAATTCTGTAACTAAGGCAATATCATATTTCATTGATTCTTTGTGTGTGTGGTAAAATATAAATAACATAAAATTTACCATTTTTAATTGTATAATTCATTGACATAAAGTAATTCATATTGTTGGGCAACCTTCACTATCCATCTCTAGAACTTTGTTATTTTCACAAACTGAAATCTATACATATAAACATTAATGTTCCCTTCTTTCCATCATCTTCAAATTGTACAGGCATATTTAAAGAAACTGAAAAGTTTAGGTACATTAATGAGACTATTCCATAATATGTCCCTAAGGTAAACTACTCTGTGTGGAATTTATCACAAACATATAATTAATTTCTTTTACTTCATGTTAGTAGTAAAAGAAAGCTTATAATTTTCTCTAGGAATTCATATATACTTTTAGAATGATAACCGTAGCAATCAGTGTGTGTGAATTGAAAAAGGTGAGTTTTAGGAAAAGTACAGGGCTAAGAAATTGTTCAGTGGATGCTCTTTTATTATTATTATTTTTGAAAGATTTTATTTTAGAGCAGTTTTATGGTCAGAAAAATTGATAGGAAGATACAGAGATCTCACATATACCTGCTGCATCCACCTGTTCATAGCTTCCCCTATCAACTATATCCTCCACCAGAGTGGTACATTTGTTACAGTTGATGAACCTATATTAACATATCATAATCACCCCATGTCCATAGTTTACACTGCAGTTCACTCTTAAGGTACATCATATGGGTTTGGACACATGCCTAAAGACCTGTATTCATCTTTTTGTTGTCATATAGAGTGTATCACCTAGAGTATTTTCACTGTCCTAAAAATCTTTTGTGATCCACCTGTTTATTCTTCTGCCATCCTTAAGCCCCGGCAGACACTATTTTACTGTGTTCATAGTTTTGCCTTTTCCAGAATTTTTTGTAGTTGGAGTCACACAAAATGTTGCCTTTTTAAAAGATATATTTTTATTGATTTCAGAGAGGAAGAAGGAGGGAGAGAGAGATAGAAACATAAATGATGCGAGAGAATCATGAATTGGCTGCCTCCTGCATGCTACCTATTGGGGATCAAGCCCACAACCTGGCATGTGCCCTTGACTGGAATTGAACCTGGGACCCTTCAGTTCATAGGTTGACGCTTTACCAACTGAGACAAACCAGCTAAAGCCAATATTGTTGCATTTTCTGATTGGCATCTTTCACTTAGTAATATGCATTTAAAGTTCTTTCATGTCTTCTCATGACTTCATAGCTCATTTCTTTCTAGTTCTGAATAATATTCCATTGTCTCATGTACCATAGTTTATCGAGTCACCTACTGACAGACATCTTGGTTGTTTCCAGGTTTTGACTATACAGTTGGAATATAAAGTTTATGTGGATAAGCTTCATTCATATAAAATTGAGTAAATATATTATAAACAGTTGTGTGTTGGTTTTTCTGGGGACATAAAAATGAACCTAGAGAACAGACCTTAACCCTTCAAAAACTCAAAATGGATCACAGACCTAAATGTAAAACAAAAAATGATAGAACTCCAAAAGATAAATTCAAGAAAACCTACATGACTTTACACATGGCCATGACCTCTTTTTATACAAAGGCACAATTCATGAAAAAATAAGCCAAAAGAGTTGAAATAGATCCGAAGCTGGATCTATTGTTAAATAATGTTGACTTCTGGGAGAAACCACCAAAATTCTTCCAAAGTGGTTGCCCCTTTTTGCATCTCCAACAGCAACGAATGAGAGTTCCTGCTGTTCCACACCATTGCCATTATTTGCTATTATCAATATTCCAGATTTTGATCATTCTAATAAGTGTGTTGTGGTATCTCATTGTCTGTCTTTTGTGGAGCAGAAGTTTTAATTTTAATGAGGTCTAGCTTATCAAATTTTTTTTTTTCATGAATTGTGCCTTTGCATAAAAAGAGGTCATGGCCATGTGTAAAGTCATGTAGGTTTTCTTGAATTTATCTTTTGGAGTTCTATCATTTTTTGTTTTACATCTAGGTCTGTAATCCATTTTGAGTTTTTGAAGGGTTAAGGTCTGTTGTGTAGGTTCATTTCTCTTGCATTTAGGTGTCCACCACCATTTGTTGAAGTGAATGTCTTTGCTCCATTTTATTGCGTTTGGAGCCTGGTCCAACATCAGTTGACTGTATTTATGGGGTTCTATTCAAGGGCCCTCTCTTCTGGCTGATTGATCTATTTGTTTACCTATCTATCTATCTATCTATCTATCTATCTATCTATCTATCTATCTATCATCTATCTATCTATCTATCTATTTTTTACCAATATTAGTGTCTTATTTACTGTAGCTTTATAGTAAGTCCTGAAATCAGGGAGTATCAGTCTTCCAACCTTGTTCTTCTCCTCTAATATTCGCTATTTTGTTCTTTTGCCTCTTCTTACAAATTTTAGAATTATTTTGTTAAATTCATTTGCTTTATAGTGATTCCTCTTTTTTTGAAATAGATTCAAGATTTTTGGAAAGTTACCGCTGATTTCTTTGCGAATCTCAGATAAAAAACTGCAAGGAATTTTGGAATTGATTGAAAGCATTCCAAAACCCACACCTGCACCTGAAGTACATGCCCCTGTCAAGCCATTTCAGGTAATGTTATTTATAAAATTAACAAAAGCAAAAATTAAAAAGAATTCAGAAATAGTATTTGAACAACCACAGAAATTTAAGGTAAAAACAACTCAATTCATTATAAATAGACCTTTAAAAATTACTACATTTTAAAAGAGCAAATGATGAAGTAAAAGATACATATCGTAAAGAAAAATGATCTCTACTTATCTTCACTTTTCCAACCTTTAATTTTTCTCCTCAGTGATAACACTATTAATCACAGCATCTCTAGTTTTCTTAAAATGTTTATGGCATATGCTAGTACACACACATATAAACATATGCACCTGTTTATGTGTACATACAACTATATATATTGTGGACATACAAGTATATATATAGTGCTCTTAAAATTTATGTATTTGGGAATATACTTACTGTTTTGAATCTGTTGTATTCTTTAACCATAATTACCTATGTTACACACCTTAAAGATATTTTCATGTTAGCACAGATCTACCTTATTCTTTTTTTATGGTGATATACAGGATGGGGCAAAAGTTGATTTATAGTTTTGAGTACAGAGTTTATTTTGGTATTTTCTATATGAACCTACTTTTGTCCCAGCCTGTAGTATTGAATTATGTGAGTATACTATCCTTTTACTAACATAAACCCATTTTGATGGGCATTCGTATTGTTATGAGTGTTCATAGTTATAAAAATAATAGTTTTTAACTTCCTTGTACATATATTTGGGTATATTTTTAATTATTATATAAATTCCTAGAAGTAGAATTGTTGAGTAAAAAACTATAAATTTTATAATTTTATGAACTTTGCCCAATTTCTGTTCTAATTTGAGTAATAATTTATAGTCCCACCAATAGTAATTAGTAAATGTTTATCCACTCTCATTAATCTTAACTATTAACAAAGGTTAAATTCTACTAAATGAAAGAATGTTATCTTGTGGTTTTGATGAAAATTTTTTTATAAATAATATGAAACCTATTTTCATAAGTATATTGGGTATAAAAATTTTTATTTTTGAAAACAACTGTGTCTTTTGTTGAGTTTTGTTTTTTTAGCTAAGGAATTAGCACTTTTTTAAAAATGTTATTTTTTAATATCTGATATATTTATTTTTGCCATGCCAAAATTTTTATATTTTATGTAGTCAAAGTTATTAAATTTTTCTTCATGATTTCTGGGTTTTATATTATATGCCTTCTCCTTACACATGAATTTCAAAAAAAAATATCCATTTGCTTTTTTTTGTCCTTTTAACATTCTGATTTTTTATGTTTAACACTCTCCTTTAAAATAATTTCAGTCTTATAGAAATGTTGTAAAAGTAGTGTAAAGAAGTTTTTTTCTTCAAACCATTTGAGAGTAAGTTACTGATGTGTTGTACCATTATCCTAAACACTTTAGTGTGTTGCTATATTTTTGCATAGTCTGTTGCTGAGCTTATTTTTTTAAGAGCAGAGGTTATAGATCTCTTCTAAGAGCAGAGGTTTTAATTCTGATGAAACTTAATTTATACAATATACATATTTTTAAAAAATATATATTTTATTGATTTTTTTTACAGAGAGGAAGAGAGATGGATAGAGAGTCAGAAACACCGATGAGAGAGAATCATCGATCAGCTGCCTCTTGCATACCCCCCACTAGGGATGTGCCGGCAACCAAGGTACATGCCCTTGACTGGAATCGAACCTGGGACCTTTCATTCCACAGGCCTACGCTCTATCCACTGAGCCAAACCAGTTTCAGCTACAATATACATATTTTTAATGGATGAAGCTTTTTATCTCATCTGAAACCTTTGCCTAACATATGGTCAAAAAGTCCTTTAATTGTCATTCCATTACTTTTTGTCCGTCCTGGTTTCTGATGAGAAATCTGTTAATTTAATGATATCTGGTATAAGGAGACTGTCTTCTTCCTTAGTTGCGTATCATTTACTGATTATGTTAGAGCATATGCTACTTTTATTTTAGTAAACTTTTTTTTGCTTTTTTTATTCATGTTTTTTTTTTTATCATATTTGGCTGTTATTTTTTTACTATTATTTTTGAAGACTTTTTCTTCTGTCCCATTTCTGTTTTGCTGGGATTTTCATAATTCATATATTTACTCCACGGTCTCATAGGCTTTGTTCACTTCCTGTCAATTTTGATTGATCTATCTTAATTTTCTGATTCTTTCTTCTGCTAGCTCAAATATCTTACTGAAATTCTCTAATGCATTTTTTAAAATTTTTTTATTTAATTTTATTTTTTTATTAAATTATTATCTGTGTACATATTTTACCATTGCCCGCCTCCCCCCCCCCCCATACATACCCTCCCTCCCCAGAGTTTTGTGTCCATTGGTTGTACTTATATGCATGTATACAAGTTCTTCGGTTGATCTCTTATCTCCCCCAGATCTCCCTCCCCTCTCCTCTGTAATTTGACAGTCTGCTTATTGCTTTACTGTCTCTATATCTTATCTTTTGGTTCATCACTTTATAATGTTCTTTATTATCCATAAATGAGTGAGGTCATGTGGTGGTTCTCTTTCATTGACTGGCTTATTTCACTCAGCATGATGTTCTCCAATTCCATCCAGGTTGCTGCAAATAATGAGAATTACTTCTTTTTTATGGCAGCATAGTATTCCATTGTGTAGATATACCATATAGTTTTTTGATCCAATCATCTGCTGACGGGCACCTAGGCTGTTTCCAAATCCTAGCTATTGTAGATTGTGCTGCTATGAACATAGGGGTGCGTATATCCTTTCTGATTGGTGTTTCTAGTTTCTTGGGATATAATCCTAGGAGTGGGATTACTGGGTCAAATGGGAGTTCCATTTTCAGTTTTTTGAGGAAACTCCATACTATTCTCCACAGTGGTTGCACCAGTCTGGATTCCCACCAGCAGTGCACGAGGGTTCCTTTTTCTCTGCAACCTTGCCAGCACTTTCTAATGTATTTTTTTTAAGTTATTGTACTTTTCAGATCTAGAATTTTTGTTTGATTTCTTTTTATAATGCCTATCTTCTTGATATATTCTACTTATTGTGACCTCACTATTTTATTTATCTTTAATTCTTCACAGTTCTTTCTAGCTGAGAGTATTTAAGACAGTTTAAAGTTTTTGCAGTTAAGCCCAATACATGTGATTTCTCTTACCCTGTTTTCTGCTATTTTTATTTTATTTTATTTTTTTATTTTATTTTTTACTGTGCATGGATCACACTTTCTTGTTTCTTTGCATGCATTATTCTATTGTATCCTGACAAAGGAATTATGAGAAATCTGTAGACTACTGTGTTCATTAACACAGATGTAAAAATCCTTAACAAATAGTACAACCAGATATTATGATATATAAAGAGTATATTATACTATAACCAAATGCATTTACTTTAAGAAAGCAAATATGGTTCACCAGTCTGTGTTATTAACCACATTCATAGAGTAAAGGAGAAAAAGTATCTTGATCATCTCAGTAGAAGAAAAAGTATTTACAGTATCCAACAATTATTTATACTAAAGACTGTTAACAAACAGGGGTGAAAGTAGCATCACTACCTGGTAAAGAACATCTATATAATAAAAGGCTACTATGCAAATCAACCGAACGCTCAATGTAGGAGCTGTCCCCTGGTGGTCAGTGCCACTCCCACCGGGGGGTGCCACTCAGCTGGCTCATGGCTGGCAAGGGCAGAAGCAGTGGCAGGAGCCTTTCCTTCCTCAGCTGCAAGCAGGTGGTAAGGAACAAGAGGTCCTGGACTGCGAGAGGGTGCAGGCCAGGCTGAGGGATTTCCCTTTCCCCAGTGCATGAATGTCGTGCACCAGGCCTCTAGTCTTGGATAAAAACCTATAGCTGATATCATTCTTAATTTGAAAAACACTAAATGTTTTCCATATCATCTTTTCATAAAATCAAGAATAGTGCAAGAATATCTTTTCTCACTACTTCTATTTAGACTTATATACTGAAGGTTTTAGTCTCTGCAGTAATAGTTAAGAAGAATAAAGACAGGATGGAAAGAAAAAATTAAAACTCTCTTTCTTTGCAGATTATATGATCTTTTATGCACAAAGTTCTAAGGAATGTGCAAAATACTACTAGAAAAGTAAGCAAGTTTAGCAAGGTTTCAGGATACGTTATCAATGTATCAAATAATTAATTGTTTAACAAATAATTAGTTGTTTCTAAAAATGAAATTAAGAAAAAATTCCACTTATAATAGCATTAAAAGAAGTTAAAATATTATACATAGGAAAAATTAATGAACTACATATCCTTTATACTTATAAATCATTTCTGGGGGAAAAAAGATCTAACTAGATGGAATGATATACATAATCAAGCAAGTTTGGAAGGCTGAGTTAATTAACATTGCAATTTTCACCAAACTCCATGTGTTTCGTTTCTTTTCTTTTCTTTTCTTTTCTTTTTTTCTTTCTTTCTTCCTTTCTTTTTTTTTTTTTTACTTTTATTTTTTAAAAAATAAATCTTTATTGTTCATATTATCACAAATGTTCCTTATTTTTCCCCCCTCGGTATCTTGCTCTCTTTCTTCTGGGACCCCCATAATTCTGATGTTGGTTCGCTTGAAGTTGTCCCAGAGTTTCTTACATTATCTTCAACTTTCTGGATTCTCTTGTCTTCTTCCTTCTGCGGAGGAGTGTTCTCTGGCTCTTTATGTTCCAAATCTTTGACTTGATTTTTGCGGTCTTCCATTCTGTTTTTAGGACTCTGTATAATAGTTTTTATTTCAGACAATGTATACAGATCCCTTTTCATATCCTCATAGGTCTCGTTTATTTTATTGGCCTTTTCTAGGAAATTCTTGAAAAACCTTATAACCGTGGTTTTGAACTCTATATCCAGTCGCTTGTTGTCCTCCATTTCTTTCATTTGTGATCTATTTCCTTGTCTCGGCATTTTTGCAGCTTCCCTGAGTTGTTAGGGTGGCTTTGTGTGCTAAAGTGTCCTATATGGTTGAGTGGGTCAGCCTCCCAGTTACCTGAGGTGGACACTCTTGATACACCCCTTTGTGGACTGTGTGTACAGCCTTATTGTAGTTAAGTCTTCATTGTTGTTGGTATCCCTGGGAGGAACTGACCTCCAGGCCAATTGGCTGTGAGGATCAGCTGTGCCTATGCCAGGAGACAGCCTTATTTGACTAGACTTGGAAAATTGCAAAAGCCTCTGTGTTCAGCTTGGATTGGGTGGAGTTTCAGGGTGGAGCCTACAGCCTTGGTTTCCCGTCAGCCCCGCCCTATGAGGTTCCTGAGTCTCAGTGTTCCTCAGTGTCCTTTGGTACTCGCTGTAAGCACCTATGAGAGAAAGGTGCCCTCGAGTTTCACTCGCTACCAGACAGTCTAGTCTCTCCCCCAATGAGCCCAGAACTGGGGTTCAGTTCAGTTGGAAGTGGAGTTGAAAGTGGGGTTCAGTGCAGTCCGGAGCTTTTGTCTCCTTCCCACTAAGGCAATCCAGCGGCACAGTCAACAGTCTGTCCTCTACACGCAACGTGCCTGCCTCTGGGACTCTGCCTTTCGCCACTCCCCTGAGTTTCCGCCTTACAGCCTAGATTCCCTCTGAATGAGCCTGGGTCCCCAAGGTCTCTTCCAGAACTGGGGTTCAGTGCAGTCAGAACTGGGGTTTAGCACAGTCTGGAGCTTTTATCTCCTTCCCGCTAGGGAATGCCAGCCAGGCACTCAGCCGCCCTCTCCTTTCCAACTCCATCCTCTCCCTAACGTGTGCACCATGTACCTTAGGCTTTTACAGCTCTTCTGATTTTCCTTCTGGTTTTCTCTTTCCTTCTCATTGTAGAATTTCCAGTCAGTCAACTTTCCTGTAGTTCTGGATAACGTCCATTTTGGATTTCAGTTGTATTTTTTGAAATTGTTGTGTGAGGCTGCAGTTAGGTGTTTACCTATGCCGCCATCTTGGTTTCCCACCCCCTTGGATTTCTTATAACCAATATACCAAAAGACTTTTCTCCTGGAAACTAACAAGTGCCTATAAAGTACGTATGGTAATGCAAAAGATACATACCAGCCAAAACAATTTTGGATAAGAATAATGGAGAATATCTAATACTTGATGTTAAGGTTTATTTTATAACTACTTTATTCAAGAAAGTGCTATAGGGGCATAGAATCTATCCTATGTAATATGCAAATGGTTGTTGCACCAGGAAGCGTAATGACCGACCACATAAAGCCTGGATCACGGATCAGCCGGAGGGTGGGGCAGCGAGCTACAAGCAGACAGTGGAGAGCTACAGGAGGGGGCAGGGCAGCAAGCTAGGGGGGGCTGGCAGGAGTTGGAGGGAGCTACAGGAAGGCAGGACAATGGGCAGAGAGCTATAGGAGGGTGGCAGCGAACTACTGACTACAAGCGCAGCGGAGAGCTACAGGAAGGGACGGCAGCAAGCTATTGGGAGGGCGGTGGGAAGGGGGGGTCTACAGGAGGGTGGCAGTGAGTTGCTGGTGAGCTACTGGCGCATGGATTTGTGCACCGGGCTACTATTATATAAAAGCCAAATGACCATTAGGACGTAATGCCTGGAATGACTGGTTGTTGTGATGTGCACTGATCACCAGGAGGCAGACTCTTAACATGAGTTGCCCCCCAGCCCACACGTCCTGATAGTTGACTGTATTACATGTTTTTGTATGCTATATTTCCCAGAACAGTAAAGATATTTACTGAAATATCTTTTAAAAGTTAAAAATAAAAACTGCAACTCCTCAACTAGTGAAGCTTTAAATATTGAGAATTTTGTTTATCATAAAGGTGGCTTTCTTATTTTGTAAGATGCTGAGTTTAGATATATCTAAGATCTCTTTCTATTCAAAGCCTCTCAACAACAAAAGTTAAAATAGTTCTGCAGTTTATACTTAACTCTGATATTGTAAAAACACTTCTTTAAATATACATTTTATAATGTAGTTGTCTAATTCGGACTGGATTTCTCTCTTTTTTCCTCCCTGGGAATCACAGTTGTCTTAGAACTTTGAATAAAAAATCTTCGTGCTAACAAAAAGTGAATTCCTTTTCTTTCAGATGCAAAGGTCCACTTCTTTGGGAGCATCACAGATTTCACAGAAAGTGATTCCTCTCTTGGAACTTGCAAGTGTTGAATATGGTAAAATGAAAACCACTTTAGGAAATTTTCTTTATTATAAATATCTTTACAGGAATAATTTTTATTTTGAAACCATATAAAAATTTCAGGCAATAGCAGATACTTTTGATTTCCAGAAATTTTATTAAAATTTCTTTAAAACAGTATAATTTGGGTGTTCCTTAAAGGTACTTTTCCAGTGGCAATTTTGGTGCATAAAAGTTGAACTCAATTGCAAGAACCACTGGTAATTAAATTATCTTAATTCTGCTGTAAGCCAAGAGATCCCATGAAACTTTGTAGCTACCCTGTTTCCCCGAAAATAAGACAGTGTCTTATATTAATTTCCCCCACCAAAGATGCTCTAGATCTTATTTTCAGGGGATGTCTTATTTTTCCATGCGCTAGGTCTTATTTTCGGAGGATGTCTTATTTTCGGGGAAACACGCTATTATAATGTGTTAGTTATGTGGAGAATTTTGTTATTGTAAGTTTTTAGTTTTTATATTTTCATATTTTATTAAAGGAATAAAATCAAGTCTTAATATATACTTAATGTATGAAAACTGCTAAATATTTTGACATAAAAAAACTGCTTTTTCTTGGCTACTTTGGATATAAAAATGAATATATTTTTCAGTTTTAAGACTTTTAAAATTCCTAAGTGTTAAATAACAGAAATTGCTATGTTGATTCTCAGGTTTGTAGAGAATATTTTCCTTTGTGTGTGGTGACAAGGAGGGAAGGGAAGGGAGGGAGGGTTGAGAAAGGAGGGGATGTTTTTGAGATTATCTACTCTAAATTCTGTCTTAGGTTATTAGGGATATACTTGAGCTGGTTTTAGCTTCTTTTAAACTTACTTTTAATGGTTTTACTAGTTTCTGAGTTCTTTTTCAGTAACAAATTCTAGAAACACACACACACACACACACACACACACACACACAATATACACACGGTGGAGGTGGGAGCTTCCACAGCAGCACTATACACAGCACTATACACAGCAGCACTAAGGACCTCTCAGGGGATGTTTGCGGGCAGGCAGACATTGCCCAAGTGGTCCCGGACTGCGAGAGGATGCAGGCTCGTCTGAGGGGATCCCCTTCCCCCCGCCCCAGTGCACAAATGTTGTGTACTGGGCTGTGTGTGTGTGTGTGTGACATAGTATTCCATCTCAGTTTATTCATTCCAACTTCCAGACCTGCCTTCTGCTTTTAATACTGCAGAGTTTGTAACTAAGTCCTTTTTTGCTCCAGGTAGAATGAGCATGTTAGTTTGTTCCTTTGCATGTTCATAATGTGGTAATCACTCACATTGTCATTTGCTATAAAATTTAACTAGCTTTAGATAGACCAATGATTTTAAAAGGTGATGTTCATTAAGTAAACTTTGCATTTTATAATTTTCAATACTTTCTTGTCATTAAAAATGTTATTTGTTCAGATATAATCTCTCTATTTTTAAGATTTGTTTTTTATCTTTATATTAATAAAAAAAAGACCCTAGTGTGTTAGTGCTTATATTTACTTTAGAAAAATTATAAATATGTTATTAAGTAAATCATTGGTTATTGACTTACACAATGTTCTCTGATATTTAGAGTCAGAGGAGGAATTTTATGATGCACCATGTAGTCCTTTGGAAGAATATTTTCAGTCAACTGCTAGTGTTAAAAGTTGTCAACAAAATAAGCTTCCAGAACTGGATTCTTCAAAAAATATGATTCAGTATAAAATAAGATTTGAAGTGCCAGAGGTATGTACCATTGTAAAGTTGATATTTGTTTATTATTTCTATTCACAACTTATTTATATAGTGTTATTACTTATAGGTTCTGTTTACACTGAATCCAGATGTTATTGTGTTGTCCTTTCTTTTTTGTGTGTGTATATATATGTATGTTTGTGTGCTTATAAAATCATTCCTAAATTTTAAATATTTATGTCATATGTATGTATACCTCATAAATCCATATATAACCATCATCTACATAAGCAGTTGTTTGATTTAAATAATTATCATTTCTTTTTTCTTCTCCAGGTATCGGTTCAGTTTTACCACCTTGTTGAGGATTGTGAATTACCTGTGGTAGAAATTGTTGTCTTAGGATTGGGCACAGAAGTAGAACTTAGAACATTTGATTTGAAAGCCAATGCCTTTTTGAAAGAATTCTGCTTAAAATGCCCAGAATACTTAGGTAAGAATCTCTTTTTTAAAATAAGTAATTTTAGTAATTGACTACCTACTGTAGAGTTCTTAATACTTTAGGCATTAAATAAATATATTTTTTTAAAAGATTCTCAGGAAAATATTATATTATGAATTAGTATATATCTACATCTCTACCTATCTACCTATAATTATCTTTTATCTTACATTTGAGAATCTAGGTAGACCAGATAGAAGATGAAGATAATTTATTATTATTATGGTCAATAAAATAGTCACAGTTAAATTTTAAATCTACTTAATCCTTCAACACTGAATTTGTTTTCTATCCTATATAATAAAACACTAATATGCAAATTGACTGAACAGCAGAACAACTGGCACATTGACCACCAGGGGGCAGATGCTGACCTCTGGTGGTCAGTGCGTCTTGCAGGGGGAGCGCCGCTAGGCTAGAAGCCAGCCGAGCTCACAGCTGGCAAGCACAAAGGTGGTGACAGGAGCCTCTCCCACCTCCATGGCAGTGCTAAGAAGCAGCGAGCCTGGCTTGTGGCTGGCAAGCGCAGCACTGATGGTGGGAGCCTCTCACACCTCTGCTGTAGGCAGGCCGTAAGGAGCAAGAGGTCCTGGACTGAGAGTCCCGGACTGTGAGAGGGATGTCTGAATGCCAGCTTAGGCCCGATTCCTGTGCACCGAGTGTCTAGTTGATATTATACTATAACATATTACCACAAACTCAGTGTCTTAAAACAATGCAAATTTGCCCTAACTGGTTTGTTTCAGTGGATAGAGCATTGGCCTGTGGACTGAAAGGTCCCAGGTTCGATTCCAGGCAAGGGCATGTACCTTGGTTGTTGGCTTATCCCCAGTAGGGGGTGTGCAGGAGGTGGCTGATCGATGTTTCTAATTATCTCTCTTCCTTCCTCTCTGTAAAAAAGTCAATAAAATATATTTTTTAAAATACAAATTTATTATCTTAAACTAGAGGCCAGTGCATGAAATTCGTTCATGGGGGTCAGGAGGGGGCGGGGCGGTTGCCCCTAACTGTCCTCCCCTGCTGGCCTGGTCACTCCTAACTGTCCTTGCAGGCCTGGTTCCTCCCAACTACCCTCCTCTGAAGTCCTGGTCCTTCCCTCCACAATTGTCCTCCCCTGCAGGCCTGGTTGTCCGTAACTGCCCTCCCAAGCCAGCCTGGTCACTCCTAACTGCTCTCCCCTGCCAGCCTGGTCACCCCTAACTACTCTCCCCTGCTGGCTGGTCCCTCCAAACTTCCCTCCCTGCAGGCCTGGTCGCCCTCAACTGCCCTCTCTGCAGACCTGGTCCCCATCCACTGCCCTCCCTACTGGCCTGTGTTCCCACAACTATCCTTCCCTGCAGGCCTGATTGCCCCTAACTACCCTTCCTTGTAGGCCTGGTCCCTCCCAATTGCCCTCCCCTACTGGCCTGATCACCCACAACTGCCCTCCCCTGCTGGCCATCTTGTGGCAACTATCTTGTGTCCACATAGGGGTGGCCATCTTGTGTGTTGGACTGATGGTCAATTTGCATATTACCTCTTTATTATATAGAACTAGAGGCCCGGTGCACTAAATACGTGCATGGAGTGGGGTGTCCCTCAGCCCAGCCTGCACCCTGTTCAATCTGGGACCCCTTGTGGGATCGGACCTAAATGAGCAGTCGGACATCCCTCTCACAATCCAGGACTGATGGCTCCCAACTGCTTGCCTGCCTGCCTTCCTGATTGCCCCTAACAGCTTCTGCCTGACAGTGTGATCACCCCCTAATCACTCTGCTTCCAGCCTGATTGATGCCTAACTGCTCACCTGCCAGCCTTTTTGCCCCTAACTAGCCTTCCCAACTTTCCTCCTCTGCCAACCTGGTTACCCCAAACTGCCCTCTCCTGCAGACTTGATCGCCCCCAACTGCCCTCCCTTGTAGGCCTGGTCCCTTTCAACTGCCCTCCCCTGCTGGCCATCTTGTGGTGGCCATCATGTGTCCACATGGGGGCAGGATCTTTGACCACATGGGGGCAGCCATCTTGTGTGTTGGAGTGATGATCAATCTGCATATTACTCTTTTATTAGATAGGATAGAGTTCTAGTGCATGGGTGGGGCCTGGTTTGCCCTGAAGTGTGCCCCAGATCAGGGTGAGGGTTCCTTTGGGGTGTGGGGTGAACTGGGCAAAGAGCCTGTGGTGGTTTGCAGGCTGGCCAAGCCCCCTGGCAACCCAAGCAGAGGCCCTGGTATCTAAGATTTATGTATCTTCTACGATTGAAACTTTGTAGCCTGGAGCAGAGCCAAGCCTTCTTCTTGCTCCATGGCTGCAGCCATTTCTGTTGGAATTTGCTTACCTTCATTAATTTAAACTTTGTAGCCTTGAGTGGAGGCTTAGGCCTGCAAGGGCAGGTGGAAAGCTTGGCTTCCTCCATTGCTGGGGAAACCCAAGCCTCCCTCCTGCTCTCTGTGTCTGTAGCCATCTTGGTTGGGTTTATTTGCATATTTGCTCTGATTGGCTGGTGGGCATGGCTGGTGGGCATGGTTTGTTGGTGTAGCAGAGGTATGGTCAATTTGCATATTACTCTTTTATTAGATATGATACTATTCTCTAGCAATCTCCCACTTAGTAGATTTTAAACAGAAGCAATAATACAACTACCATAGTAACATTTGATTATATGCTACAGGGTTTATTTTAATCTTTATTAATATACAGCAAAACTTAGTTTCTTGTAACATACCTAGTTGATTTCTTTTCAACAATTAGGTTTTCCGGGAGTCTGATCAATTTTTTTGAAACTATTTCAGTAGCTCAGGGCCAGAATTCTCTTCATATCTTTTCATTGTTCACATTAGCCATTATGCTTTTTTTTTTTTTTTTTTTTTTTAACTTATTGCTACTTTTTTTTTTTTTTTTTTTTTAAAGCTTACCTCTTAACTATGTTTTTAGCATTTTGGATAAGAGAAGGGAAATAAATTGTGAGGAGAATTATGTTTTTAGAGTTTAAAATAAAGGACAATAGACCTGACCTGGGTAAGATAGAATCCAAAGCTCAGAACTGATATAGAAAATTCTTCTTTTCCAATTTTATGTTTAATAGTATTGCCTGCATTTATACTCACTTAGTTTTACTATGAGAGAATAATTTTAAAAATTATTTTTAGATATAAATGAAAAGGCAGTTTATTTGATTACAACACTGGATAACACAATGGAAGATCTGTTAACACTAGAGTATGTGAAGGTAAGCAGTACCATTTATATCTGCTTGCTGTGGTATATGTGCACCTAAAATGTTATAATCAAATTTTGTAAGTTTAGTGAGATTTAGTTTAATCATGATTCTATTGAAATCTCTATAATGCTTAAAACTTTAAGAGTGTTTTGTTTTGTGCTCTATTAAATAGAAATTTTTTAGTCTTGATCCTATTTATTGTGATATATGATGTGAGATGCTTTCACTTCATCTCACATCATAAATTTCCTACAATTGTTCTGAAATCACCTAATTTTCCTAGTGTCAGTGACTCTCTTTTCTATTGACTTATGATATCCATTTTTTTTTCATGTGTATCTTTATATGTACTGTGGTATACTTATGATTTAGTCCATGTTTTCATTGACCTATTTTTATGTAAGTGCCACATCTATCTATCTTTCTTTCTTTCTATCTATCTATCTATCTATCTATCTATCTATCTGTCTAAAAGCCTAAGTGACCGTCACAACATAAACAACTGAACGGATGGCCAAACAGGCTGCATGGGGCAGCCAGACTGGCAGGGGCCGGGTTAGTGAGGGCCGTCCAAACGACTGAGCAGCGAGCTGTGTGGGGTGACCAGGCCAGCGGGGGGTAGGGGGGCTGTGGGCAGTGAGGGATGACCAGGCTGTTGGGGGGCAGTTGTGGGCAACCAGGCCAGCAGGGGAGGCAGTTGGGGGTGACCAGGCCACTGGTGGGGGGGAGGGGGGTGGTTAGGGGTGATCAAGCAGGTAGGCAGTTTGAGCAGTTAGGAGCCAGTGGTCCCGGATTGTGAGAGGGATGTCCGACTTCACCTGAGGGGTCCTGGATTGAAGAGGGTGCAGCCTGGGCTGACAGGGAACCCCCCATGCACGAATTTCGTGCATCTGGCCTCTAGTCCTATATAATCCTATATAATAAAAGGGTGATAGGCAAATTGACCCTAAAGATGGAAAAACCAGGAAAGTCTGGTTGCTGTGACGCACATTGGCCACCAGGGGCAGATGCTCAACATAGGAGCTGACCCTTGGTTGTCAGTGCACTCCCACAGGGGGAGTTTGGCTCAGCCACAAGCTGGGCTGACAGCTGTGAGCACAGCCGCAATGGCAGGAGCCTCTCCCACCTCCTCGGCAATGCTAAGGATGTCCATTGACATCCCCCAAGGGCTCCCAGGCTGCCAGAGGAATCTCTGGCTGCCAGCTTAGGCTTGATCCTAAGGTGAACGGGCCTAAGCTGGCAGGTGGACATCCCCCAAGGGGTCCCAGACTGTAAAGGGCACAGGCCAGGCCAAGGGACTCCCCACTCCCAAGTGCACAAGTTTCCGTGCACCGGGCCTCTAGTTATTTTAACAATTGCTTCATAGTAAGATAATGCTGAAAGAGTAATTAGCACAAAATATTTAAATATTTGATGGACATTTTTGTCACAAATTTTGTTTTCACATACAGATAGAATTAGTGAGGACCTTGATGACAATGATTGTTCTCCATACTAACATTTAATTTTTTACTCTTGATAATTTAATACTTGCCATCTGCCAAATTTCTTTTGCTCTGTGTAAGCAATTGTTCATTTAGGTAATTATATGTATAAATAGCTGGAAGTTTCTATACATGTCTATTAGGATCATTATATAGCTGTATTTACATCTGTTTTTTAAAGATTTCTAACAGATTTCTTTTATTCTCTTTGGGTAGGCTGAAAAGAATGTACCCAACTTGAAAAATGCCTCTAACAATGTTGAACAACTTATTAAGGTACAAGTGAATAATAATTTTTAAATTAGGTACAGTATTTCTAAGTGAATAATATATTATGAAAATTATTTTATAGCTAGAACTCTAAGATCCTTTAGGATAAAAATAGAATATTATAAATTGGATCCTTTGTATCACAAAGCCTAGTGCGTTATAATAGGGCAATCAAATAAATATTCACAGAGTATTAAAACCAACTTTGTACATTAGGTGAATTTTTCCTCTTTGGATATTCATTTGCATACGGAAGCACTCCTGAATACAATGAACTATTTTAATAATTTTCTTCCACAATTGGAGGAAAAGTCAGCTTCAGGGCATGTTGCAGAGACAGAAGACAAGGGAGAGGTCATTAAAAAAATAGGTAAGTTTCTTTAAAATCCTTTTTTTTTTTTTTTTTTTTTTTTTTAACCAAGTAGATTAATAAATTTGGCTTTGGCTTTGTTAACTTACAATATTGTTTTCAGAATTTTATTGCCTAACTTAAAATCTAGAAAGATTCATTAAATGCCAGGCTAATTTTAGAAAATAATAGTAAAGGAAAATGACTACTGCTGAAGAAAATGTGGCTTTTATTTATTCTGTCATTCTTTTAAGTTGAAGGTTATACTATAAAAGAATTTGGTTTATATTAAAATTTATGCATTTAATATCATTACTTTAAATTAACAAAATAGAACTAAAATTTTTTGAGTAATATTAATGTATATTTTTTAATTAGAATACTTTTTAAGTGGGAAAAGTTGCAAGTTCAATAATGACAGGTATCACCTAGAAAATATTAACTCTCAAAAGATTTATCATTTTGCAGCCAGCAATATCTTAGTTTCGAATGTTAGCCTTATCTAGCATCCTTTTTTGTATGTATCTGTTTTGCTTTTGTTTGGCTTTTGTTTTCATTAGATTTTTTTGAATTCCTATTTTATAAGGGAATTTCTTGCTTGTTTTCAATTGAATTGCAAATCAGGTTTTTCTCTAGCATTACTTTTATTTGTTGTGATATTTTATTTACTTAATAAGTGTAGCGAGGTAGCTACAAGTTTTTCCTTATTTTTTACAATATGACTTTATTGCAGCTTCAAGACGATACAAGCATGAAGATATTACCTTGCAGATCTTAGCAGAATTATCATGTTTACAGATCTTTATTCAAGATCAGAAACATAACATTGCTGAAATTAAGATTGAAGGTAATAAAATTTCAGAAAAATAAATCCAAAACTGTCACATGAAAGAAAAGGTATTTAACCATTCTTTTATTTTTGTAGGGCTTGATTCTGAGATAATTATGAGGCCTTCAGTAACTGAAATAAATGCGAAGCTAAGGAATATAATTGTTTTGGATTCTGATATAACAGCTGTATATAAAAAGGTATGAATTTATTTCTATTAATAGTACATTTTTGAATTTAATTTTCTTTAATTAGTCATGGGTATAAATTGTCAGATTTTAGCTATGTGGCTTATTATGTTTTTTGTTTTGGACTTAGACATAATTGGGTTCTTATCTCTACGCCTAATCCTGAATTCTGTTTCTTTATATGTTAAACTAGAGGCCTGGTGCATGAAATTTGTGCACTTGGTGGGGGAGGGAGGGGTCCGTCAGCCCAGCCTGTGCCCTCTCACAGTCTGGGAGCTCCATGGTCTATCGTCCCAAAGAGGTAGGCCCTACCCACCCAGTTGGGGCTCGGGATGGATTGCCCCGGCAGAGGGAGGCCCTACCCACCCACTGCCAATTAACCTGGGCCTCCCTCTTTAGGGCGATCATGGAGGGTACCCCACTCCCCCTGCAATTGATTGCCCCGCTGGCCGGTGGCCTGGGCCTCCCTCTGCAGGGTAATCATGGTGCGATAGCCTGGTCCCCAATCAATCACTTCGCACCTGCCTTGGGTGGCCTGGCACCAGTGGGTGTCATAGCATGGTCATTCAGAGGTCGTCTGGATGTTCTGCAGTTCAGTCATTTGGTCAGTTTGCATGTTATGCTTTTATTATTATAGATGAGGATTAAATACCTTATAAATGAGGTAAATATAAGTAATCACTCCTAAAACAGAGTTGCAGGGGAATGGGGGCGGGGCTTTGGAGGGATGGGTAACTAGTAAATGCCCTTTTCACTTTTTCTTTTTTTTTCTCTCTTCAAATACTGTGAACTTTGTAATGCATTTCAGATTTCACGGGCAGAGTGTCTAAAGTCATATTGAATGAATTAGATTTTTTAAAAAAAGTTTATTTTCATCAGTGCTTACTTTGCAGCTGTTACAGTGTTAAGAGTCTGTTGAACTGGATGGCTAGGAGATGAAGGATGGGTATTTTGTTATTGGCTATAAGACTGTAAGGTTCTTGAATTAGATACTGTTGTATAGTTGGACACGTAATTTTTAAACAGTGGTGCATTCAGGTAAGATGGTATATTTTAAGGTAGTGAAGATTGTCAAATAATAGTAAGATAAGAAAAGGCTGAGGTACTTGGTTAGAAAGTCAGAGTTTGAAGTGTGACAGAAAGAAAAGAAATAGATGAATAGGTTTTGCCAATAATACTGAATGAGATACTGTGATGACCTGATTTTTTATTAAACAAAAAATCCTAACTCTTTATATTTTCTTACTATGGCTTGTTAGCATGAGATAACAAGAGTTCCAAAACAGCAAAGATACATGACTCATAAGAATGAGATGTGGTTAGCTTTTATTGTTTTTGTTTTAAAAACTAGGGGCCTGGTGCATGAAATCTGTGTGTATTGATAGATACTAAAGGCCCATGCACAAAATTCATGCATTTGGGAGATGGGTCCCTCAGCCTAGCCTGCCCCCTCTCACAGACTGGGATCCCTCAGGGGATTTCCTACTGATGGCTTAGGCCCACTTCTCTGTGGGAGGCGACTGGGCTGATCGGGGAAGGCGCCAGTCCCATCACCCTGCTGCTGCAGCCACTGCCAGCCACTACAGCCACCAAGGTGTCCTCATCAACACAGACTCCAGTCCTTTCACCATGAAAAAATAACAACTTTAGGCATTTTCAGGATGTATCTTTCTTAGGATATGACATTTCTTTCTTTTTTTAATCCTCACCCAAGGATATGTTTCCATTGATTTTTAGAGAATGTGGAAGAGACAGAAACATCAATGTGAGAGGGACACTTTGATTGGTTGCCTCCTGCATGAGCCCTGACTTGGGTCCTGGCCAGGGAAGAGCCTGTAACTTAGGTACATGTCCTTGATCAGAATCGAACCCGGACCCTGTGGTTGGCAGGCTAAGGCTCTATCCACTGAGTCAAACTAGCTAGAGCAGGATATGAGATTTCTTAGCCCCTCCAGCAGTGCACTTTCATTTTTTTTTCTCCAGGAGTGTGATGGAAAAACCCTAAATTACCTTCTTTAATTCTATTACCCAAGTTTCCAAGAACACTGCAAGTGGCGGTGTACAGGGAGCAGTCAGAAAAGGTGTTTACGCTTGAACTGGTTTGACACAGTGAATAGAGCGTTGGCCTGCAGACTGAAGGATCCCAGGTCTGATTCCTGCTAAGGGCATGTCCCTTGGTTGGGGGCACATCCCCAAGTGGGTAGTGTGCAAGAGAAAGCTGATCAATGCTTCTCTCTCATCGATGTTTCTGAGATCTATCCCTCTCCCCTCTTCTCTGTAAAAAAAATCAATTATATATATGCTTTTTGGGTTTTTTTTAAGGTGTTTCCTCTGCAGCCCGTGTGCAGAGGATGCCCTGCATTGTGTCTGTTGGGCTAGGGGCATGTCCCTGGGAACTGGGGGCCCCAAGCCCAGCAGCCACTTGTTCCCTGTGTCCGCCGAGCTGGGGGCCATGGACCCGGGCTGCTTGCACTTGGCACCCCCCCGGCTGCTTGTCCCAAGACCCAGCCCACTTGGTGTCCCAGGCCTCTTGTCCTGGAACCCAGCCTGCGTGGCGCCTCTGGCTGCTTGTCCCGGGACCTGGGCTGCTTGGTGCCAGCACCTGTAGGCCACTCCTGGCCAGGGGTGTTGTGGGACCCCAGCTGCTCAGGGCCTATACATGGGCCTACAGACTTGGAATGGCCTGGGACATCTGAGGATGTTCCTGGGACCCAGGCCACTTGGTGCCTGCATATGCAAATTAACCTGCTGTCTTTGTTGGGGTTAATCTGTATACTCCTGATTGGCTGGTGGGCATCGCGGTGGTACGGTCAGTTTGCATCTTTCTCTTTTATTAGTGTAGATCATAGTGGTTAGAGCATTGAGGAAGGCATCCATTTTATTTGCCCTATGTGGAAAGTAAAGCTCAAATAAATGTGTTTATAAAAGAAGTTAGTAATGGAACTGATATCACTCACGCCCTATTCTTTTCCCCCCTGTAATTTTATTTTTAATGCATCTATAAGGTTAAAAATCCAACTTACAAAAAAGGCTGCTAATGAAAGTTTTTCATTTCTATCTTTTAGCCCCACTTCGGTTTTCCTCTCCTTATTTCTTGACTTTGATTCCAATGTAAATGAGTTTTAAACAATCTACCTCGTTCTGTAGGTCACTACATGTCAGAGAACCAGAAGGACAAGCTTTTTGCATTAGATCACAGCTTCCTAGGTACTGTGCCATGGCACACTACATCATGAATGGGTTTAGGTATAATGATATATTGAGCCCCTCAGCTTTCTGGGCAGTGAAAAGGTAAAGGACACCTGAGGTCACTCAGATTATATGACTCTGTCCTAGAAAAGCATTCTCCCTTTCCCTTAGTACCATTATACAGATACCATTGTTATTGATCTGTGCCATAGTTGAAAAGGATTCTATCTGATCTGACATTCTTTTTTAAAAAAATTCTTCATTGTTTAAAGTACTACATATAGTATTATAAATGTCTCCTTGTCCCCCCATTGACCTTTTCTCAGCAACACCCTCCTGCACATGCCCTCACCCACTAGTGTCTGTGTCCATTGGTTATGCTTATATGCATGCATAGAAGTCATTTGGTTGATCTCTTATCTGCTTCCTTCCCCTGCCTTCCCTCTGAAGTTTTATGGTCTGTTCAATGCTTTGGACTCTGATCTATTTTTTTCATCATTTTATATTGTTCATTATATTCCACAAGTGAATGAGACCATGTGATATTTATCTTTCTCTGACTGGCTTATTTCACTTAGCATAATGCTCTCCAGTTCCATCCATGCTGTTGCAAATGGTAAAAGTTCTTTCTTTTTTACAGCAGCATGGTATTCCCTTGTGACTGTAGATATACCATAGTTTTTTAACCCACTCATCTGCTGATGGGCCCTTAGGCTGTTTCTAAATCTTAGCTATTGTAAACTGTGCTGTTATAAAAATAGCCAAACTGTAAACCAAGGTTGGCTGCTCCTAGCACCAGGCTTGGGGTTCATTAGCAAAAGGTATAGGGCACCTGGAGGCCAGTTGCTGCTTGTTTGAGATTGTAGGAAAGTCTGAAGCACAAGCCAAGACAGGGAAAGCCACTGGAAACAGCTTAGTTGGAGCCCTAAGTTGCCTGGGGCAGAGTCTCAGAGAACCACCCATGTGGGTTTAACAATGTGAGCCAGGTTGATGATAACTCATATGGCTAGCTCTGTATATGATGTGTGTCAGAAAACGAACAATGGTCTCTGCCAGCACTTTTTTTCTGGTAGAAACCTGCTCTTCCAGTTCTCACCCCATTGTCAGTTCCTCCTGCTAGTCCCAGGTGTCTTTTGAGCTGCTGCCCAAGTGCTGGAGCTCAGAAGGAGCAAGCCTGAGTAAATCCTTCAAGAGGAGCTGTCTGGGACTCCATAATCCCTCCATCGAATCCAGCCACAATCCCTGCTGTTTCTACACTCAGAAGTGATGGGTTCTGGTGGAGCTGGGACCCCTCGCTCCTTGGGAGACTTCCGTAGCCGAGATATTCCTCCCA
Source organism: Pipistrellus hanaki (assembly GCF_964339955.1). NCBI lineage: Eukaryota > Metazoa > Chordata > Mammalia > Chiroptera > Vespertilionidae > Pipistrellus > Pipistrellus hanaki. Next base: position 34,257,248 of record NC_140513.1, on the reverse strand, counting down.
ATTTTTATCCATCCTACATGGGTGTGGGACCAACCCTTCAGCCAGTCTCAGTGTGGCTTCTTTAAATCCTTAGTTGTAGGACTTCCATTTAGCTATAATTCAGGTAGTTCTGAATGATGGTTATTTAGTAGTATCATTGTAATTTTGATGTGGTTGTGGGAGGTTGCGAGTACTGTTTATTTACACTACCAGCTCTGGAAACTAGCTCCACCATTTTAACTGGTATTGCAAAATTTGTGACTTTAACCTGTAGGTAATTTTTGGTTTGCAATTGAGATGACTTCAGAAAACTAATAAGGAACAGAAAATTTCATTAAGTTGTAGAGGTACAGAGTTTTTCCAAGTTTGATAATGACAAAAAAGAACATTTACACTGAGTGGTCAGATTATTATGATCTCTGAAGGCATAATAATATGGCCACTTATTGTCTATCCTATATAATAAAAGGCTAATATGCAAATTGTCTCCTTGACCAGGAGTTAGACCAGGAGGCAGGACAGCCAACTTCCCATGTCCCCTCCCCCTGGCCAGGCTGGCCGGACGCCACCCATGCTCCAATTCACTCACTAAGTGGCCAGATTATTATGTGTTCAGAGATCATAATAATCTGGCCACTCAGTGTATATGGTAATTCTTACTACATAAGTTAACACACTAAATGAAAATGTAAATTCTGATAATTTTCCTTTTTTTCTCTCGCCGGTTATAAAAATTTGGGGCCAAACCTACTAAATGGATTTCATGGCCCACAAACGGAGCTGCCACCACCAATTTAAAAAACTTGCAATGTAGGTTCTAATAAAGGGGTTAGAATTGTTGCCTTATTTCTATTTGGCTTGACTACATGGGAGATTTTCCAAATATATGTGCATTGCTTTTTTTTTTTGTAATGTAGACATCATTTCAAAAATGGATTTTGACATTTGAATTTTTTCTCATTAAGGCTGTTTATATCACTGGAAAAGAAGTTTTCAGCTTCAAAATCCTTTCTTATGTGAATGCAACTGCTGATTCTGCATACACAGATATGAGTGTGGTTGACATTCAAGTTAATTTAACTGTTGGTTGCATTGAAGTAGTCTTAATCATAAAATTTTTACATTCTATTTTGGTAAGTATGTTAATTGATTCTTTCCTGATAGTTGGAAATTGTTGTACATCAACCATACATAAAGAATAAATAATAATTTCTTGCTTGATTTTTACCGCCTAATTTTTTATAATTGTTTGGATACCATTTATTATGACTGAAATGTATAATACTTTAGTATTATTTTCACATGGAATATCCAGTTAATTGAAGTATATATTTTAGATATTAATGTATTAAGTATATGTATATTATATGTCATATATATTAATTGAGTTTTTATTTTATACATTATTGGTTTACGTTTTTGCTTTACCTAAGTTACAACTCCAATATAATTGAAGTTTGTTTTGTCTCAGGTTATTATTTTTAAAATTATATTTTTTATTATGTTATAATTCTGTGACTGGGCTTTAAGAGCTTTAGATTTAATCTCTCTATGATGCACTCTAAGGTACTTGAGTTACTTTTCATAGTTTATTTTCTCCTGTGGTTTTTCCATTCTGTCACTTGATGCTTTTTCTGGTGAGTGTCTTACCCTTCTCTACGGCTTCACTATTCATTCTTTTAAAGTGCTATCTCTTAGTGTTGGTGTATATAATAGATGACTAGTTGATTCTAAGTAAATATTGTTGCCATTTTTTGATCTTTTAATTAAGGTTACCATGCAATTTTTCATATACCCATAATTTTTTTGTACACCAAAACATAAATATGAACAACTATTTCTTGTCTAATTTCTTTTTTTAAATTCCTTGTTATTTGCTAAATGATTTTTTAAAAATATGTTTTTATTGATTTCAGAGAGGAAGAGGGAGAGAGAGATAGAAACATCAATAATGAAAGAGAATCATTAATTGGCTGCCTCCTGCACACCCATACTGGGGACTGAGCCTGCAACCCTGGCATGTGCCCTTACTGGGAATCGAACTGTGACCTCCTGATGCTGAACCACTGAGCCATGCAGTTCATAGACTGATGCTGAACTACTAAGCCATGCCAGCCGGGCTCTAATTTCTTTTTAGAACTCAAAAGGATTTTGTCACTGAGACTGATGTGATAGCCTTATACTAAAAAATGACTGAAAATGAAATCTTTCTCTAAGTACGAAAATTAAGTGTAACTTTAGGTATATTTTATGTTATTGAGGTATTTTTTTCCAGAATTCAGAAGTTAGAAAATTTAGCATTCTTAAGGAAATATATTTTAATTTTTTATCTTACAAACATAAAGAAGCTCTCTGCCAGTTGAGTTTGTACAGGGAAACACAATGTAATTGGTTACCATTTAGGAAAAATGAGACAATGAGGGAACAAGATATCAGTGAAATATTGAAATATCCACATATTACTTTGTTCCAGGGACTAGATTTTCAATGTTCTGCTATATCTTTGTATCTTTATCTTTGTATTTTTCAGTTTTTATGCAGAAGATTAATATTTAATATAGGAAGCCAGACTTTGAATATATACTGCTTGGTTGTACCAAGAAAATTTTTTTTCTTAATGGAGGTAAAATCATTACCTGCCATATATATTTAATAAGTCTTATTCATTAATGGTAACCTTGTGAATATAATTCTGTTACCTTTATAGGCTTTTATAGATAATTTTCAAGCAGTGAAAGAAGCCTTGGCTGAAGCAACTGTCCAGGCAGCAGGAATGGCTGCTACTGGTGTAAAAGAACTGGCACAAAGGAGTTCTAGAATGGCATTAGATGTTAACATCAAAGCCCCAGTTGTGGTCATCCCACAGTCTTCAGTTTCTAAAAATGTCCTTGTTGCTGATTTTGGATTAATTACAATGACCAATACATTCCACATGATAACAGAGAGCCAGATCAATCCCCCACCCATTATTGATTTGATTACGATAAAGCTGAGTGAAATGCGACTATACAGGTAAGCTTTCCACAAATATATTTGTACTAGAGGCTTGGTGCATGAAATTTGTGCATGGTGGGGAGGGGGTATGCATTTCCCACAATTCAGCCTGCATCTTCTCCAATCTGGGACCCCTCGAGGGCAGTCGAACATCCCTCTCACAATCCAGGACTTCTGGCTCCCAACCGCTCGCTTGCCTACCTGCCTGATTGCCCCAAACCGCTTCTGTCTGCCAGCCTGATCACCCCCCTAACCACTCCCCTGCTAGCCTGATTGATGCCTAACTGCTCCCCTGCTGGCCTGATTGCCTCTAACTGGCCTCCCCTGCATTCCTGGTTGCCCCAAACTGCCCTCCCCTGATGGCCCCGTCACCTCTAACTTCCCTTCCTTGCCAGCCTGGTCACCCCTAGCTACCTTCCCTTGTCACCCTGGTTGCCCCTAACTGACCTCCCCTGCAGGCCTGGTCATCCCCAACTGTCCTCACCTCTTGCTGCTTTAAAAATACTCAGTTGCTATTCCTTCCTTATTTCACTGTGTTAAGTGTGTGTGTGTGTTGCAGTCAATAAATTATTGCTTGCTTTTCTAAAAAACACACTTAGTACGGTGAAATAAAGAAGGAATAGCAACTTTATTGAGATATAATTGACATTTAAGCAATCACATGGCTTCATATGATAAGTTTTGACATGGATAGACTTGTGAAAATTTGTGTACATTGTATTATTTCTTCTTTAAATATTTGGTAGAATTTACCAGTGAGGCCATCTGGTCCCAGGGTTTACTTGTGGGAGATTTTTAACTAATCTTCCATTCCTTTAATAAACTTAGGTCTATTCAAGTTATTTTTTTCTTGTGTGATCTTTTTAAATTTTTTTCAAGAAATTTGTCCATTTTGTTCACATTGTAGAATTTTATGCTATAAAGTTGTGTATAATGTTTCCTTCTTATTATTAGTGTCCACAGGGATTTTGCCTCCCTCATTCTTGATATTTATAGTTTATGCCTTTTTAATAAACAATTTGGTAGAGGTTATCAGTTTTATTAATTTTAAAGAATCAGCTTTTGGCTTTCTCTCATTTTTCTGTTTTCTCTTTCATTGATTTCTGCTTTTATATTTATTATTTCCTTCTGCTTATTTTGGGTTTAATTTTGCTTTTTCGAAGTTTCTTTACATGTTAGTTAATGTTGATTTGAACATTTCTTAATTATAATTTACTGCAGGCTAAAATTTTGGCGTTTTTCTCTGTAGTTCTCTTCTTTCTGGCATTTTACTATATGAGCGCTAGCTGCCTTGGTCACAAGAATTCTTAGTGCCATGGCTTGTAAATTATCTCAAAACAGTAGAAGTTGGGGCAGTAATAGGACTCACGTTGTTGTTTTCTGTTTGTTTTCCCCCCATATTATGAATTACTGTCCAGTGCTTGATGTCATATGTCTATTTATTTATTTATTTATAGAACATTTGGCCTTTAATTTGCATTAAAATAAGTTTCTTTAAGTATTTCAGTTACAAGTTCTAATAGTGAAGACATAGTAGATGCTGCAGGCACTCAGTATTGGCTCCTATCCTTTCCCCAACTCTCTCTCCCAGGCTTTGTTTTTTCACTCAAGATTCAAATGGACATTCTGCACTAAATAAATGACCTGGTGCCAAATGTCAACATCCTTATTTCAGGTCACACATTGTAAACAAGTGTTTTTATGCATGCCATGTTTATTTCATTTTGGGGCTTTTTGTTGAGGATTTTGCTGTACAAATTGCTGCCAATCATATAGTGCCATTTAAAACCATAAAAGATTAAAAGCAGATGAATTGTATGGATGTGAATTGTCTCAATAACACTATTTAAAAAACTAAAGGAAAATAATATGCAAGTATCAGTAATAGGGTAGAACACAACTTTCTAATTGAAGCATTGAAGGAATAAGAACAGTGATAAGGGAAAAATACTGATTAGGTTTGACTATACAAGAATGTAATTTTCTGAATATTCATTACCAAAACAAAGTTATAAGAGAAAAAGAATATGGGATATTAGCAGCATCTTTATCAAAGGATAAAAATCTTTAAATATTTTAAACCAGAAAGAACAAGATACTAATTTAAAAAATTGGTAAAGAACACAACTAGATGGTTCTTCAAAGGAGCCAATAAACAGCTAATAGAAATGTTCATACACACAAAATTATCGATTTCTATTAATTTATAAAATGAAAATTTTAATTTTTTGTTACTATCTGAGTACATAGGAAACCATTTGCAATAATTTTATCTCTCTCTTTAGGTCTCAATATAGCAATGACGCATACCAGGAAGTACTAGATATACTCCTGCCATTAAATCTTGAGGTGATTGTTGAGCGAAATTTAGCCTGGGAGTGGTTCCAGGAAGTTCCTTGTTTTAATATAAATGCTCAACTAAAACCTATGGAGGTAATTTTCAAATACTTCTTTATTCTTTTTTTTTTTTTTTTTTTTTTTGTTAAAAAATATTGCTTGGGGACATGTTGCTTGGGTGTAGAAGTTATCTCTTTATTAATCACTTTTGTCAGAATTGAGATAGTAGCTATATTAACCTAGAATTAATTGAATATTCTCCATTCATTCATTCAACAAATATTTGCGGGCTACTGTGTTAGATATTGGAGATACAGTGGCAAAGAAGCTATGACATTGTCTCTGGCTTTGTGACTTACCAGTCTGATTCAGGGGTTGGTGGTGATGATAGTCCAGAGGTGTGATGGATAGTAAAAAGTATACAGGTATATTATTAAAATGGTTTTAAATTGTGGCAAATTCTATGAAGGAAACAAATATTAGGATACTATAAGTAGTCTGTTGGATACGTTAATATATAATTTAGTGGAGAGGTCTATGCAGTATAGAATTTGAAGTTATCAGCCATGGGAATATATGAAATAACCTAGAGAAGATCATAGAAGAATGGAGAGGTTGAAGATGAAAATTGCAAATGAGTGAGGACCTTAGGCATAACTTCATCTCAACTATTGGTTGACATTGCTTCACAGATCCCTATGTACCTATCCACAAATTCATATTGTTCCCTTTTGACTGGATGGAACTATTTCACATGCTTTGCTGAAGTGATAGCAACATATGTTGTGTTTGGAAGGTTTCTTTTCCCAGTTCCTGTTCCCAGTTTTCCTACTTCTTTCTATAAAAATGTATTAAAAAAGAGAAAATAGTTATTTTAAAGATTTAAGATTTTTAACTTAAAAGTCTATTTAGAATTTAAAACCTCTCAACTGGAAGAAAAATGTTAAATTCATAGTATATAAGATCATATGTGCATCTTATAGATGAAAAGAACCCTATTAAGATAAATAATTGAAGTCTCTTTTGGTGGACATATTTGACCCTTCTTGGACATCATGCTCTGTATCAGAAAGAAGCTGGAATCAACTAGCCTAATGCATTTAGACTAAGTACTGCAGCTTGTGATTTCTGACTTGTCAGATGTTTGGGGAGAGCACATAGACTGCCCTGACATGTAGGAGCCATAGAGCAACAATCTGGGGGTTATCTTTTTCCCAACTTCTGCACTGAGCTGTTTGCAAGAGTGAGAGTGATGATTACTGTCAAGAACTGGCAGGCATTCAATCAATATACATGTACAAATTGAAAAACATTTATTTAGAAATTGTAATATTTCAGTTTATAAATTTATATGAACATACTGTTTTTTGCAATGACTGCTGCATAATAATCACAAAATAAATGTCATGAATAAATATTTTTTAAAACTGAAGTAGTAGGTATGCATAAATAAAACAGCATAAATAGCATGAGTAAGGTACAGATGGATTTAATTTTAAGACACTAGATTAGTATAGAGACATATGTTATTTTATTGTTTTTCTTCTTTGTGCTTCATAATATTTTGCAAATTGAATGGCAAACCGGCTTTGAGCAGCAAACCTATTGCCACCATTTCCCCAACAATGTTTGCTCACTTCACATCTGGGTCATATTTTAATAATTCCAATATTTCATACTTTCTATTATTATTATATTTGTTATGGTGAGTTGTGGTCAGTCATCTTTGATTTTACTACTGTTATTGTTTTTTGGCACCACCAACCACACCCAGATAGAACTGCAAACTTAATAGATAAATTTATGTGTTCTGACTTCTCTCTTCCAACTGCCCTGTTCAAGCTAGTTCTCTTTGGGTCTTCCCGTTCCCCGAGACACAATAATATTGAAATTAGGCCAATTAATAACCCCACAATGTCCTCAAGTGAAAGGAAAGTTGCACTTCTCTCACTTGAAATCAAAAGCTAGAAATAATTAAACTTAGTGAGAAAGGCATGTCAAAAGCTAAGTTAGGCTGAAAGCTAGAACTCTTGCAACAAACAGCCAAATTGTGAAGGCAAAGGAAAAGTCCTTGGAGGAAATTAAAAGGGCTACTTTAGTGAACACACAAATGGTGAAAAAGCAAAACAGCCTTGTTATGGATATGGAGAAAGTTTTAAGGGTCTGGATAGAAGATTAAAACAGGCACAATAGTCTCTTAAGCTAAAGTCTAATCCAAAGCAAACCCCTAACTCTCTTCAATTCTCTGAAGCTGAGATAGGTGAGGAAGTTGCACAAGAAAATTTTGAAACTAGCAGTGGTTAGTTCCTGAAGTTAAGGAAAAAATCCGTCTCTATAACATAAAAATACAAGGTAAAGCAGCAAATGCTGATGTAGAAGCTGCAGCACGTTATTCAGAAGATCTAGTTAAAATAATTAATGATGGTGGTTACACTAAACAACATTATAGACGATCTGGTCTTATATTGGAAGAAAATACACCACCTAGGACTTGGATAGCTGGAGAGGAGAAGCAATGCCTGCCTTTAAAGCTTCAAAGAATAGGCTGACTCTTTTGTTAGGAGATAATGCAGCTGCTGACTTTAAATGGAAACCAATGCCCATGAACCATTCTGGAAATCCTAGGGCCTTTAAGAAATATGCTAGATTTACTCTGCCTGTGCTCTATAAATGAACCACCAAAACCTGGGGATAGTTCATCTGTTTACAACATGATGTGCTGAATATTTTAAACCTAGTGTTGAGACCTACAGCTCAGGGAAAAAAAGATTCCTTTTAAAATATTACTGCTCATTGACAATGCATGTGGTCACCCAAGGGCTCTGATAGAGAGGTATAACAAACAAGATTAATGTTGTTTTTAGACTTGTTATACTACCTTCTGCAGCCCATGGATCAAGGAGTAATTTTAGCTCCCAAGTCTTATTATTTAAGAAATAAATTTTTTAAGGCTATTGCTGCAATAGATAGTGTTTCATCTGATGAATCTGGGCAGAGTAAATTAAAAAGCTCCTGGAAAGGATTCACCATTCTAGATGCTATTATGAACATTCATGACTCAAACATCAACATTAACACAAGTTTGTAAGAAGTTGACACCAACTCTCAGGGTGACTTTGAGGTATTCAGTCAGTGGAGGAAATAACTGCAGATGTGGTGGAAATAGCTAGAAAACTAGAAATAGAATTGGAGCATACGACTGAATTGCTACAACCTCACGATGAGGATTTGCTTCTTATGGATGAGCAAAGTAGGGTTCCTTGAAATGTATTCTACTCCCAGTGAACATGCTGGAAAGATTATTGAAATGATAACAAAGAATTTAGAATATTACATAAACTTAATTCATAAAGCAGTGGAAGGTTTTGAGAAGATTGACTCCAATTTGGAAAGAAATTCTGTGGATGAAATGTCACAAAGAAATTGGTCATGAAAAAGAATCAATTAATATGGCAAACTTCATTGTTGTCTAATTTTAAAAAAATTTCATAGCTCCCCCAACCTTCTGCAACCACAACCCTTAGCAGTCAGCAACCATTAAAATCAAGGTAAGACCTTCTGATAGCAAAAAAAAATTATGACTCACTGAAGGCTTAGATGATGGTCAACACTTCTTAGCAATAAAATATTTTTTAATCAAGTTATGTAAATTTTTAAATTCTTAATGCTTACACTTAATAAATTATAATATAGTGTCAACATAATTTTATATGCACTGGGAAACCAAAAAATTTGTGTGACTCACTTTATTTTGATAGTTGCTTTATTGCGATTGTCTGGAATCAAACTCACAATAAATACAAGATATGCCAGTATCGTCTTTTCAATGCAGTCAAAGAAAACCTGATGAAAATAAAATTGTTAATTTTTGTGGAATTAAAATTATCCCCTTGAGGTAATTAAACATCATTTTAAAACTCATAGGTCTTTTTATTTTCATTTTTACAAAAACGGTTTTTGTATTAGAGTTCTCTAGAGAAATAAAACAAATATGATGTGTTTCTGTGTATACTTGGCCTGTGTGCATTAGACTGACACTGAGGTTGAGGTTTGGGAGGGGTCAAGTGTGTGATCTCCACGGGGGCAACAACAGCTGCTTACTACTAAGTGGGTTGTGGTAGAGATAGGCTCAATTTCATTCTAGTGGGTCTGCCCCAAAAGGCATTTGTAGGTAATCTACAGCATATATAAGGTATGTGTGGTGAGTGTAAAACATCTAGGAAAAGATTTGACCAAATATTTAGATACTGTGATCCAACCAAATTGACACAAAATTAGCCATCACAACTTTTACAACAGGTTCTATGCTGGTGATTTTAGGCTAAATTCCGAACACATGAGCTTTTTACTTATTGTGTTAAGTTTATTAAGTGGACTAAAACATGATACTAAACTACTTAAGCCTCAACTTCTTATAAAGTCAGGATTATATTCTTCACACCTACTACTTGTGAAGTTAAAATAAAGTAATTCATGTAAAAACACATTGTGAACTATTTTTCATCATACAAATGAATTATTTTTTTATCCTATATTTAAAGATTTAGCTGTTTACTAACCAAATAAAGACAAAGTAGCTGAATGAATATTTAACCAAATAAGTTTATTTTCAAGTTTTAAAATTACTAGTTTATTGGTAATTTGTAATAAAAATAGTTCATTATTCATAGCTTCATTGATATTGGCATTTAATTTTGTTCTGTGTTTCACAAGGTACTAAAACTCACATAGTCATTTAAAACTGAATATTCAGTTAGTAGAAATATCTCATGTGTAAAAATTGGTTTTGCAGAGGATAGAAATGAAAGAATTATTTTTATTGTATGTGAATTTTTTACTACATGAAGTAGTAATAAGAAAATAAGCAAATCTTATTTTTTAACAGTTCATTCTTAGTCAAGAAGATATAACAACTATCTTTAAAACATTATATGGTAATATATGGTATGAAGGAGGTGGCAATGTCCCACTGGCAGAAGTGAAAGATCAGAGTGTTACTAGTGGAGTCACTAATGCTTCACATCATTCAGGAGGTAAGTTCTTGACCTTAAACTCTTTCCCCTCCCACCCCCGCCCCCCTTTCTTTTTTACTTCTAGTTTTGGAGTAAAATAAAGATTTATAAATCTTTTTGAATTATCTAATCCTCTTCAGGTATCTCTAAATTGTTTATTATTAGTTTTGTTGATTTTTTCCTTTGATTTAAAATTCTTAGTCCTATTGTTACAAAATTCCTTAGTATTTATGCTTAGCTATCCCAACATAGGTCCCCCTTTTCAATTTTTTTTCTCCTTCCTTCCTCTTCTCTCTTATTCCTATAGCAGCATTTATAGAGGTATTTTATATTGATAATAGCTATAACAAAGTATTAGAGGTGTCAATAGAGGATGAGCATGAAGAAATTATAGATTTCAACAAATATATAAATGGTAAATGGAAGGAACAGAACAGTGGGAACCATCACTCAGAAAGGCTGTTTATCCAATGTTGGCTATAATGTACTATGTGGAACCTGACTGGATTTTAAGTTTAGCATCAGTACAGACCAAGAATAGGGTCACTTAGGAGTGCTGGGATGATTTTGCTTCACGAGAACAAAGTTCTCCTCATTCTGGCATTTTGAGAGATCACCAAACCTACCTATCTTAAAGAGCAACCTACTAGCTTATAAAATCCACCTTTGCAAAGCCCTGAGATTTTTACACAGTTTTGTCAGTCAAGGAGAATCCTAACACACAAACAACTATACATTTATAACATTGTAGGAAACCCCATATTTGCTTGTTAGAATAAACAACCTAGTCCTTTACTGTTAAGTATTAATGGACAGATATGAAGAAAATCATAAGAACCTGAGCATGAAAGAAACCAACATAAACAGAATAGGTAATTGGAATTAGATTTATCATCAATAAAACTGAATGGGATGGAATGGATAGATGATAAAAGACAATGGAGCCATGTAGTGAAATTTCTAAGGAAAATGATTTTGAAGTTAGATTTCTATATAATGCTGAACCATCCAAATGTGAAAACACAATAATTTGCAGATGTTTAGACCCACAAAGGTTACTTTTTTCATACTCATTCCTGAATAAGTTAGTTTTAAAATATATTCTAGCAAAACAAGGAATTCAGGAAAGAGGAAAACATAGGATACAAAAATAATGGACCTAACCACCAGGGCTACACGGAAAAGGAATCCCAAAATATTCTGTTACTGGGATGTGTAGTAAAAAATACTTCATTATCATTAAAGAGGATTTCAGAATATCCTAAAAAAAAAAAAAAAAAAAAAAAAAAAAAAAAAAAAAAAAAAAAAAAAAGTGGAAGAATGTCTTCAAGAAGAAAAGTAGCATAAATTCCATAATATATATATAGAATGAGTGATTAATTTCAGTAATTTCCCCATTATCCATGGGAATACTTTTCAAGACAACCAGTGGATGCCTGAAGCTAAGTAGTACCTAATGCTATGTATATTATTATTTGTCCTATATATAAATACCTGTGATAAAATTTAACTTATATATTAGACATAATAAATGATTAACATCTAATAAAATACAGAACAATTGTAACAATATACTGTAAAAAACAGTTATGTGCATGGCTTTACCTTTATTAATAACCTTTACATTATTAAGTAAAAAAAAAAGTTACTTAAATACAAGTCTGTGATACCACAACAGTCCATCTGATAACTTAGAGGACTATTAATTGACTAATAGGCAGGTATAGTATATACAGAGTGGATAGGCTGGATAAAGGCATGATTTCACATCCTGGTAGGATGGAGGGGTCAGCATATTATTTTATAATGCTAGTTAGAATGCGGTACAATTTAAAACTTATGAATTATTTTTGACATTTTTCATTTAACACTTTCAGACCTTGGTCAACTATGAGTAACATACTACAGAAAATGAAGCCGTGGATAAGGGGGATTACTATAAGTACCTTCCATAAGTGATATGGAGAGGAAGACATGCTTTCTGTTCCGAGGAAGGGAGAAATTGCTACAAATAGGTGCAGAAGTGGAGGAGATTTTGCATGATTTTGAAAAATTGTTAGAATGTGAGAAGTGATGCTCTCTTTTTTGAGAGATGCACTAGTTGTAATGTAGTAGCAGAGGAAGTATTATAATAAACTATTAGTCTCGCCAAAACCGGTTTGGCTCAGTGGATAGAGCGTCAGCCTGCGGACTGAAAGGTCCTGGGTTCGATTCCGGTCAAGGGCATATACCTTGGTTTCGGGCACATCCCCAGCAGGGGGTGTGCAAGAGGCAGCTGATCGATGATTCTCTCTCATTGATGTTTCTAACTCTCTGTCCCTCTCTCTTCTTCTCTGTAAAAAAAATCAATAAAATATTTAAAAAAACCAAAAACCAAAAACTATTAGTCTCTTCATTGAAAATTATTATATAACTATAGTTAAATCAGACATGGAAGACTTAATCTGTAAATAAGAATTTAAATGATATTAGCTATGTTAACCTAGTAGTAACCATGTTAACTGAGCAAAGCTAGAAAGAGGAAGATGGGACTGATAAAGGAAATACATGGTAAGGACTTAAAATAATAGGCAGTGCAAAGGTGATGTCTAAAATGTACAGGATGAGAAGTAGACATTTAAATATATTAATCATTCAGTTCTAGAAATTTTTACCGATTACTCAATTTTAACAATTTGTATAATATGGCTGCTTTTATTGCTGTTATAACTCTTCTCCTCTTCTATACCCATTTGATTAATAATTCTGTTAAATCTATTTCAAGGCTATTTTAATAGTTCTAGCTTTTCTTATTTTTTTTTTTCTTTTATCTGATAACTTGAATTTTTCCAAGGAACAACTGTAGTGACAGCTGCTGTGGTAGAAGTACATTCATGTGCCCCTCAAGTTAAGACAACACTAAATATGAGTTTCAAAACTGACTATCTCACCATGATACTATATAGTCCAGGTCCTAAACAGGTAAGTTGAGGGGGGGAAAATGTTTTTTACTTGATGAAAATTATATAGTGAATGTTTATTAAAATACCAATTATTAATATTTTATATACATTTTGTAGTATCTGTTCCTATGAGAAAAATTATTGATCTCTTCATTTTAATAATAAAATAATCTTAACCATTTCCCTTTTAAAATACATTATTTTTGCTATAGTAGTGATGTGAAAAATAAAATTTTGAGTTAAAGTCAATATATTTTTTGGCCTTTCTTAGTGAGCCCTTTGGAGATAGAGAATGTGGTAGTTTATAATTAAAAATGCTTTATTTGTGTTTGTATAAAATTTATATTGATTTTCTCTTCTGCAGACTTCCTTTACAGATCTTCGTGATCCTTCTCTGACACTTGCTGAATTTAAGTTGGAGAATATAATAAGTACTTTAAAAATGTATACAGATGACTCAGTATCTGCTGCCTTCTCATTAAAAAACTGTATTTTAGATGATAAAAGGCCTCATGTCAAGAAGGCAACTCCTAGGTAATAGTGTTCTGCATTTTTACTTGAAATATGGTTCATATCTACACTAATAAAAGAGAAACATGCAAATTAACCTTCACTCTGCTATGCCAAGCCACACCCACCAGCCAATCAGGAGCGAGTATGCAAATTAATCCAACCAAGATGGCAGCTGGCCACAGACCTAGAGCAAGCAGGAGGCTTGGGTTGCCCCCGGCAATGGAGGAAGCAAGCTTTCTTTCTGCCCTCCCTGGCTGGCCCTGGCCTCCACTCAAGGCTACAAAGTTTCAATTATAGAAGATAAATAAATCCTAGATACTTGCTTCTAGCCGGCCCTGGCCTTCATTCAAGGAGGTGCTGAAAAAGAAAAAAGAAAAAGAAAAAAAGGAGGGGCTGGGATCTTGGGTCGCTGGGGGGTGATCAGGCCAGGATGGGAAGGCAGGGGCTGTTGGGGGTAAGCAGATCAGCAGGGAGGGTGAGGGGAGGTGAGCAGGCCTTCATTGAGTGTCGGAGGTGATCAGGACAGTGTGGAGGATCACTTTGGAGTGAACAGGCCAGCAGGGGGGGCAGTTAGTGTGAGCAGGCCAGTAGGGAGAGAAAGTGGGGGGCAAGCAGGCCATCAGGGACGTCTGTTGAGGGTGAGCAGGGCAGCAAGGGGGGCAGTTGGGGGTGATCAGGTTGGCAGGGAAGCAGTTGGGGGCGAGCAGGTCGGCAGGCAGAGTGATTAGGGACAATCAGGCAGGCAAGCAGGCGGGTGAGTGGCTGGAGCCAGCAGTCCTGGATTGTGAGGGATGTCCAACTGCCAGTTTAGGCCCGGTCCCTGTAAAAAGGCAGTAGGACATCCTTTGATGGGTCCCAAATTGGAGAGGATGCAGGCTGTGCTGAGGAACCCCCCCCCCCCCCTCCCGTACATGAATTTCATGCACCAGGCCACTAGTATTTTATAAAACTTATTCCCAAAGTTGCACATTCATTTTTTGGCTATATCCTTAATATCATTGGAGCTTCAATTCAGTGAAGTCATGGTTCACAGTCAACATTTTAAATGTCCAAGAGGCTTGGTTGGTTGAAGCATCACCTCGTTCACCAAAAGGTGGCAGATTGCATTTTCTGTCAGGCCTCATACCCAGGTTGCAGGTTTGATCCCAGGTCAGTGTGCATCTGAGAGGCAACTGATTGATATCCCTCATATCGATGTTTTTCTATCTCCCTCCCTCCTGCCCTCCTTTCTTCTCTCTCCAAAAATAATTAAAGACATAAAATGTCTTGTTTCAGTTATGTGCTCTTGCTGGATGGTTGATTAATTACCGTAAATAAAAACAATCTAATTTTTTTGTTTTTCAAATTAATATATATTATCAAAATTATCAATTCAATCAAAATTTAATGGGAAATATATGAAAAATATGCTGACTTTCCAAATATTGATAATTTCTTAAAGACAGACTAATTTATAAAACAATTATGTTCCAGAAGCTTGTAAATCTATTATTATTTGGAGTACTTTGAGATCTTTCTACAATAAATGGCTTCAGATGCTGGTTGGCTGTCAGTGAAAGGGATAAGAAGTCTTTGAGTTTTATTGGTGTGTTTGGTTATTTGTAAGCTATTCACAGGAATTTTTATTGTGTTTTTCAGAATGATAGGACTGACAGTTGGATTTGACAAAAAAGATATGATGGATGTAAAGTATAAGAAAATCAGAGATAGTTGGATGTCTGATGTAGTCCTTCAAGAAACATATATTTGTGCAAGTGTGGAATTTCTGCTGACAGTTGCAAATGTCTTTCTTGAAGCCTACACCACAGGCACTGCTGTAGAAACCAATGTTCAAGCATGGGCTGCTAGAGAAGAAGGTTAGTTATTAACTAAAGTATTTAATATCTATGTTAGTTAAGTGTTACAATAGCACTTACCTTAATTAGCTTTGTAGATAAGCAATTTTCAACCTGCGTGCCACAAGAATTTTTAAAACACGAAATACCTGACTATTTAATCAGGGCACTGACCTCTTTTTTCTTAGATTGTTCAGTAAAAAAATGACATCAATTTCCATTCGATATGAATGAGTCAAATTTATTCCCATTTTTTTTTGTCAGATTGGCAAAATATATTGGATGTGCTGCAGAATTTGTTTCAGTTTATGAGATGAAAAAGGTTGAAAATAGCAGTTCTAATTGATGAGATTAAATGAATTAATAAATTAAAATTTTATTTTTAAGAGGTAAAAGGAAAATGCTTTCTTCTGGGTTGTGCAGTTTGCATATTTTTCAAGGTATAACTAGATACTGGGTTAAAAAATTAATGAGACCTATATTAGAATAAGTGCTTGTACTTATCTGCAGACAATAATTTGAAAGAATTTATTGGAAGAAAACCTGCAGGGAGAAATAATAAACCACTTCTTTTCATTATTTAAAGATAGTATTTCAACTTAAAATACTCTTATTTTTGTTTTATATATGGTTTTCTACTGTCTTTTATTTATTGTGGTGCAGTGGAAAGAGTATCATGTTGAGAGTTCGAAACTGGGTTAGTTTTCTGTTCTGCCATGGTGGAGATTTCCCCCACATTTTAAAATGTACTTACAACTCTACCTTCTTCAAATCTTACATTATAGATTTCTTTAGGACCTAAAGTGCCTTTATTTTAGTTTTTACTTAGAATGAAAATAAAATTTTCCCATAAATAGTGCTTTTCATAAAATGTGTAGCAAAGATGTACAAATACTTTAAATTATTTATTTTTATATTTTAGTACCTGTACAGGTACAAGAAAAGTGGGAAGTGAATATTCTTATTAAAAATCCTGAAATTGTGTTTGTGGCTGATATGACAAGAAATGATGCTCCTGCCTTAGTCATTACAACACAATGTGAAATTGGTTGGAAGGGTGACCTTGAAAACAATATAATGACTGCTGCTATTAAAGATCTCCAAATGAGAGCATGCCCATTTCTTCCTGACAAGAGAAAAGACAGAATCACTACTGTGAGTTTACTATTTAATTATCTGTTTTGTATTTAGTATATACCACTTTATGAACCTACTTGCAAACTTTCTAATCTTTCTTTATAAAGTACTTTTGTTTTGTTTTGTGTTTTTGGAGAGCCTAACCTGGATTATTATTATACTACTTTGAAACTCTCCTTCTTCCAGTTGTTCCTCATTGATTTATGGATTTTTGGGGATAGTCTCACTAAGAAGCTGCATTTTTTGAGACCTACTATCTGTGTCAGTTCCACACTGCTCTTAGGTCTTGAAAACTATCTACCATTTGTTTGAAATGTTGTTGCAATTTTACCATTTTTTCATATTTTTCTCCCATCCGGACACTTTTGCTTTGTTGTATGTGTTTAACTGATGAAAATTTATTTCCTCAAAGATATCTTTTCAAGTTAACTGACTTCTAGTACTCTTATAAAGCATTTATTAAAATGTTTAGTCTTTTATAGGAAAAATAGAAGCATAAATGTCTAAAAATTATCAACATAGAAATGTAAGCTATAATTCTCTAGTTTGCAAGGTTGATGGCTCATCACTAAGAAAAGAAAGGATATAGAAAACTGAGGGCATACTGATTCTCTTTTAGGTGAATGCTTAGAAATTTTATATATTTCTTCTATTCAGATCATTTGGCATGAATGTAACTATGTGACCATACTTGTCTGCAAAAATAGCTAGAGAATGTGGTCTTCTTTTTTTTTTTAATGTTATCTTGTGCCCAGGTAAATCTTGTATGTATTACTGTCGGGGGAAAAGAACAAATACCAAGACAACTAGAGGTTCTTCCCATAGTCCACTAAACATTTTATTCCTTTGTCCATAGTGATAATTCATGCTTGTCTTTTTTCACCTCCACCTCAAGGGTTACAGTCTTGGCTCAAAATCCAGGATCTTTAAATATATTTTATTGATTTTTTACAGAGAGGAAGGGAGAGAGATAGAGAGCTAGAAACGTCGATGAGAGAGAAACATCGACCAGCTGCCTCCCGCACACCCCCCACTGGGGATGTGCATGCAACCAACATACATGCCCCTGACCGGAATCGAACTTGGGACCTTTCAGTCCGCAGACCGACGCTCTACCACTGAGCCAAACTGGTTTCGGCAAAATCCAGGATCTTTAGATGATAATTTTCTTTGTTGAGTCTGTATGTGATTTCTCTGGAGAAGTGTAAATAGGGGAGGCTTGTCAGGTGAAGTGACATTTATGCCAATGCCTGAAAGATGAGTAGATATTAGCAGCAGAACTGAAACAGGAATCATGGGAGTGTATTTCAGGATGAAGCTATAACATGTGCAGAGAATCTGGGTTCCAGAGAGCACAAGTTCCCACCCCATATCTATCCACATACCAAATCTACACTTATATTCTCTGACTTTTTCTTGTTATTCTGTGATTCACAACGTGGGGCAGTCTTCCCACCACCAAGATAGTGTTTGTAAAGTAGGGAATGTATAGTGAGCTCTTACAGGCTTCTATAGATGTTGGATAGCCCAAGATTGCTTCTTTGAAGGGGAAGCAGTAGCAGCAGGAAAATAATGCATTAACAGTGAAAATCTTAACACAGGAGCTATATGGTGAGAATAAGAGTAGAAAGGAAAAAATAAATAAAAGCACTAAAATTACAATGGATATAGTTGGAGACAATAAAATAATACTAGTAGGGAAATATCCCATTTTAAGATAATGTTTCTACATCTTCAATTGATCTCTAAAGATATATTGTGTACAACTTGACTGTAGTATAGTTTTGTCACTAATATGTTGGATCAGCTGCATTTAAAAAAATATTTTTATTGACTTAAGAGAGAGGAAGAGAGAGGGAGATAGAGACAAACATCAAGGATCAGAGAGAATCATCAGTTGGTTGCCTCATGCATATCCCCTACTGGGAATCGATCCTGCAGCCTGGGCATGGAATCAAACCATGACCTCCTAGTTCATAGATTGATGCTCAACCAAAGAGCCTCACCAGCCAGACGATCAGCTGCATTTTTAATCCTAAGGAACTTAGACTTGAAAATAAAGGAGTTGGATAAGGAACAAAATAAACATTCATACTTATTTTGGAAGGGACTGTAAAAAAACAAATTTATCAAGTTAGAAACTTTTATATGTATTTATAATAGTACTTTTTGGTTCTGTTTTTTTTTTTTTTTGCCTTCCCTAAAATGAAGATATTACACAAATTTTATGTTGGAAGTTGTGGATTATGTATTGTAATATGGTTATAATTTTCTATCCCTGAAGTTTCAAGAAATAATATATTGAATATGTAAGTCATGTACCAGTTGCCTTTGTTGATTTATTAAAATAATAGTGAATTTTAATGTTCTTTCTTTGGAGAATGAATTTGGTTATCATATTTTTTTCTGATTTATTTTTTCATTTTTAATGTAAGCAGAATTCTAAGATGGCCACGATTAGTTCTACCTCCTGTTGAATGTGCCCAGTATAATCTGCTTCCATTGAGTGTAGACAGGATCAGTGAATATAATTAGGTTGCTAATTAGTTAACTGAGTTAATTAAAGAGAGATTCTGGATGGGCCTAATCTAATTTTTAAAATGCTGGCATTGAAGAAGCAAGCTGCCATACTGTGGGGAAGGCTGCATGGCAAGAACCTATGAACAACTAGTATGTGTCAAAAGCAGTCTTTGGCTGACAGCACAAGCCAATGGAGATCTCAGTTTTAGGGCCATAAAGAAATGAATTCTACTGAAAACCTGAATGATCCTGGGAGCAGATCTTTCTCAATCAAGCCTCCTGACGCATGAAAATGAGGAAAAAATAAATTACTGTTGTTTTAAGCCAGTAAGTTTATGGTACTTTGTTACGCAGCAATGGGAGAAGAATATAGATTTATTTTTTTAAACCAGAAATAAGATGTAGCAATTATTTAAAATGTGGGAGCATCTTAGTAGCTGGGTAGTATGCAGAAGCTGGAGGAATTTTGAATAGAAGGATAGAGAAAGCCTAACTTGTGTTGATCAGACTCTTGGTAGGAACATGGTCATTGAGGACACTGCTAATGAGGACTCAGAAGGAAGGTAAAAGTCATTATTGGAAACTACAGGGATTGCTTGATATGTAGTTTCAGAAAGCTTTGAAAAATGGTGTCTTGAACCCCCAACATTCTACTGGCAGAAAGCAGGAGGATAAAAAGCAACTACTCAGTTGCGTATTTGTGCTACCTTTTATAAAGAAGGAAGAATGACTCCGGGTGGAGCTGAGAGCCACAGACAGTAGTTATTAGGCTTTGAAACCTAATCAAGAAACTTATTTACTTGGCTGAATTTTTTACCTCCCATTTTTCCAACTTGAATGGGAATGTCTGTAATTGTTATCCTGTGTCTGTCCCACCATTCTATGTTAGGAATGGAAGGGGCAGGTAACTCTTCTTAGTTTCACAATTTCATGAAGGGAGAGAAATTGAGCCCTGGCAGCTACACTTAATAGATTATACCCAGGAATTTCATCAGGACCTGGAGCTGATTTAGTTTTAGACTTTGAGCTTGTAAGAAATAGATGAGATTTTGTATTTTTTTAATCAGTGAGAGCTATAGATGAGATAGAGATGTGATGAGATACAGATTTATATAATGTGATTTTGGACTTTGAGCTATAACGTAATGAGACTGTTAGGAACCTTAGGAGGAGTTGAATATATTTTGTGATTGGAAGGAATGTGTTCACTGGGTGCTAGAAGATAGAATCCTGCTTACCACAGTCAGGAAAAACTCAGCTAATTTATAATTGCATTAAGAATTATTTAGTAAATCTAATGTATTTATATTTTTACATCTCATCTTTTATAGCTTTTTCTATACAGATTAATTTATTTCATTGAAATTGTATAGTGGAAAAAATGCCATGATAAAATTTTTGTTTTAGTAGGTAAAATAAAATATAAATATACATTTTACATATTTCTATAGTTAAGCATATTTAAGAAATCCTACATATTATTTTATTAATACTGCTCATATTAATACTTGATATTATGAGTAAGTAAAGAGGAGAGGTGTGTTATTGATTCACTTATTTTTCAACAGTTTTGAATAACTTGGGTATTTAATATAGCCTTTAAATAAAAATATTTTAAGAGTAATGGTAATTTAATGTTACTGATTTTTCTCATAGGTTTTGCAGCCCTGTGATTTGTTCTATCAAGCTACTCAGATAGGCACAGATCCACAAGTGATTGATATATCACTAAAATCTCTGACACTAAAGGTAAGTTAAAATGTCAGTCATTTAGATCTTTAGTGAACTTTTAAAAAAATTAATAAAACTAGAAATAAACAGTTATTACAGCAAGTCTTTTAATTGTTAAGTAAACCAAAAAGAAGCTATGTTTTAAAATATTTCTATATAAAAGCCTAATATGCTAATTGTCCCTCCAACCATTCAGCGTTCAACCAGTCACTGTGACGTGTGCTGACCAGCCGGGAGCAGATGCTTAGACCAGTAGGTTAGCTTACTGCTGGGTCCAGTCTATTGGGATTGGGCAAGACTGGCCAGTCATGGCCTGGAACCCTCCCGTGATTCCTCTCCAGCTGGCCACCCCTGATAGGCCTCAATTAGGACTGGGCAAGATGGGCCGGACATGCCCTGGAGACCTCCTTCGGTCCCTCTCTGGCCCCAGTTGTGCACCAGTGGGGTCTCTTGGCCTGGTCTGCACCCTCTCACAATCCAGGACTCTTTGGGGGATGTCAGAGAGCCAGTTTTAGCCCCGTCCTCACAGGCCAGGCTGAGGGACCCCACCTGTGCACAAATTCGTGCACTAGGCCTCTAGTATGTTAATAAAATTAATGTAAATACCTTAATTGAAATTAGTTATGATAATTAATTTTTGTGGGCAATGAATTATATTTGTGGTTTCGTCGTAATAACATTATTATTTCAATATTAATTACGATTCTTCAGTAAATACATTTAATTTTTCTTGAAGTATGTATTTTTAAAAGATGCATGAGTAGATTTTTTATTAGTTTAAATTTTTTTCCTTAGGTTTCACCAGTTATCATAAATACTGTGATTACCATAACTGCAGCACTTTATACAACCAAGGAAGCCATCCCACAAGAAACTGCTGCTTCTACAGCATGTTTATGGGAAAAGAAGGATACAAAGACTTTAAAAATGTGGTTTCTTGAAGAACCAAATGAAGTGAAAAACATAGCTCCCACAACTGAATTGGTACCCAAGGGAGAGATAATAAAAATGAACATTGATTCTATTTTTATAGTTCTTGAGGCTGGGGTTGGTCATAGAACAGTGCCTATGCTTTTGGCAAAATCATGTTTTTCAGGGGAAGGCAAAAACTGGAGTTCTCTCATAAATCTCCACTGTCAGCTGGAGTTAGAAGTAAGTAAATGCATCATTTTTTTCTAGATTTTATACCAAATCATGATACATATAGAATATTTTGAGAATCTTATTTAAATATTTAAGCATATTGTAAATATGATGTTGGCTCAGAAAGAAAGTTTACAAATGTATGCCTTTAATAAAAGTTTTATGTGCTATACAGTCAGTCCTCACTTAGTGTCATTGATAGGTTTTGCCATTTTAAGCAAAAGGACATATAACAAAAACCAATTTTACTGAAGAAAATGTTATTTGAGGCCCTATTGTACTTTAACTTTAGGCCACATGTTCACACTAAGTTTTTATTTCAGTTGATTTGATCAACTTAAACACAATACATTAATAGATTGTTGTTGATTAGATTCAAAATTTTTGTTTTTAGTAATTTAATGGAATACCTTTCTTCCTTAAAAGAAAAACAACCTATTTCTGAATCTCTTTTAAAAGAGTAACAAAGAATTAGAAGGATATATCTTTACTTTTTATATAATGCATAATCTTTATACTTGAGTGAGAATCCACTAAGATCTTTAATTTTTTTGTGAGATTATTTTGTATTAGAAATTTGCTTTGAACCAATGTACATTTTGCTTCAGAATTTATCTATATGGAATCATCCCCAAAGATACTTTGACTTAAATTATTATTATTTTTTTTAAATATATTTTATTGATTTTTACAGAGAGGAAGGGAGAGGGATAGAGAGTTAGAAACATTCCACTGGGGATGTGCCTGCAACCAATGTACATGCCCTTGACTGGAATCAAACCTGGGACCTTTCAGTCCACAGAGCCAAACCGGTTTTGCCTGGTATAAATTATTATTCAAGTTTGTCTAGTGGAAACTAATCTGATAATCTACCCTTAAAAAAAATATGGAAATTTATAAGCTGCTATATTATTTGTATTGATACAGTTATATATTAATAGAGGTAGATATGACTGATTAGATTACAGATGTGCAAATTTTGGCTAGAATTTTATAAACTTTCCAGAGATTAATCTAGGATGTCCAAAAAGTTCAAAGAATTCAAATAAATAAACACTCATTGAATCCTATGTTACTTACTTTTGAAAAATCAGTGGAGGTAGATAGATATGTTAAAAAATGTCAAAAATATATAATAGATCAACACAGTCTTTTATGTTTAGCCTGGCTTAGAAGTTAAGGAAACATGATTGAAAGAGAGTTTTATCTGGATTAAATTATGGAAGCTAAATTATGATGTTAACCAGGTGAGGAAAGTGCTGAGGGAGTGAATGTAGGAAACTAATGAGTGGCATCTAGTGTTATTTTCATATAGGAGAAATAGCACAGCCAAATGGAATGGGTAGTACTAAACAACATGGAAGATCATTTTAGCAAATTTCAGAATGCCTTATTAAAAAATTAAAAATTCTCTTTATAGGTGCATTATTACAATGAAATGTTTGGTGTATGGGAACCTTTGCTTGAACCTTTAGAAATTGACCAGACTGAGGAATTTAGACCATGGAATCTTGGAATCAAGGTATATTTGAAGTCTAAAAAATTATTTAAAAATTGAGGGTATCTACATCACATAAGACATAACAACTTCAATCTCAACAAAGTTTAACATTTGCCTTTATTAGCCTTGCTGTATGCTTCCCTCTTTGACCTGCGAATATAATTTTTAAACCCAAGGCCAATGCCCTCCTGTACTTTTTCAAATGCAAATAATCCTATATAATAAACAGGTAATATGCAAATTGATCATCATGCACTCACACAAGGTGGTCACCCCCATGTGGTCACAAGATGACTGCCACAAGATGGCTGGCAGTTGTGGGCAATCAGGCCTGCAGGGGGGAGAGAGGGCAGTTGGAGTCAAGGGGGGACCAGGCTTGCAGGGGAGAACAGACCTGCCCTTAGTCCCCCCAGCCACCCAGGGATGGCCTGAGGCACAGGCAAGCCTTGTCTGATTTCCAAGTAATTCCAGTAAGACAGTGGAACTGATAAACAATTTTTGCTCTCTCTAATGTTATTGGGATTTGTCTAAAGTTTGTTTTTCCTTTGCAAAATGAGTTATGTTGTGCTTTCAGGAACAAATTTTCCTTATATTTCTATAATTTACTTGTCATTTTAGATGAAAAAGAAAGCAAAAAAGGCTATTGTTGAGTCAGATACTGAAGAAGAACATTACAGAGTGCCAGAATATAAAACTGTCATCAGCTTCTATTCGAAAGACCAACTAAACATTACATTATCCAAATGTGGTCTTGTAATGTTAAATAATTTAGCTAAGGTAAGAAAAGATATTTGAAACTTTAAATATGGCTGTACTACTTAGTTAAACCCTTTTCTTTTCTTGAATAAAAGTTTTTTATTAACTTAGTTATTTGTCATATGTTCATTAGTGTTCTGCTTGTCATTTGGTTTTCCACATTTCATTTTATTTTACTTATGATAATTCTTTCTTATTAGGCATTTACAGAAGCTGCCACTGGATCTTCAACTGTCTTGATGAGGGATCTAGCACCATTTATGATTTTAAATTCTCTTGGACTTAACATCTCTGTTTCACCAAGTGATTCTTTTAGTGTGCTCAACGTGCCAGTGGCAAAGTCATACATATTGAAAAATGAGGAAAGTTTAAGTATGGATTATGTCCGAACAAAAGACAATGATCATTTCAATGCAATGACCAGCCTAAGCAGCAAACTTTTCTTCATTCTTCTTAGTAAGTGATAAATTACCTTCCTAGGGCTTTCATTTCTTTTAAGCTATATTTTATATTCCATTTTACTCATTTCTGATATCTTACACATTTTTAATCTCCTTCCTAATAGGTTGGGAATTTTGTTTGTTTGTTTGCAGGACTTTCATTGCTGTTGTCACTATATTTTTGTACTCCAAATTATAACTTTCTTTATTCACTGCTTTTTGTAGAGCATGGTAATTTACTGCTTTATGTTTTGGGGAAGAAAAATATCAGATCTCATTCTTACTCAGCTTTTATAGACTATAGCTATAGGTGATTGTTGTTTTAACTATGTTTGGTATTATTAGGTAGTAGTCTACCAGTGTTGCTGAATGAATTCAAAATAAGGTTTGAATTTATGGAAATGACACATTTTAATGGTTATGGATTTGTAAGTGGTTTTTATGTTATGCTTATTGAAGTGGAAATTTTTTGTCCTTTCTGATTCCCAGAAGTTTTTCATTTTCATAGAAGTGAAAGCAAATAAATTCTTAAATTATCATTATGTCTGATATACTCACTGTGAGCTATATAGTCCCAAAGCCTCACCCATAACACTTTCTGATACTTTTACATTTAAATAGTGAAGGTCGAGCACATTTGAAAGATTAATTAGACTTTGGGTAGGAATACCAAAACTGATAACTAGTGCTCTTCTAGTCAAGAAATGATGTATAACAGTGGCTAGGTTTCAGGTGTTGTACAAGCATTGTCAATTCATCCCTCAATACAGTATATGTATGTAGATTAGATAATTTGAATAAATTTTTGTTTAATCAAATCCTTCATGTCACAAAGTATCACATGCTGAGAAAATTAACAATGGAAAAATTTCAGCTACCTTGGTAATTGGCCAAAGATTGCCTAAAGGTATTAGGCTCTGGTTATTATAACAGCAAATTTGAGAGGCTTCCTTATATTTTATAAAAATTCAATTTTTAATAAAGTCTTTTGAAGGTTTTAAATGAATGTGATGAAAATGCATTGTGGTTTCTTACAGTATCTCTTTGTTTACATTATATCAATACAAAAAAATACTCTTTGTATAATCCCTTTGTATATAATCTTAAATCCAGACTTGAGTGACTCTTTATGCATAACTTTAAGAAATCATCTGATGTTTCTGATACTTAACATCTATTTAAAATTAATATATGATGATTTACAGTAAAACTTTCCAAACATTTATATTCAACTTAGCACCTGCTAACCACTCTACTGCTGATAAAATTCCCTTAACAAAAGTGGGACGACGACTGTACACTGTAAGACACAGAGAATCTGGAGTTGAAAGATCTATTGTTTGTCAAATTGATGCAGTGGAAGGAAATAAGAAAGTAACAGTTCGCTCCCCAGTGCAGGTACGAAACGATACAATTTTTGGGGGGGTCATAATGCATATTTATGTGCTAATGAAAAACAAAATTAAAGCAAATTGCAACCAAAAGCATACAAATTATAGTAGCAGTATAAGTAATATCAAAAAGAAGAATCATTACCATAATTGTACTACTCTAATATGAGCAGTGATAGGATTTTGTTCAATATACTTGTAATTTTTGTATAAGACTATTTTGTAAAATCTTTTTATGGAGAATTATGCAAAAAACAACAACTCATCAATATTTTGTTTGGGGTCTTTAGTAGATTTAATGAGGTAAATTTTATGTATGGTAAGCTGCATACACTCAAAGTTGAGTTTTACACAAAAAATACACCAATGAGATCTTTATCACAGTCATAATAATTAACATATTTATCTCCCCTAAAAATTTCTTCTCTTCCCACTTCCCCATTCCCAGGCATCCACTGACATGTTCTCATTGTATTTTAGTTATACAATATAGAATTTATATAACTGAAATGGAGTACAGAATGGAGTCTTGCTTCTTTTACTAGGCATAATTTTGTATGTATCAACTTTTATTATTAATGTTGTTATATGCAGTTGCATATTGTTGAGTAGTAATTGATATACCACATACCATTTTATCTATGATATGAGAGTTGAAGTTCACTTTTTTCTCATATGTCTGGCTAATAAGTTGTTCCAACCAAAATTATTACTTTTCCATTAAATTGCCTTGACACTTTTGTCAAACACAAACTGACCAAATCTGTGTGGGTTTATTTCTGAATTCTCTATTCTGATTTATTGCACTGTTTATCTTCTTGCTAATGCCATACTGTATTGATAATACTAGTACTTTGAATTTTGAAATCGGGTAATACAAGTTGTGCTGCTTTTCAGAGGTGGTTTGGATTATTCTCAATTGTTTCCTTTTCCATTTTACTTTCAGACTCATTTTCAATTTTTATTCAAAATGTTAGATAAAGATGAAATTTTTGCATATTAATTTGATTCTTCATTGCTAGAGGAAGTACAGTTGCTTTTTATATTAAGTTGTGCAAACTTACTATTTCCACTTTTTAGTTGTAGTGGCTTTTTAATATGTTTACTTATAGTGTCTTAAAGACATTTTTACTTTCTCCTTTCTAACCTGGATGCATATTATCAATATTTTACTTTTTTGCCTGTTGCCCTGGCTAGAACCTCCAGTTCAATTTGAATAGTAATCATGAAAATAAACATTTTTGCTTTGTTCTCAGTTTTAAGGGGAAAGTATCCACTCTTTTACCATTGAGTATGTTTTGAGAGATTTTGTTTTCTTTTGCATTGTGTGTGTGTGTGTGTGTGTGTGTGTGTGTGTGTGTGTGTTTTGTACCCTGTTTCCCCGTGGTGGATGTCGGACTGCTGGCTTAGGCCCGCTCCCCACGTGCACCAGGTCTCTAGTATTAAATAAGGTTTGATTATTTTTAAAATATTAAGTCAATTTTGCATTGCCAGTGTAAATCCTAGTTATTTATGAAATATTATTAACCTTTTGATTCATTGTTGGTTTGATTTGCTAAAATCATATTCATAGTTTTTGCATTTATGTTCATGAGGAATATTGGTATAGAATTTTCTTGTAGCATTTTTCTTCTATGAAGGTTTTCAAATATAATTTCACTTTATTTTATGAGTAAAGTCTATTCAGATTATTTATTCTTAAGTGAACTCTTCTAGTAATTTTGTCTCTTTCATGAAATTTGTCCATGAATTATTTCCATTTTTATTTCACTTTTATGTTTTATGTTATTTTTACCAGTTACAGGAATACAGATTGATAGGTTATTTTTTTTCATACTTTTAATAAGAAGTTATTTGATTGTTATCTGGATTACATTGTTTCTGACCAGAATTTGCTGTTATTTTTTTTATCTATTTAAATTTTTATTTTATTATTGACAGTATTATAGATGTCTCCCATTTTCTCCCGTTTTGCCTACTTCCGTCAATTCCACTTCCATGCAAGGCCTTCCTCTGCTGTGGTTTGTGTCCATGGTTATGCATATATGCATAAATATTCTTTGGTTAATCTCTTCCCCTCTCCTCCCCGAAACCTTGTTATTTTTTATTTTTGCTGTTTTATGATAGGTATTGATATTTTCTTTATACGCATTTAATATTTTTGCCCCTTATCACTGTTAAGTAATTTGGTTGTGATGAATCTTAGTGAAATTTACTTTCTGTTTCTTGTACTTGATTTAAGTTCCTTGAATGTATGGACATATACTTTTAACGACTTTAAACCTTTTTTTCTTCTTTTTTTTTTTGTCTTCAAATATTTTTTCTCTCCCCTCCCTTCACTTCTTCACTGACCATTGTTAAATCTGCCCCACAACTCACTAAAACTCTTTTCCTATTTTTTTGTTTTTCCCCCTGTTTTGTTTTGATAGTTTCTATTGTTATGTCTTTAAGTTCAGCTTTCTTTTTCAATGTCCAATCTTTTCTCATCTACCCCAATGTATTTTTAGCTCTAGAATTTCAGTTTGCATTTTTATGTATATTTTCCATGTCCTTTTTTCATACATTCAGTATTTCCCCTAACTTTGAACATATTGAGTATAGTTATATAAATGTTACAATGCCCTTGTCTACTAATTCTATCATGTGTATTATATCTTATTTGTTTCCTTTATTTATTTATTTATTTTAATATATATATATATATATATATATATATATATATATATATATATTTATTTCAGAGAAGAAGGGAGAGGGAGAGAGAGACATCAATGATGAGAGAGAACCATCCATTGGCTGCCTCCTGCACACCACATTGGGAATAGAGTTTACAACCTGGGCATGTATCCTGACCAGGAATCAAACCGTGACCTCCTGGTTCTTTGTAGGATAATGTTCAACCCCTGAACCACTCCAGTGGGGCTGTTTCCTCTTATTAATATTTATTTTATAAAATTTTTATGTCTATTAATTTTTATTGGATGCCTAAAATTGTGAATTTTACCTTGCTTGAAATAGAATGATTTCTTTTTTTATTCTTGAACTTTATTCTCCAATATAGTTATGTTACTTGGAAAGTGATCCTCTCAGTCCTTGTTTTTAAACTTTTTAGGTGGGCTTCAAGCAGTGTTTAGTTCACTGGCTGAAGATCTTATTTATTTTGCAATTTAAAGAATGTAGACAAATCTGGCATTGAAAATGAATGTGCATGCTTAAATGCATTACTTTATTTTCATGCGTAATGACCAAACGACTAGTCACCTGGAAGTGCATTTTTAGGTTTCATGGCTTGGTGTGTCTGTGTGAGGTTTCGTGACGCGGGCTAGGGCTTGGGGGACCTCGGCAGAGCTTGATGGGAGTGGGATTGGCCGGGTCTTGGTGTCGTCCAATGGTTGTGGGGACAGCTGGACACTTGTATTATAGAGAAAGGGCAAATAGTAATATTAAAATATTTCCTGTAATTAATTCCCTTTTAATGTTCATGAATTTTTTGTACAGGGCACTAGTGATGTTATAAATATCCAAATGGCCCTTGGCTGAAAAAAGGTTTCCCAACCGTACCTTAGATAGTTTACTTAGATCTGTTTGACTTCTCCTTTCCTAAACAGTAGCTTCAAAACTATTCAGGCAGCAGGCTGGAGCAGTTTTAGGGCTTTTCTTCCTGGATTTTTGTTTCCTCTGCTGCTGACTAACCAGTGTCTGAAAATCATTGTTTAGTTTTTAGGTTAAGAAGATATATTTGGTCCCTATTATTCCATTATGGCTGAAAGCATAAATTCCTTTTCTTTCATTTATGATTTATAATTAACTATTTTAAAAGATGATTGTTGGGCTGTCCTCATTGTTGATCTTAAAGATTTCATTTAGTAGTAGTAAATATTAATTTTAAGTTTCTTATAGGTATTATTTTTAGAAATCAAAATGTATTTCTATGGCTTTAAGTAGAGCAAAATATATATATATATAAATGTAGTGAATTGTAGAGTATCCATTTAATCTTAGTTTTCAGTATGATTTGTTTAAATTAGAGGATATTAGTAAGATATAGAAGGATAAGAAAATGGTCATAATAGTTTGTTTTTATCTATCCAAAGGTAACTATAACTGTTTGTAGGTTTATCAGATAATATGAAATAACGAAAACTATGATATCTTTTTATCACTGTTGTATGCTACTCATTAGATGCGATACCCCTTTTTTCAATGAATAGCATCCAACAGAGACATTTCCCAGCCTGAGGCTTATTTTTTACTTTATCATCTAGACATTTAAAATGTAGATGTAATATTTTTTCCTGTGAACTTTTTTTTACTATTCTTGTCTAAAGAAGTTATTCCTTATCTGAAAGTCAAGAAGGTACTACCTTATTTCTTTCTAGAATTTTTAAATTTTTATTTTTGAGATTTCTTTTTCTATAAAACTGTACAAACTTTTCTATTTTTAGGAATAGAACTTTATATGTTTATTTCTTTTCTGTATTATGTAAGCAAGGTAAATATTGCTTTGATCTTTTGTTGGAGTGTTATGTCTTTAGTTAGTTAGATTAATGTCTTTAGTTAATTAGATTAATTAGTTAAATATCTTTAGTTTATTATATTAATACTAAATATTATTATTTTTCTTTCCTAGATTAGAAATCATTTCTCAATCCCACTGTGTGTTTATGAAGGGAATACTTTATTGGGAATGGCTTCACCTGGAAATGAATTTAACATACCATTAGCATCTTACCGGTGATTCTTTTTATCTACTTGTTTGCTCTATGTCTCTTACAGAGTTTTTAGTTTCTAATTTTGTAGGGATATCTATCTTTAAATTATCAAACTTTCATCAAATCTTTCCTGTTATTATCTGACCTCCTATATCACTTATATAAGTTTCAGGGCACTTAGAAGTGTTTTTAAAATAAATATTATTTAATTTAATGTATTTATTGTACACCATATAAATTATTTATGCTTTACCAGTAAATAAAATTATAAAATGCTTGCAATATAGCCATTATAACCAGAATCATATATATATAGGGTAGGCAAATGTAGGTTTACAGTTTTGAATATGCAAAATACAGAGTTCATTCTTATATTATTACTTATTCATTATTATATTACTTTTCATATGAACAACTGTAAACCTACTTTTGCCCCACCTTGTATATTCACAATTTAAAAAAAATATCTAATTGTGTATAATTGGTGGTTTCTGGATTTACATATACTGTTATGAAGTGATTTTTACTTTTTAAAGGTTTATAATAGACTTTTTTGGAATTCCTTTGCATATTTATCTGTTGATTATTTTAGAATTTTAATCAGTCTTAAATATTTAAAGTAACTTGTCTGAACTTGATGTAAAATCTTATGTTAAGAAAGGATATATTAAAATTTTAACAATACTAATGATGGGCTAGTTTCATAATTATATGCTTAATATCATAACAAGTATTATTGTTCAGGATATTTCATTTGGAATAGAAAATGTAAAGCAAGGAAAAATGGAGATTTTGAAGAATAAATTCTTCCTCAGAATAAGCATTATGGTTGTCTAAGGTGCTATCCAGAACACATATTAGACATAGACACTTAGACCTATGCTATGGAAGGATGGAGAGAAAATTACAAGCAGTGTTTAAATATTCCCTCCCTCTGTTCATCCTGACCCATGCCTAGGAGTTCAAGAGTGGATATCACTAATGTTTAGAAGGCAATCTAGCAGTTTTAGACACATATTTTCAGGTATTAGACCTGCTCACTCTAATAAACGTTCTGTTGTTTAGACCTTCTGACCATAATGAGTATTTTATTACTTAATTTAAACTTGCTGAGGGAAAAATATTATATATTATTCAGAGAACAACAATAAAATATTTACAGTATCTGATCATGTTCTAGAGAGGATTATGGGTGGGTTAGAAGACTAAAGAGAACATGTAAGGTATTTAACAGTTATTTAGCAAATCTTTTTATTGTGTATATGGCACTGCTGTAGGATAACAAGATGAATTGGCCTGGCTATTCCTCTTGGGAGGTTGATATATTATGTAAATACAGAGGTAGAAAATGATGGGTTGTAGAGAGTTACAGAAAGACTTATTGTTTCAGAAAACTATGAAAAATAAAGAAGAGATTACCTACATGAATTATAGGTAAAATATAATAATGTGGATGGCAATCTTAAGTGCAAGGAATTACATGAACAGAGATAAGGAGACTTGGAAAAAAAAGGCTTTGTATAGGTCTATATGATTGGAGTGTGTGCAAGTTAGAAGATTAAATTTGAAAGATAGTTCTAAGTTCACATTGAGGAAGTTGCTCCTTCATTTTCTTACACTCATTTATATACATTTTATCTTCATCTGTAATGTCATCTGTTTCTTCCTTTCCCTCTAAGAACATTTGGCGTCCTTCCATTGTGAAACTATTTACTTCATCAGTTCTTCTCATGCAGAACCTCTTACCACTGAACATCTTTCTCTCATGTTTTCTCTTCATTTATTTATTAAACTTTTCTTTTTAAACTTTCATATTTCTCTACCTCAAGTCTTTTCTTCAGAACAAAGATTTTTGGGAAAATTGTCACTTCTGCAGTATACTCTGCAGCCACCCTAGAAAGAATTATGTGTGCAGGGGAGAAGGAAGTATCTAATACTATTTCCCAGTCCAGAGTGCCAGTAGTGGAAGTTTCTGGTAATCAACACAGAGAAGTGGATATGGAGGGCTCAGAATTTAGTCTAGCAAGTTTAGGGCACCATTAGACATCAATACAGAAATATGTGTAGATATTAAGAATTTTAGGACTAAAGCTTAGGAAAATAATTAGGGCTAGAGATAGTACTGACAGTTGTTCATCTGTAAGGAACAGTGTCACCATAATTGATTAGTTTTACAAGTACAAAAACATTTCTTAAGTATTTATACATGGACACAGCTTAGGTTTAAAAAATGATTAAACCCAAAATGTACTTGAAATGTAAACAAATACAGTGATATTTAAATTTGTGAATTAATCATATGTGATGCCTATTGATTTTGTCATTATCTTCTTGTAACCACTTCTTCAACTATGCCCAACATTTTAATAAAAATAAGTATCTATTGATAGCTTTAATTTCATTAATCTTGAAAAACTGGTGATTAATTTTTCCAATAGAAATAATTTTTTGGTTCATAAAATCATTCGTGATATGTACTTCCTATTAGGACCACATAGCCAGGAAAGACAACTTATATAAGTTAAATGTACAATTCACAGATAGTTGTATATGTTTGCTTTGCATATGCGACCTACATGATTATGTATTTTCTGTAAGAAACCATTATCTTGTAAACATACTTTTTACAATTTATTTTTTAAAATATATTTTTATTGATTTCAGAGAGGAAAGGAGATGAAGAGATAGATAGAAATATTAATGATGAGAGGGAATCATTGATTGGTTGCCTCCTGCACATTGGACTGAGCCCACGACCCAGGCATATGCCCTTGACCAGGATTGAACCTGGGACCCTTGAGTCCCCAGCCAACGCTCTATTCACTGACCCAAACTGGTTACGGCTTTACAATTTATTTTTTAATTGCAGTTGACATATATTAGTTTCAGGTATATGACATAGTGATTAGACATTTACATACCTTTCAAAGTGATCACTCTAGTAAGTTTAGTACCCATATGACACTATATATGGTTAATTGTAAACACACATTTAAACCAGTAAGTTTATAAGAAAAATATTCTTTTAAAAGCTAAATAACTTAATTTCCTGAAAATTAAGATGACGATAATTATCTATTGTCTATCTTACCTATATCTAAGAATGTGAAAATATAAAAATATATTACAATAGTATGGAGGGAGGTAATTTCATTGTTCTAAAGTTGTAATCATATAATTTAAAATGTTTTCTTTTAAAGCATTTCAGCAAATCCTTTTTAATATTTTATGCAGATCATTCCTTTTTCTGAAACCAGAAGATGAGGACTATCAAATGTGTGAAGCAATTGACTTTGAAGAAATTATAAAAAATGAAGGCACTTTTCTAAAGAGGAAATGTAAACCTATAAACCCTTCTAAGAAACCATTTATTATTAATATTGTCCCAGAAAAAGATAATTTGACATCTCTGTCAGTATATTCAGAATATGGTTGGGATTTACCATACATAATACATTTGTGGCCACCTATCCTACTCCGAAATCTTCTTCCTTACAAAATTGTTTATTATATAGAGGTATTCTGGAATTTTATTAAATATCTTTGTGTCTGTGGTTTTGGTACAGGGGATATATACTAATACTCAAATGGAAAATAAATGTTTAATTATGCTGTGTAAAAATAGGATTAAAATATTTTCAATTGATTCACCTTTGAAATTTGGCTACTAAGTTGAATATAAATTACCTACATAAATGTGATATGTCATTTAGAAAATAGAGATAATAGAAATTGCCTAGACTCATATCATCTGAAGGGTAGTTTCAGAATATATATTTTTCTATATATGCATGTATATTTCATATATCATACATTTAAAATATGGATTCTAACTTTTGAAACAAGTATGAGAATTAGTATTAAGTAATATTTAAGTAATAGACTTAATTGGAAAAATGCTGCTACATTATATTATTCGGATGATAGATCTCTAAAAGTCTTTTATGCCCTACAATGTTCCTTTTTCTTTTAAATATTCTGTTTTAACAAATTATGTCTGATTTCATCAGGATTTTAATATTATATTTGCCATGGCTATCAAATATAAGAAATTTCTTTATTGTAATCTAGTATTGTTTTGGTCATAGTGTACTAATTACTAATTATTGGGATTTACTATATGTATATACTTCTTTGATAATTTTTTTGGGGGGTGAAGTTAATATTTATGGTTTAAGAATATCTGTTTTTCTTTATATTTGGCAGATATTCTAGTGGTTATGAATTTGCACTTTGCTGTCAGGTAGATTGGAGATTTAATCCAACTCCAATACTTACTAATTATATGTCTTTAGGCAAGTTATATTGTCTTTCTTAATCATGTATCCTAACTTATGAAAGGGAGATAGTAATAAACATTGCATGATTGGGATATGGGGAAATCAAACTAGATGATATATGTAAAGGATTTAGTACATGACTAGTAGGCACATGATTGCCATTCATTTACCTCTCTAACAGCACCACCACTACTATTCTATTTTGTGGATATTAACATGCCAGGTGTCAACAACTTAAATTACTTTTGTTTTAACTAATTTAAGATGAAGAGATTCCTGTGTTATAATAATAGGAAGGAATCAGGTTAGAGATGCTAGAAAACCTGGTGCATTATCAAGGCATGCTATCTATGTTCCATTCTCATAGAACTTTTAATTTGATGCTTTTAGGGATCACATTCTGTTTGCTAGTTCCCAAAGGGTATGACCAATTTTTAGAAAGACAGGTTAGTTGTGTTATGAAGAAGGGATTAAAGAAAACAAGAGCAGTTAGGAAACTTAAAGTGAGAGGACACAGTGGCAGAAACTAAGGTAATGAAAGTGGGGGTGAAGAGAAATGAATGGTTTTGAGAAATGCATAGATACAATACTATAAACAACTAGAGGCCCTGTGTATGAATTTGTGCATGGGTGGAGCCTGGCCAGCTGGGGAGAGTTGGCAGACCGGCCCTGCCCCCGATTGGGGTGAGGGGTGGATGATCATGGATCGGGCCAGCCAAGGGAAGGGGCTCCAAGCAGTTGGTGGGCTGCCCCGCCTTCTGGTTGAACTCCCGTTGGACTCCCAGTTGAGGAGACAATTTGCATATTATCCTTTTATTATCTACTAGAGGCCCAGTGCATGAAATCCCTCAGCCCATCCTGCATCCTCTCCAATCCAGGATCTCTCTTGCAATCCAGAACCACTGGCTCCTAATCACTCACCTACCTGCCTGGTTGATGCCTCTAACTGCTCCTCTGCCAGACTGATCTCCCCTAACTGCTCTCCTCTGCCAGACTGATCTCCCCTAACTGCTCTCCCCTGCTGGCCTGATCCCCGTAACTGCTCTTCCCCACCAGCCTGATCCCCCTAACTACCCACCTGCTTTCCCCTATTGGCCTGATCCGCCTAACTGCCACCTTTTTCTGTGGCGCTGGCCTCTCTTCTGCCTTCTTTCACAGTGCTGGCCTTCTCCCTTCTCCCTTCTCCCTTCTCCCTTCTCCCTTCTCCCTTCTTCCTTCTCCCTTCTCCCTTCTCCCTTCTCCTGTGGCACTACCTTCTCCCTTCTGCTTTCTCCTTTCAGCCTTCACCTGTGGCACATTATCCATCGGCCTCTGCAAGGGGGACCATGGTGCTGGATTGGCCCTCACAGCCGCTGTGGCTGCCAGCCCTTAGTCCTACCTTCTGGATGAAGCCAGGGCTGCGAGGGCCAAACCCCTTGCATGAATTTCGTGCATTGGGCCTCTAGTATAGGATAATTGGAAATGGGTGATGAAGGATTGTTAAAAGTCAAGTATGGGACTTATTTGGATTATTATCTCTTTTCTCATACATTTTTCAAAATTTTTTAGTTTTCAAAACTAAAATTACTAATGGATAAGATTTCATCTTTTTTATCATGTGTTTTCCATTTTTCATTTTTTAAAATTAAAATTAATGGATAAGAATTTTAAAATGTTTTACTAGTTGTAGTGCATTATAATGTTTACTAGTTCCATTAGAGTTTTACATTACATTACTTAGTTTTATCCTAACAATAGTCCTTTGAAGTTGATCATTTAGTCCATTTTACAAATACAATAAGTCATATCTTGAATAATTTACCCGCAGACTTGGAGGAAATGTAGACGTTTACATAGTTGGCAGAGTTAGAACTTGAATATAAGTCTTCTAACTTGTTCATAAAGAAGTATATTTCAAAAGCAGTTTGTATAACATTTGTAATCCTTACATAGAATTTTTTTGGCATATTAATCTAAGGCATTAAAAAATTTACTATATTTTGTTTATTACAGGGGAATGAACATAGAGTTTTTACTCTAAATGAAGGCTCTTCTGCCCATATTTGTACCGTACAATTGGATAAAGCCATACTACATTTAAAATTACTTGACTATCTTAATCAAGATTGGAAAAGTGAATATCATATAAAACCTGATCAACAAGATATTAGTTTCATCAATTTTACCTGTGTTACAGAAATGGAAAAGACTGATTTAGATATTGCTATCCATGTGACTTATAATCCTGGCCAGACAGTTGTGGCATTTCATAGCCCTTACTGGATGGTCAATAAAACTGGTCGAATGTTACAGTATAAAGCAGATGGAATTCATCGAAAGCATCCACCTAATTATAAAATGCCAGTTCTCTTTTCTTTTCAGCCAAAGCATTTTTTTAATAACAATAAGGTGTGTAAAGTTTTTTTTAACTTTTTTTTAAGCTATTCTTTTTAAACTTTAGAATTTTGAAGAATAAAATAATATGAAACAGGCAGAAATAACATTTGTTAAATAGTTGAGGTTATAAAAATTTGAATTTCATATTGGGAAAGGTTTAGTGCATTAACAGTACAATATTTATACTAAAAAGCAAAATGTGAATGTAGGTTGGAACATTGTAATATCTTTGAAATATTTTTTCCTAGGTTCAGCTTATGGTAACTGATAGTGAATTGTCAGATCAGTTTTCAATTGATACTGTTGGTAGTCATGGAGCTGTTAAATGTAAAGGCATGCACATGGAGTATCAAGTGAGTTCATTCTGTGCTCATCAAGAAATTTTTATTTAAACTGTGTCTATTGACTACTTAATTTTTAAGGATGTTATGATAATGTAATAATATGTTTTTCCTTAGGTTGGTGTCATTATAGACCTCAGCAGTTTTAACATTACCAGAATTGTGACATTTACCCCTTTTTATATGATCAAAAATAAAAGCAAGTATCGTATATCAGTGGCTGAAGAGGGGAGTGATAAATGGCTCTCTCTCGATTTGGATCAGGTGGGTAGATGGATTTCAATAATGTAGCTCTTTGGAATTTCTTTTTTCCTGGAAGTTAGATAACTGAAATTACTATGTAATGTTTTATCTTTTCATTCCTCCAATTTTATTTGTTTCATGATCATTTATTGAGTATTTGTACCAAGCCCTATATATTTAATTACTAAAATTCAAAACTTGCCATCAAGAAATATATTTCTTGATAAGGGAGGTAGACATTTAGCAATTACTAGCCAAATGGGGTCAAATAGAGCAGTAAAAGACTAGATAAGGCATTAATGCAGGAAAAAGAAGGAGATTAGTTATTCTTTTCAGGAAGCTGTTAGTATTGTCTTTAAAGAATAGATTAAGCCAGTTATTTTTAAGAAGGTGGTAGTGACTTAGGAGTAAAATATTTCTTTTACTCCATCTTTAGCTGCTAAACCTCTACAAAAGAGCTGTTTGAGGGACTGCAGGAGGGTGATAGAATATTTTACCTTTGAAGAAATTTTATTCTAACTGTGTTAGGATTATAAGAGAAATGTTTGCTATTTTTATTCACTATTCTATCTTGCTTTTGAGCCATTCTCTGGAGCCATTTGTTGAGCTACTTCCTTTAAAATTTGCTTTAGTGCTGGTTCTGGAGGAAAATGCCATCAGTGTGTTTTTATCATCATCCTTTTATAATGCCGTTTCTTGATAATGAAGTCTATTTTTTTTCTCAGCATGTTGTATATTTTACTTCACTGTTTTTTGGTTTCCATTTTTGTTGAAAATTTGGCTGTGATTCTGTCATTTCTTTGGAGGTCATCTTTCTTTTCTCCTTAGCTGCCTTCAGACTTCTCTTTGTGTTTGATATTCTGCAGTCACACTATTTGTCTACATGTAGGTACCTTTTATATATCCTGTCTTATATGCCTTTCTGCTAGATCCATGAGGTAATGATTTTTCATACTTCCTATAAAATTTGCAACAGTTGTCTCTTTAAGTATTCTCCTGTTCATCCATTTTCTCCTTCTGAGCCTTTAATCAGACATATTCTAGACTTTCATATTCTATTTTCTATGACTCTTACTATCTTTTTTTATGTTTTCTATCTGGCCACACATGAACAGTCTCACTGAAATATGTGACGTCTCCAGTCTGGCAGGGGCTTACAGTTTGCATCTCCATTCCTGTCCTTTTAGTTTTTTTGTTTCAGCTCCTGCTAGTCCAGTCTTCTTTCTGGGTACACTGACTATCTCCTATTCTTTCAGTTTGGTTTTCAAATCACAGATGTCCAGGTGATTTTTAATTTTTTTAGCCTATATCCTGTTCTGAACTTTGAATATATCCTTTACTTTTGTATCCTTGTTTGACTTCCCTGAATCAACATTTGAGTGTATTTGGACTACTGCTTAATTACCAAGGGTTGCCCACAACTGACTATGATTTTCAATAACTGATCACTTGCTTCCCTTGTGCTCTTTGTTCAGCTTGTTGATTTTTCAAACCCTTCTCTAGATCTAGACCACATGAAAAT
The DNA here is from genome assembly GCF_964339955.1 of Pipistrellus hanaki. NCBI lineage: Eukaryota > Metazoa > Chordata > Mammalia > Chiroptera > Vespertilionidae > Pipistrellus > Pipistrellus hanaki. The sequence goes on along the minus strand of NC_140513.1, from coordinate 34,217,543 downwards.
TGCTGCTTAGCATAGCTTTTCATCTTACTACCCATTACTGCTTGTTTTCACACTGTCCATAAGTGGCAACACATCTCTAAGTAGGCAGTTTATAACTGTTTACATAAATAACCCAGTAACCAGAGCACTGTTGAAAGAGATTTATTTTCATTTTGTTTTGTCTACTCTGATGGGTTTATTAAAATGATAAATGTCTTTATGATGCAATATATTGTGAGTTCTAAAAAATAAATATATGTAATATATGTTTTAGTGTATCCCCTTTTGGCCTGAGGATGCATCAAATAAACTTCTTATTCAAGTTGAAGGAAGTAGAGGCCCTCCCAAAAAGATATATTTTAACAAGCAAGAAAATTGTATTTTATTGCGTCTGGATAATGAGGTAATTAATTTGTGTGTGTGTGTGTGTGTGTGTGTGTGTGTGTGTGAGATTAGAGGAGTTAATGTTACTTACTAGTATTTAATTTTTTTGTATCAAATAATTTTGTCATGATTTTTTTCCCTTTCACCAAAAATGAACAAAGATTTCTTTTTATGAGGAGAAAAAGTACTAAAGGGAAATAGTCATAAAACATTTTGTCATACAGAGTTAGTAGAAGTGCTTAGAATATACACTGGAATTTGACCCATCTATATATAATAATAGAGCATGGTTTCCCAGACATGCCATATAAAACAAAAATAAGTTATGAATAGTTTTGTTATTAAATGTTGTTAGTTAATATTCTTTGGAAAATGATCACATTAGAGAATATTTTCTCTTACTTTTTTTTATAGCTTGGCGGTATTATAGCAGAAGTTAATTTGGCTGAGCATTCTACAGTTATTACATTTTCAGATTATCATGATGGAGCAGCTACATTCCTATTAATAAATCACACTAAGAATGACATTATTGAATATAAGCAAAGGTAAGAAGAGGGTCACAAATTCAGTATCCCTTATTTGAGCAAAGACTAGGTGATGAGACGCTGACTTTATGATGATTTTTTTTAAATTAAATATATTTTTAATGATTTCAGAGAGGGAAGGAAGGGAGAGTGTTATATTGAAAATCATCGAATGAGATACAAGACGCCTTAATGAGCCAATTATTTAGAAGTGGTTTATTGCATGCAGCCCAGAGGGAGGTGTCTTTTCCCAAATCTTTCAGCAACCCATACAGGAAGTTTTTCTGTATTTGCAGATATTACAAAGGGCTCTATGTATTATTACAGACAGTTGTAACCTTGAATACATAATAAGTTTGTACTTAGCACAATTGTTATCAGTATTAGTCTGTTACATTGGATGGCTAACTTGCAAGGTCAGACTGTTAAGTTTATCTTTTTCTATTATTTGAACTAAAAATAAAGTCGGTTTACAGAACAGCAGACTGTCTTAAAGTGACAGAGTTTATAATGACAGAGTTTGCAGGACTAGGGACTATCTAACAATAGCAGTGTTTCAAACAGCAGTTTTTTATACAAGATGGAGGTTACTGTGCTTCAATAGAAACATCACTTATGAGAGAGAATAATTGATCAGCTGCCTCCTGCACACCTCCTACTGGGGATCAAACCATGACCAGGAATCAAACCATGACCTTCTGGTTCATAGATCTATGCTCAACCACTGAGTCATACGAGCTGGGCTATTCTCATTATTTTCTTAGAAAACCTCTTTTCCATTATATAAGGAAAAACTTTCAGTCTACTATTAATCAGAAATATTATAACTCAATTAATTGACTTGGGGATTACTGAACTATATTATTTTGGGTTCTTTATTCATTTACTTACACTTAATCTAATGCCTGCTTTTACCATTTGTGTCAGTTCTCTTGATGAAATAGAAGACTCTCTTCCTCCTGGAAAAGCAGTACTTTATACATGGGCTGATCCAGTGGGCTCTAGAAAGCTGAAGTGGACTTGTGGGAAAAGTCACGGTGAAGTAACACAAAAAGATGTATGTTTGGGCTGATTATCATGATGTCCTCAGCAGCATGTTTTTTGTTTCTGTTTTTAAAATAGTATTCTCTTTGAGCCTTACTAGTTTTAAGGCATGTTTATGTCTGCACTACTAAAATAAACTGACAAAGATTTAAAAGTATTCAAACTTTAACCAAAAATGTTTAAAACTGAAAGTAGTCTTATTTTGCCTACATCATCATTTTCTTCCATCCTCTATAATAAAAGGGTAATACAGGCAGTCCTTGGGTTACATCAGACTCAATGTATGTTGTTTCGTAGTTACACCACCATCTCCCTTTTTTTTTTTTTTTAATTTCCATCATTTCGACATGTATATATGTGCTTTTTGTTTTTTATTATTTATTTACTACAAGTAAAGGTCTAGAATTGTTAACTTTCTTTTAAATTTTTTTACTGTTTCACTTCATTACTGCTGTGTATGTGCTCCATAAGCGTGACGTAGGTGCTTATGTAGGTGAGTTCCAACTTACAACAAAAATCACGTTACGTTTCGCTGTAGGAATGGATCTCCATATTGACCCTCACTGCAGAACGACCAGTCACTATGATGTGCACTGATCATCAGGGGGCGGATGCTCAATGCAGGAGCTGCCCACGGTGATCATTGCCCTCCCACAGGAGGAGCTCCGCTCAGCCACAGGGGGGCTGATGGCTACAAGCGCAGCGGCAGGAGCCTCTCCCACCTGTGGCTTACGCGCGCTCCTCATCGGGAATGGGCCTAAGTTGTCAGTTGGACATCCTCTGAGGAACATGGTTGTTCCTAGATACTGAGGGCTCCTGGGCTACCAGAGGGATGTCTTTCTGCTAGCTTAGGCCCGATCCCTGGGGAGCAGACCTAAGCTGGTAGGTGGCCATCCCCCGAAGGGCCCCGGTCTGTGCACCGGGCCTCTAATTATGCTATAAAGGTAAATTGTAATTAGAGAGGGTCTTTCAGCATTCACCTCATAAACAGATATACTCTTTATTGATGGTCATCTTAGATCACTTTCACTTCTGTGACAAACATCTAGGATCTAACTAAAGAATTTATTTCTGGTAGCAAGTATTATTGATATGGTTTTTCATAAAGATAAAGTAGTATGTAAACATTTTCCAGTAACATTTTTAATGGCTGCAGAAGTTGTTTTGTTGTTATTGTTTTTTTTTGTTTGTTTGTTTTGTTTTTTAGGATTGTTTTTAAACAATTAAAAATTAAAATTGTATTAGTCTTTTAAAACACATCTTAATTTGACCCCTATTCCAATGTCTTACTTATTTGATCTGTTGGTTAATAATTTTGCATATTTATGTCATAATGATAGTTGAATTTTACAAAGCTAACTCTGAAATCCACTACAAAATATTAGAAATACTTTATAAATATATTTGAAAGTAAGTTAGGTTATTGCTATATATTTATTTTAGAATTATAAGCAACATGATTGTTCCTAGATACTGATTTTACGATAACAGTTCCAGTTTTAATATCAGTGGGTTATAACATAAATGTGTACTGTATATTAAAATTTTTTCTTAATCAGAATATTTAATTAACTAGAAATTCATAGGTAACTCTGTTAATTGTTAGAATTTGCTATATTTATCTTGTCATTGAACCTCAAGACCCTGATATCAGTACGATGCTTATATATAAGGGCTTCCTGTAGAACTACTCACCTGTAATGAATATCCATGTTTTGTAGAAATGTAATTGAGATGTCAGTTATGTTTTATCCTATTCAGCTCTGTAAGGAAATAGGAGTTTCTGACTTAAAAATAATACATTGGTTAATCTTAGTATAGAGGAGAGAAAAATAATGATTTGTGTTATTGATATGCCTCCACAGGAAGACTATTTAATTAGACCTTATGAGGATATTAAATAAAAGAATAATTATTGTGTCTTCCTTGCTCATAACTTTATAATAATAATGGCAGAAGCAAATATCAAATTATTGTAATTATGTAAATTTTCATTGTTACACAAATATTAATTTCATTTAGTTTGTTTGACCCTGTGAAGGAAGTGCCATTTCTATTCTCATTTTTTAAATAGTAGTTTAAATGTTGGTTGGTACCATACTGTTAATTTTTTATTTTTTGGTGATTTTATTTTAGGATATGATGACACCTATAAATTTGGGGAAAAAGACTATTTATTTAGTTTCATTCTTTGAAGGCTTACAACGCATTATTTTATTCACTGAAGATCCAAAGGTATTTAAAGTGACATATGAAAATGAGAAAGCAGAATTAGCAGAGCAAGAAATTGTGTTGGCATTACAAGATGTTGGACTTTCTCTCGTCAACAATTACACAAAGCAAGAAGTAGCCTATATTGGCATTACAAGGTTAGATGCATTACAATTTGAGTATGATCAGTTCTTTATCATCAAGAATGGTGATTGTAAAATCTGAAATAATTTAGTTTAACATCTTTGTTTTGATTTAGCCATGATACTAAGATAATGCTAATTATAAAGTGCTTGTGAGATTTTTTTTTTGCCCTTGAGATAAAGATATATGAAAAATCAAATTTATAAATCCCTTTTTATATTGCTCTGCTCTTAAAAAGTTAGACTTATTCAACTTATCAGAAGTCTACTTTCTTTATTTAACATGCCTAATGTTATCCCACCACCATGCAGGGTATGTTGATGCTCCTTAAATAGTGGTTCAAGGAATAAAGACAATCACATTCTAATTTGACCTTAAAACTTTAAGATCTAATAAGGTAATATTGATTTTATTATTCCCCAAATAAGTCACCTTTAGTAAAACTTTGTTTTCCCTATGCCCTTAATATTTCCATTTATAAATACTTAAAATAAATTTATGTGTATTAGTACCTAATTTGAGAGTATTGCCGGATTCTAGTTTGTATAACCTGGATCTTTTAACTTAAACTAATGTACAGATACATGTGTACTAGAGGCCCATTGCACAAAGATTCGTGCAAGAATGGGCCTTCCTTCCCTTGGCTGCCAGCACTGCCTTTGCTCTGGCCAGAGCCACCTTTTTGCTCCGGCCCTGAGCTGCCTTTCTACCCTCCTACACTGCCCAGGGGCCTGGAGCAGCCAGGGTCGGTGTGGAACATCTGTGTTGTCTCCATGATGACAACACAAGCATCCTGCCCTGCCCCTGGCTGCTTGGGGTTAATTTGCATGCTCACTCCTGATTGGTTTGTGGCATTGTGAAGATACGGTCAATTTGTATCTTACTCTTTTATAAGTCTCAATATCTTTAGAGACTATGTGTAATCCAGATTTAAATTTATTTTTCTTATAAATGCATCTAGAAATGTCCCTAACTCTTCATTGACTAGAATATATTCTAAAAGGGATATATAAATATTATTTCTAAAAAAAAGTTTATTTTTTAAACAAAAATGTCAAACAGACAACCTATTATAGGTTATGTCCTATGCTCTGGTGTGAATGGAAGTGGGAGTAACACATGGTTCCTATCTTTTTTAAATTAAGTGAATATAAATTTTAGAAGGAATAAACAAATGGAGTACTTAATAAAATTAAATTACTTACATTCTAAAGCAGAGTGAAGTAGTTTTAGAATGTGGGTAGATTTCTTGTTCTATATTTAATTCTTTTGGCAATTTTTTACTGAGATAGATTTGTTTCATTAATTCTCTCATTTTCCTAGATTGTTTCACACTCTCTTTTTAAACCCCATTCCCTCTCTAAGCTCCCTGCCTTGCATCCCATTTCACTGAGAAAAGTGAAGCAGTCAAAAAGGAACTTTGACCCTTAGCCAGTTTGGTTCCTCAGGTTAGATTCCAGTCAAGGGCATGTACCTTGGTTGCACACTCCCTACTGGAGGCAGCTGATTGATGTTTCTCTCTTGTCGATATTTCTAACTCTCTATCCTTGTCCTTTCCTTTCTGTAAAAAGTCAATAAAATACATTTTTTAAAAAGGAACTTTCAAAGACCCATCCCCCAATATTAACTTCCTACTCACCAGCATTTATTACCTGTATATTATGCTGACATACTTATCCACAGTTATCATAGGTGTATCATATGTGCTATTTAAAACAAATTTTTCTGCTTTTGTATTGTATTCTATTCCCTTTTACTTCTTGAGACACTGATCTAGCAATTCTCTTTTTTCTTTCTCTTGTCCACAATTTCTGACTCTATTTTGGATTGTTCCCATCAGTGTTATTTCTCTCAACTTAAAATTTTTTTCTCAATACTACTTTCTCTGCTACATACTGTCTATTTCTTTGCTCCCTTTTATAGCCAAGCTGCCCAAAAGTGTTGTGCATGACAAGAGTTAAATATATTCACTACATTCAATTATTTTTTACCCATTTTTTTCTTTGTCACTCCCAATACGCTTTGGCTCTCAATGTTCCTTGAAACTGGTGTCAAGATCACTCTAGGGATGTGTATATTGCCAGGTCCGAAGTACAATTTCCAGCCCCCTTGTTACTTAAAAGTTCATAACATTTAATACATATTCCTCCTTTGAATGACCTCCAGGATTCCTTTCCTTGAGTTTTTTCCCCCTCCCAACATTCTCAGTCTCATTTGTTGGTTTCTTGTCTTCTCCATTGGGTGCCCTGAGGCTCTCAAACTGACTCCTCTTCTCTGTTTCAATTTTATGATTTCAAATAACACATATATGCAGAATTTTCTAGAAATACATCTTCAGCCAGATTTTTCTTTGTGAACTCCAAGCATGTATATCCAGCTGCCTACTTAAAATTCGTACTAAAATCTAAGTGACTTATCTATCTATATAAAACCTTAATATGCAAATTGACTGAACAGTGGAACAACCGGTCGCTATGATGTGCACTGACCACCAGGGGACAGACTCTCAATACAGGAGCTGTGTCCTAATGGTCAGTACACTCCCGCAGTGGGAGCTGGGCTCATGGCTGGCAAGCGCAGTGGTGATGGTGGAAGCCTCTCCCACCTCCACAGCAGCACTAAGGAGAGCAAGCCGAGCAGTAAGGAACAGCCAGCAGGCAGTCCTAAGCCGGCAGGCAGACATCCCCCGAGAGCTCCTGAACTGCCATAGGGGTATAAGCTGGGCTGAGGCACCTCCCTCTTCTTCCCCCTCCCCCAGTGCACAAATTTCATGCACCAAGCCTCTAGTACTTTATATGGGTTTAACACCCTTTTCCTGATATTCTTCCAAGTATACCTCCTCATTGAAGTTAATGACAAATACATCCTTCTAGTTGCTCAGGCCAAAAGTGTTGGAATACTTTTGTTCCATCTCTTTATTTCACACTCCACATCTAATCCATCTAGAAGCTATGTGCTAGCTCTACCTTCAAAACACACATAGGATCTGACCACTTTTCACTACCTCAGTTTTGTTACCCGAGGCAGAGCCCTCACCATTTCTCTCCCAGCTTACTACATTAAACTCCTAATAAATTTTTCTGCTTCTAGCCGTCATTCCCTTTTTCTCTTTCCCCTATCCTAGCAGTATATTTCTAACAAAGCTTAAGTTAGATTGTGTCATTGATCTCATAATCTTTTAAACTGTTATTCATCTCAGAGTAAAACTCAAAGTCTTTACAATATCCTACAAGGTTTTCCCATTATTTGGCCTTTGTCTTACTTCATCTTCTACTCTTCTTTAAAAAATCCTCACCTGAGCATATTTTTCCATTGACTTTTACGGATAATGGAAGGGATGAGTACAGACAAAAAGTGAGAAACATTGATGTGAGAGACACATTGGATGGGTTTCTGCCCACACACTCTGTCCACTGAACCAAACTGGCTAGGGCTCAGCTTCTACTCTTAATATGTTCCAAGTATGCCTGTCTCCTTGCTCTTCTTTATATACTAGAAGCGTGCTCACAGAGTCTTTGCTCTAACTAGTCCCTCTACTTGAAATGTTCTCCTGTTGTCTTCTGGATAAATTCCCTGATCTTTAAGTTCTTGAAATCTCACTTCCATGACACCCCTGTTGACTGTTCACTTTTAACACTGCAACCACACAACTTTGCATATCCCAATACTCCATATCCACCTTACCTTGTCTACTTTTTCTTCTTTCAAAAGCATTTCACCTCCTAATATATTAAATATGCTAATTTACTATATTTAAGACGTTCTTTCTATCACTCCTCAGCTAAAATGAAGCTCAAGAATGGCAGTGATGTTCACTGCTAGTATTCCTACTGGAATAGTGCCTAAGTAGGAATTTAATGTGATTGGTTGAGTTGAGGATATTGCAAAATTTTTACTCAAGATTTTGTAATTCATGTAATAAACCAGTTAAACTGGAAATGTATATAAATTAGTACCATGATTTTTGTTTTCATATATAAGTTCTGATGTGGTTTGGGAGACAAAACCCAAGAAGAAGGCAAGATGGAAGCCAATGAGTATAAAACACACTGAGAAGTTAGAGAAAGAATTTAAGGAATATACTGAATCTTCACCTTCAGAAGATAAGGTGGTTGAGTTGGACGCTAATATTCCGGTAATATTTTTAAGTCCTGATATGAAGTTTTAATTTTTATCTATTGTAATTAGATTAATCACTAGTTAATATTTAAGCAAAGTTTTGTTTCCTTACATAACAGTGAATTCTGCCACATATACTTAATATAAAATATTAAAAACTCAGACTTTCTCTTGAGATACTAGTGATCTATTCCTTGGTTAACAAGCCAGTAACTTTTTACTTTTTAATTATTTACAATGTTATTTTATATTTATCACTTGTTTGGGGTAAATTTTAGTAAATTTACATAAAAAGTGATACAACCAAGCTCTAAGGAATAGCTGAATGTTTTTGTGAGTTATATAGATATGGGCTATAAAGTTCTCATTCTAAACCCAATGGAATATTTAGCCTATTATTTTAATGAATATTTTTAAAATTTTGGTACACATTTCTAATTTTAATCAGTTATGAGTAAAAAGAAATTCCATGTGCCATATTTTTCAGGTTCGCTTTACACCTAGTGGCAATAACATGAAAATTCTGCAACCACATATAATTGCTATACGAAGAAATTACCTGCCAGCATTAAATGTGGAATATAATACATCTGCACATCAATCATCATTTAGAATTCAAATTTATAGAATACAGGTGAGTCTGAATAGATAGTCAAATTATTATATATTATAAAATAAACTAATTTATTCCCATGGTCTGTTTTAATACTTCCATTTCAGTGTGGAACTAGACTTTTTGATTCCTTCTTCTTAAATCTTGTTATTCTAGTCAGGTTCTATAATTAACATATGAATATACTAACATGGGGTTTTTGTTTTTGTTTTTGTTTTGTTTTTTAGATCCAAAACCAGATACACGGTGCTGTATTTCCATTTGTATTTTATCCTATTAAGCCTCCCAAGTCAGTCACCATGGATTCAGGTTTGTCTATATCTTTAGATTGCTCTAAAAATGGTTGTATTAACTGTTTGGTTTATTTTACTATAATAATATGAAATGAAACCATTTTACTCAACTAATTTCAACAGAACTCTTATTGAATACTGAAGAAAAGAGTAATTAAAAATATATATTTTAATGTTAAATGCTACTTTAAAAAAATTACAGTGTTGAAAACTGATTTAAAAGCCACTTTTAAATGAGACCTTTGAGTAAACTGTGATGAAGTTCAAATTCAGATTGTTTTCTAACCACAGGAACTGCCCTAATCCCCAGATGAGAATGATTACAAGGCCTTTCTTCCATCCACTCTTCCCTTCACCTTCTTCTTTCTTTGCTGTTGCTCTTCCCTTCACTTTTTCTCCCCTTTTCACTACCCTGTTCCCCCTTTTCTTTCCACAGCCATTTTCATACCACTGACTCTAAACTATCTAAAGGAGTATTCATAATCTGCTTGGAAGTTTATTGACCAATATACATGCCCAAGCCCTTTCACCTAGAAGTCAAGGGCAAGATCCTGAAATTGGTGTTTCCACACAGTTTCCCTGGTGGTTCTAATGCTTGCTTTTAATTTGAAGAATTAGCAATCCTTAGAGGGAGTATAAATAATTAAAAAAAAAAAATCCTGGAGTCTAAAATTAAGACTGTAATGGGTTATGCAAATATTAATAATTTTAATTGATATTCACCATTTAGTAAATAATTTAGTTATCCATGGTGACGTGTATTATATGGTAAGAAAATGCTGCTTATCTTTTTTTTAAAACACCATGGGATTAATCATATTTATTACCCTTTACAGCACCCAAGCCCTTTACTGATGTCAGTATTGTCATGAGATCTGCAGGGCATTCCCAGATATCACGTATTAAGTAAGTGTCCTAGTATATTCCTTGTGTATTTATTTAATGTTTTGGTTTAAATTGTACTCTTAAAAAAAAGTAAATTTTAAATAAGTTGAAGATTTAAATGTACAATAACAAATTATAAAGGTCATAGAAAATGTCTATTAATTATTTTATAATTGTGAAGTTTCAGAAGGCTTTAAATAAAAGACATGTAGGTATTAAATAGTTATTCTAAATTATAAGCATCTTATTATTTTCCTTTTTGTTTATTTGTTTTCTCAAGTTCTCTGTAATTGCTGCACATTGTTAGAAACAAGAGAGAAAATAGTATTTTCAAATTCAGTCACTACCCAGTCCTAGAAATCTAACATTTATAGAAATATTCATCTATGTATTATTCCCTTATTTCTTGTTTTCTTTGCCCTAATCCCAAGACAAACATTATTCTCTTGCTTTTTTCTTTTTTAAATCCTGAGGATTTTTCCCCCATTTATTTATTTATTTTTTGAGAGAAACATGGATGTGAGAGACAAACATCTATTGGTTGCCTCCTGCAAGCGCCCCAACCAGGGATCGGATCCACAACTTCAGAATGTGCCCTAACTAGGAATTGAACCCACCACCTTTAGATATATGGGACAATGCTCCAACCAACTGAGACACTCTGGCCTGGGCTATTCCCTTGCTTTTCAAATTATAGTTTTATTATAATTTAAATAATGTCTATCTAATGTGTACCTAAACATTATGCTTCTTAGTTTTCCTTTTCTCCCCATAAATAAAATGTTTTTTCAAACTGTACAATAATCCTTGGACTTTTTTTTATTAAGCTTTTTACTAAAATGTATTCATTTTGTGGTATGTAGCTAGAATTTATCTATAAATACTAATAAATAATGTTAAATGACTGTATGCCACAATTTACTTATAGATTTCCTCTCCATAGGCATTTTCATACTTGTGTTTGTTGCTATTATGAAGTGTTGCCATGACATTCCTCTAGAAAGTTCTAAGTTTTAGCATTCTAATATTTAATACTTTTTCTTTATCTAATTTTCATAATACTGTTAATTGATGACATTGTTATTGTACATTTATTGTACATGTTTTCTACTTTGTAATATAGATACTTCAAAGTGTTGATCCAAGAAATGGATCTCAGGTTAGATCTTGGATTTGTCTATGCACTAGCAGAACTTATGACAGAAGCTGAAGTAACTGAAAAAACGGAGGTAAGACTTAAAATAATAAATAATAGCATTGACGGTAAGGATTAGAGCACAACAAACTGAGAAAAATGTTAACTATCCTGATAAATTCTTAAAATGTTAAAATGGTTTTGTTTCATTTTAAAAATATTTTTATTACGCTGCTCTGGTGAGTACATTGACAGAAATCTTTTTTTCAGATTATAGAAGACACGAATAGTCTTAAGCAAGACTATATAGACACAAGACAAGTTAAAATAGCCTTTAAAAGTGAAATAGCAAATAACAGGAAAGGTTTTTAGTCAATAGGAGGAGGAAGAGGATAATCAGTCAAGTTCACATTACTGGTGTGGTTTTTTTTTTTTCTTCCAATTTTACTTTTCTTGTTTACTTTTGTTTAGATTAATAATTTAGAACAGAGGTTTTCAACCAGTGCACTGTGGCACACTGGTGTGCTGTAAGAATTATAAAAATGTGCAATATTTGACTATTTTAAAAAAAGCCACCATTATTTATTACAATACAAAAATAAATGGGTTAGATTAGTGGCCTTTTTGAATAAAATCTATAGTTGCATAAGGAAAAGCTTAGTATCTTTTAATGGATTGGATGGAAACATAGAAGATATGCTTATTAGTTTATGAATGACAGAACTTTCCTAACAAAAAAAATACTAGTTTCTCTTCTGAGGCAGTATCATCCTGATTATGAATGATCTTGGATCTGAATTTTATAGGGGAGTGTTCTGCAGTGTGAGCTATTGACTTAACTATTTCCTAAAGATAGGTCCCTTAAGTTTTTAATATTTTATGTTCCTTTATAGGTTGAACTTTTTCATAAAGATATAGAAGTTTTCCAAGAAGAATATAAAACAGTTTCATTAGTAGATTCATCACAAGTCAGTCTCTATGAATATTTTCATATATCTCCTATCAAGGTAGGGGAAAGTAAATTACTTTTATTATCTATGATAATCTAGGTAATAGCAAATTTAATGGGTCTGTTGGGTAAGCATAAAATTTAAATTATATTCTTTGATAGTTTATAAATTCTGTAACTTCACAATTGCAAATATAAATAACAAATAATAACCCTTGAAAAATTTTATTCTTAAAATAATTTCTCCATATGGGACTAATACTGGAGCTGCCCACAGCATGTGTTTTATATGTTTATGTGTTGACCTAAGAGATTTCCTTAGTGTTAAGGTATTTAATGACAATTTTCTAAATTTGCGTATGATGTATGTATAAATTTTTTAAAATTGAGTTGTAATTGATACATTAAATTTATTTCAGGTGTACAATGTAATGATTTGATATTTGTATAGACTGTGAAATGATCATCACAATATATCACCATCTGTCTGTATACAGTATTATATTTTAATTATTTTTTGTAATGAGAACTTTTAAGACTCGTCCTTTAGCAACTTTCAAGTATGCAGTACAGTACTAACTATAGTGTATACATTTTAATTTATAAATTAATCTTAATTTAAGTTTTGAAGATTGAATGTAACTAAATATAAGTTCTTAACACAAAGTTTTCATGAGTTACTTACAAAATACTTGAATTATTGTATATCTGAGTATACAGCATATATATGCATACAGTACAAAAGTGCGTTTTAACATCCTGCTACCTTTGTTGTAATAGTTGAAACTTTCATTTGTGGAGATATTTACTTCAACAACTTTAACTTCTAGATTATTGTCACTAAAAGTGTATAAAAGTTGATATTTTCCTAGATTTACCAAAAGAACTGAGTTGAACTAAATATATCATTATACATTGCTGAATTTAAAATTTAAAAAGAACTGTATTAGATTTAAAATCTTTTAAACTTTTCACTTACTAAATTTGGCACAGTCTTAATAATTTTGAAATTTTATTTGTGGTGTAGTGACTTTAAAATAAAATTAGATATTAAAAATGAATATTGTCATTATGAAGGTACTGATTTAAATATTTATCTCTATCTTTTTAGTTGCATTTAAGTGTTTCACTGAGTTCGGGTAAAGAAGCAGCTAAAGACTCAGAACAACACGAAGGATTCATTGCAATTAGTTCTTTAAATCTCTTGCTGAAGAGTATTGGCGCCACTCTTACAGATGTACAAGATGTAGTTTTTAAGTATGTTTAAACTCAATTCTATAAATTGATGAAAAATCCATTTTATATTCACACAAAAATTTATAAGTGAAAAATGTGTAAAGTACACTGCAGAGCTTAGGCACAATATGGTTTTGCTGTTAAGTGTAAAATAGCTTAGGTACCATATACCTGTTAATCCTTAAATTTTAAAAAGCAAATTACTTGTTATGTAATTTCCTTTAAAAATAGAGACAGGAGTCATACATGTTGGTACACTCCTTAAAGCTTGTCTGGTCTAGGGAAGAATTCTAAGCAGCTGTGTGTGCCTAAAAGATGTGACTCTAAGGCCTATGAGATCAAGACTCTTTAAAGTATAGTATGTGGCTAGAAAAAATGAATGTCATGACAGGAGAAATGAAGGGATCAGTTTAAATGCTACCATTAGGAACTTAAATTTGTGTCATTGTGGGAGCTATTAGATAGAGTATCTGACCAAAAAGAGTCCAAGTCTGAATGGAGACCTCAGATAAGAATGCCCCTTTCAATTACTACCTCGAAATGTTACTAAAAATATTAAGAATCAGTGAGGCCAGTAAGAGATATCTCTATGTCTGGGTAAAGTTAGGTAACAGTCAAATTAAAGAACATAGATTTGAAAACATCACATCAGGAATAAAGTGAGAATTCTAATCTTGCTACTATCTTATCTACTAGAATAGAGATTCCAAGTAGTTGATTGGGTGTATGATGGGAACATGTTATAAGTAAACATATCTTCATTTCTCTGGTTGGTCATTCTTGAGCAACCACTGACATTTATCTCAGTGTGTTCAACATTTTCTATGTGGGTCATGATAGGACAAAGTTGACAAATGTAAGTTCATGTCCATGGATCCAAGGGCTCTCTGATCCTCTAAATTATGTGGAAAATGTGTGTATGTTAGTGGCTTTTCTGAAGGTAAGATCCATAGCTTTCATCGGATTTTTAGAGCTTTTCCAACCAGAATGTGCAGAGATACATGTAAAAGAGTAGGTTTTCTGGTTGGCATGGGGAAAGACTGAAGGAAAAGATTTAGAGAAAAATTCTAAGGAAAATAAAAACTTAATAAGTACCCTTCCTCTCTGCCTATCTCCCTCTCCCCATGCACATACCTACATTTTTAATGTGGTTTCTTTTTCAGGCTTGCATTTTTTGAACTCAACTATCAGTTTCATACAACATCTCAACTGCAATCTGAAGTAGTAAGACATTATTCAAAACAGGTTTGTCAGATTATTTTACAAAGGGGTAGAGTGATATAAAATAGTGAAACTGTCTGTCTGTACCTATATAATGTAGATTTGGCAAGGAAGTTAATAGCCATTTTCAAAAATTTAAGGCATGTTTTTTTATTTTCAGAATTGTAGAAAGAGGCTTTGGCCAAGTAATTCAGTTTTTAGAGCTTTATCCCAATATGCCAAGGTTACAAGTTTGATCCCCTGTCAGGGAACATATATGAATCAACCAGTGAATGCATAAATAAGTAGAACAACAAATAGATGTTTCTCTCTCTCTCTTGCTAAATTCAGTAAATAAAATTTTTTTAAAAAGAATGGCCATTTCAATTTTCTGTCCTTCTAATTTTTAGCTGTGTTCCCAAATCTTTTCTGAAACAATGTAGAATACACATAAACCTTAAATAAAATATTAATTTACCAATAAATATTAATATTAAAAAAAACTAGGTTCAAGGGAAACTATTAGTAACTGATGAACACAGTTGATTTTTAAATATATTTTTATTGATTTTAGAGATGAAGGGAGAAAGAGAGAAGCATCAATGATGAGAATGATTGAATGGCTGCCTCTTACACACCCCCTACTTGGGATTGAGCTCAAAATTTGGGCATGTTCCCTTATCTGGAATTGAACCTGGGACCCTTCAGTTCATAGGCCAACACTATCACACTGTGCCAAACTGGCAAGGGAGAATACAGGATATTTTCAATGTAATTGAGTTACTAAGTCTGCTAGAAATATTATTTTAGTCGATTTTTTCCCCCTACATTTGGAAAGACTCCAGTATCCTAATATATAAAAACCCTGGGTCCATCACCTCCACAATGACTGGGAGGCTCAACCAATCGGAAGTCAGTTGTGCAGTCAGCTATGGCTGCATGCAGAGTGACCCAACACTGATTGCCAAGGGGGCTATGAATCAGGCCCGAAGAGAGGCCTGATCCATAGTCTTTGTGGCAGCTGTTGATCAGCACTTGCCTCTTTCTTTCCCTCCCTAGTCAGCAGTCATGCCTTCATTTCTCTCCAGGCCTCCACTGGGGCTGCTGATCAGCCCCCAGAGACACTGGCATAGAAACTGACCAATCAGAACCAAATCTGGGTCAACTGTGAGGAGCCAATGGCTGCCTAGGAGGCGGAGCTTTTGACACTGGCATAGAAACTGGCCAATCAGAACCAAATTGGCCAGCAGGGGAGGGCATTTGGGGAGAGATCAGGCCTGCAAGGGAGGGCAGTTGGGGGCAACCAGATCGGCAAGGGAGGGCAGTTAGGGGTGACCAGGCTGGCAGGGGAGGGCAGTTAGGGGCAATCGGGCTGGCAGGGGAGCAGTTAGGTGTTGATCAGGCTGGCAGGGGAGTGGTAAGGGGTGATCAGCCTGGCAGGCAGAATCGGTTAGGCGCAGTCAGGCAGGCAGACAGGTGACTAGTTGGGAGCCAGCAGTCCTGGATTGTGAGAGGGATATCCCCTGAGGGTTCCCAGATTGGAAAGGGTGCAGGTTGGGCTGAGGGACACACACCCTCCCCCCACCGTGCACAAATGTCATGCATGTGCCTCTAGTTTTTATATAACTTACAGGGCATCTTAGACAGCTGTTGAATAGTGGATGGATCACTGAGCATGACTCAAGAGGTCAGGGTTTGGATACCAGATTTTTCCATTCAACCTCTGTCTGGCCCTATGCATTATTTGATCTGTATATTTCTCCAGCCTATAAAATGATGGTAGTATTAACAACTTTCACACATAGTTTTAAAAGTACAAGTATTTTAAAAGTACAAGTATCATCTAAATCACTCATTATTTCTAATATTCTAACACTGAATTACTTTTTAAAAACTGTGACTAGTGACGAATAAGGTAATATATGGTTTAGGTGTTGAAATTGATGATGAGGGTATTTAGTCTGAAAAATTGGGTGTGTGTACTAAGTTTAAGAAAAAATATTAAGTCTGATAATCCAAATTAATTAATGTTTATATTTTCTTTTTAGGCCATTAGGCAAATGTATGTACTCATTCTTGGACTTGAAGTTTTGGGAAATCCTTTTGGCTTGATTAGAGAATTTTCTGAAGGTGTAGAAGCATTTTTCTATGAACCTTACCAGGTAAAACAGTTACTCTTACATTGTGCAACATATCACACTAATACTGTTGAAAAAATAATGCATTCCAATTGTTAACTTGAATTGTAGATGTAAATAGATTTTGCGAGCCACAAAGGAACATTATTTTGCAGCAAACAGTGGTAACAACTTTTGAGAAATGTGGGAGGAAATTTTTACCTTTCCCCTCACATTTTAAACTTAAGACTTTAAACAAATATACTGAATTTTAAGTGTTCTGTTGTAAAATTAAAGGTGGATAAACTTCACACTCTAGGAAGAATATTATAGACAGGCAGTTTGCTATGCATAATAGTATGCACAGCTAGCACTGTGCAAAGCAATCTCAATGGCAAAAATTATGATTTTTCTATGTCCTTAAAAATTTCTGTCAGAATGTTCCCACTTTCACACTTAAAAAAGTAGATAATGAAAAAAAAATAGCAGAACATTTATTTTGTACCATGTAATTTAAAACATTAGATATATTAGGAATTAAAGTGTTTTTATTTCATAACAATTATCAAGAGTAGTGTGTGTACACCTTCTTATCATATAACATACAGAACAAACATCTTTTGTGCACTTTGATGAATAGTCATTCTCCTTTCTAAGTTTGAATTAACTTGCAACACTTAATCCTTTTCACTTGTAATATTATGAAATATTTGAGACTTCTGTTAATGTGAAGTTTTCTCCTGTTGTCACTTTCTCAGGGTCATTCCCCCCCACCCCCCACTGCTATTTTCTTCATATCAATTAGTGCACTTTTAAAAGTAAACATAATCTTATTTGTTGTTTTGACCCTTTAGGGAGCCATCCAGGGTCCTGAAGAGTTTGTGGAGGGAATGGCACTAGGACTAAAGGCATTAGTTGGTGGAGCTGTTGGTAAGAAACAGAATACCTTCGTGAATATGATTTGCTGGAAAGTAATGATATATTTGCTCTTACTGAAGATATGTTCATTTCTCCTAGGTGGATTAGCTGGTGCTGCCTCCAAAATCACTAGTGCTATGGCTAAAGGGGTAGCAGCTATAACTATGGATGAAGACTACCAACAAAAGAGGAGAGAAGCCATGAACAAGCAACCGGCTGGTCTTAGAGAAGGCATCACTCGTGGGGGAAAAGGCTTAGTTTCTGTAAGACATTTCCCAGTGTTGTGAATATTATAGGAAATACCTATTTTATTATTGTTATCATCATTATTATTATTACTTTTGAGACCTGGTGCACAAAATGCACGCATGGGTAGGGTCTCTAGGCCTGGCTGGTGATTAGCCTATTGGGGCCTTCTCTCTGCTGCCTGGGGCCTTCCTTTTTTCCTTACCACCCCCGCATGGTCAGCGTATATCGTAGCAAGCAATTGAACTCCTGGTCTCCTAGTTGAACTTCCTAGGGGACACTTTGCATATTAGCCTTTTATATATATATATATATATATATATATATATATATATATATATATATATATATACTAGAGGTCCAATGCATGCAATTTGGGCATGGAGGATCCTGCACCCTCTCACATCTGGGACCCCTTGGGGGATGTTTGACGGCTGGATCAGGCCTAAACTGGCATTCGGACAAGCCTCTTGTAATCCAGGACCACTGGCTTCTACCTGCTTGCCTGCCTGCTTGCCTTATCATCCCTAACCGTCTCTGTCTGCCAGCCTGATTGCCCCCTAACTACTCTCCCCTGCTGGCCTGATTGCCCCTAAATGTCCTCCCCTGCCAGACTGATTGCACCTAAATACCGGCCTGATCATCCCCTAACTGCTCCCCACTGCTGATCACCCCTAACTGCCTCTACCTCTGCTTCTGCCCCTGCCCCTGCCACTGCCACCATGGCTTTGTCCAGAAGGATGTCTGGAAGATGCACAGTCTAATTAGCATATTACCCTTTTATTAGTATAGATTATTAGTATAGATATAGATTATTGTTTTAAAGATTTGTGGGATTTTAAAGTTGATTTCAGAGAGGAAGGGAGAGGAGGTAGGAGAAATAGAGAAACATCAGTGCTGAAAGAGAGTTATTGATTGGCTGCCTTACTGGGGATTTAGCCCACAACCTGGGCATGTGCCCTGACTGGGAATCAAACCACGACCCCTTGGTTCATGGCTCAACACTCAACCACTGAGCCACGCCGGCTGGGCAGAAATATATTTTAAAGCCATATTCTGTGAATAAGGAAATAGATATATAATTTACACCCCTTCAAGTATTATTTGCATGTTGGAGGAGTAATGTGCTGTGGCTTATATAAAATATGTTAGTAACCTCCAAAAACATTCTGTTTAAATAAAATAGTTAGAAAATACGTTAATTCCTATGATATCTAGAAAGCACAACTCTGTATTTATTTTTATTTTTTTGTAAACCAGATTTGGTTCATCAAGTCATTGTATGAAACTGTTATAAATTTTAAATTGTGCTTTCCTTTTAGGGTTTTGTAAGTGGCATAACAGGAATTGTTACAAAGCCAATCAAAGGCAAGTATATAGTTTCTTTAAGTGATATATATTACCAAGTGTTTCACAAGTTGATTAAATTTTCACTCTTAATCCAGTTGTCTAAATCTTTGTCTTTCTTATTTCTAGGAGCTCAAAAAGAAGGAGCAGCTGGTTTCTTTAAAGGTGTTGGGAAAGGTTTAGTTGGAGCAGTGGCAAGGCCAACTGGAGGCATCATAGACATGGCTAGCAGTACATTTCAGGGAATAAAAAGGTAAACTTTCTTTGATGTAGGGTATGAGTGAAATGCTTAAACCATGAGAAATGAAATATATCTGCTATTTGGCTTGAGGCACTCAGTTATAAAACCTGAAATATGACAAGTTGCAGATGATCTTCCTAATTCCTTATGATATATTTTTTAAGTTGTTGCCATTGCATCACTTCAACTTGATAGAATTTTTTTTTGTATTTGTCCTCCATTCCCAGCAGCCTTGGCAGAAAAGGTTTGACAAGCAAGCTTTTTCATTATCTTTTTCAGAATACATTACAATAATGTAATGCTATGTGTCATTTATAATATTAGCAAATATTATATTGTTGCCCATTCATCTTATATAAGAGCATTGATTTAAAATCATGGATTTATCAGAGGAATTATTCCCCCCTCTTCTTAGAACACTCTTCCCTCTGTTGTCAGCATGGTCACTTTCTTTATTCAGAAGT
Organism: Pipistrellus hanaki; assembly: GCF_964339955.1. Classification (NCBI taxonomy): domain Eukaryota; kingdom Metazoa; phylum Chordata; class Mammalia; order Chiroptera; family Vespertilionidae; genus Pipistrellus; species Pipistrellus hanaki. Next base: position 34,197,491 of record NC_140513.1, on the reverse strand, counting down.
CTTCCCAATGGGGCTTTCCATTGCCATCCTAAAATTTCAGTTTATTCCCTATCCCCACCTCAGATACTTCATATCTCTTTTCCCTACTTTATTTTTTTTTCTCTTTAGCTCTTATCACTGTTTAACACACAGCACATTTTTCCTTGTTTAGTTGTCTCTCCTGCTAGTATGTAAATTCTATGAATGCAGTGGCTCTTGTTTCCACAGCACTTCAAATATTGCTTGACATGTGGTAGTATTTTTTTTTTTTTTTAATTGAGATCATTGTAAAGTCACATGCATTTGCAGGAATAATGCAGAGATTCTTCATACACTATACTAGTATTATGTTTCCAATGGCTGTTGTAACAAACTATCACAAACTTGATGGCTTAAACCAGTGGTGGGAATGCCTGGCCAGAGGGCTATATAAGGCCCTCAAAATCATGCGGCTTGGCCCCATCAATCATTTGGTCTGACGGGACTCAAAATTCAATAAATCTAGTTTTTTTCAAGCAGCATTCTCCTATATAATAAAGAGGTAATATGCAAATTAACCCTCATACCCTCACAAGATGACTGCCTATGACCAGGCCAGCAGGGGGGTTAGGGATGACCAAATGACTGAACAAACAAGTTGCATGGGGCAACCAGGCTGGCAGGGGGGTTAGTGAGGGACAACCAAATGACTGAACAGCAGGGGTTACCAGGCCAGGAGGGGGGCCCGTGAGGAGCAACCAGGCTGGCAGGGAGTGCAGTTGGGGGTGACCAGGCTGGGGGTGGGGGTGGGGGTGGGGGGAGACAGTAAGAGGCAACCAGGCCGGTGGGGGGGGGGGCAGTTAGGGACTACCAGGCCGGTGGGGGGTGTGGGGGTTAGTGAGGGTCAACTAGGCTGGTGGGGGAGGGAGGCAGTTGGGAGCAACCAGGCCATCAGAGGGTGGGCAGTAAGGGGCAAACAGGCTGGCAGAGGGGAACAGTAGCGGGGTGACCAAGCCTGGGGGGGCAGTTAGGAGCAACCAGGACATCAGGGAGGGGGCAGTTGGGGACAACCTGACCAGCATCGGGGGGCAGTTAGGGGCCATCAGGTCGGTAAGGGGGTGATGGCAGTTGGAGGTGATGAGGCCAGCACACAGAAGCAGTGAGGGGCAATCAGGCAAGGAGTGGGGGCAGGGGGCAGTTAGGGATAACCAGGCAGGCAGGCAGGCAAATGAGAGATTAGGAGCCAGTGGTTTAGGATTATGAGAGGGATGTCTGATTGCTGGGTCTCAACCGACAGTCGAACATCTCCCAGGGGTCCCGAATTGGAGAGGGTGCAGGCTGGGCTGAGTCGTTCCCCCCCCCCCCACCCAGTGCACAAATTTCATGCACTAGGCCTCTAGTAAATTTATATTAAGTGAGTTATATTAAGTGAATTATGTTATAAATATCCAAATGGCTGTTGGCAGAAAAAAAGATTTCCCACTCTCGGCTTAGCTTTCTTGATAGCATTTTTTTATTAAGTCTAATTTATCTGTATCTGTATTTGTGTTGGTTGCTTATGCTTTTGGTGTCATATATAAAAAAGCATTGCCTAATCTAAGGTCATGGAGATTTACACCTATATTTTCTTATAGCTGAGTAATAGTTTTATCTTCTCAATTCAGGTCTTTGATCCATTTCAATTAATTTTTGTGTATGAAGAGAGGTTGAGTTCAATTTTTTTTTTTTTTTTTTGCATGTGTATATATAGTCTCAACATCATTTGTGGAAAAGACTATATTTTTCCCATTGACTGATCTTAGTACCATTTTCCAAAATCTATTTATGCGAAACAGATAGCTGGGACTTTGATAGGGATTGTATTGGATGTACAATAATGTCTCATAGTTTTCAGTATGCATCTTCTTAATTTTATTTCTAAGTATTTTATTGTTTCAGGTGCTATTATATGTGTTTTTTTTTAAAATGATTCTGTTTTTAATGATTTTGAGGTTTTAGCAAAGATAATTAGGCAAGAAAAAGAAATGAAAGGCATCCAGAACTGAAAGAAAGAAATAAAACTACCTTTATAATTTGATGATATGATCTTAGAAAATCCACAAAATGACTATTAGGGATAACAAATAAATTTGGTAAGGTTGCATAATACAAGGTCAATATACAAAAAGTAGATGTATTTTTATACACTAGCAATACACAACCTAAAAATGAATGAAAATATAATAGCACTTGCCCAGCTGGTGTTGCTCAGTGATTGAGCATCGAACCCATGAACCAGGAGGTCAGGGTTCGATTTCCAGTCAGGGCACATGGCCGGGTTGCAGGCTAGATTCCCAGTAAGTGTCTTATGGGAGGCAGCCAACAGATGATTCTCTCTCATCCTTGGTTTTTATTTTTCTTGCCTAATTGCCTTTGCTAAAACCTCGAGTACAGTGTTGAAAAGGAGTTCCAAGAGCAGACATCTGTCTTGCTCCTAATTTTAGGGGGAAAGATTTTATTTTTTTTCACCATTAACTCTGACATAAGCTCTGGATTTTTTGTAATGTCTTTTTTCAGGTGGAGGAAGATCCCTTCTATTCGGAATTTGTTGAGTATTTTATGAAAGGATATTGGATTTTATAAAATGCCTTTTTGGTTTCAATTAAGTTGATATTGTTTGCTTTTCCCTTTGGTTTATTACTATGGTATATTACATTAATTTTCATAATAGAGCCAACATACATATCTGGGATAAATTCCACTTGGTCGTGATGTATAACCCTTTTTATGTGCTGTTGGGTTTAGTTTGCTAATGTTTTTTTGATGATTTTTTTCACGTGTGTGTGTGTGTGTATGTGTGTGTGTGTGTGTGTGTGTATACATATACACATATACATACTAGAGGCCTGATGCACAAATCTGTGCATGGGTGGGTCCAGCCAGCCCTCCCTGATGGGGGCCGACTGAGCCGGGCTGGCAGGGAGGGGGAGTAGGGAATGCAGGGGGGCTGATTGGAGGTGGGGATGGCTGGGGGATGGGCCATGAGTGGTTGGGGGGCGCGGATTGGGGCCTGATCAGGTGGTTGGCCAGTTGTTCCAGCATCCTGGTCTCTTGGCTTTTATAGATAGATAGATAGATAGATAGATAGATAGATAGATAGATAATTGATTGATAGATAGATAAATAAAGAGGCATTGGTCTATTCTTTTCTTGTGATGTCTTTGTCTGGTTTTGGTATGAGAGTAACACTGTCCTCATAGAATGATTTAAGAAGTGTTTTCTTCATTTTTTAGGAAGAGTTTGTGGAGGATTTATGTTCATTTTTCTTTTAACATTTGATAAAATTTTTAAAGAAGCCATGTGAATTTGACTTTCATTTTTTTATTACTAATTCAGTATGTGTGTATGTTTAATCAGTTTGTCTATTACTTCAGTCAATTTAAATCTCTTTTTTTCTTTGTCAGTCCAGCTAATGCTTTGTCATCTTTGTTAACTTTATAAAAGAACCAATTTTTGGTTTCATCGATTCCCTCCATTATTTTTCTATTTCATTAACTCTAATATTTATTAGTTCATTTTATTTTGCTCAATTCAGGTTTAGTTTGCTTTTATTTTTCTAGTATCTCAAGTGTTAAATTAGATTATCCATGTTGGAGTCTTTTTTTTTTTTTTTTAAAGTCCACTTTCATGGCTATAAGTTTTCCTCTGAGCACTGCCTTTACTGCATTGCATTAAATTTTGGTTTGTTTTAATTCATCTGAAAGTAGTTACTTTCCTTTGTGATTTTTTTTTTTTCATTTGGGCTTTAGTTATTTAGGCTTCTGTTGTTTAATTTTCACAAGTTTGTGAATTTTCTAAATTTTCTTCTCTTCTAGATTTCTAATTTTATTCTGTGTGATCAGTTAACATATTTTGTATGTCTCGGTACTTTTATATTTATTGAGACATATTTTATGGCCTGACATATAGTCAGTCCTGGAAAATGTTTCATGTGCACTTAAGAAGAATATGTAGCCGAAGCCAGTTTGGCTCAGTGGAAGAGCGTCGGCCTGGGGACTGAAGGGTCCCGGGTTCGATTCCGGTCAAGGGCATGTACATTGGTTGTGGGCACATCCCCAGTGGGGGGTGTGCAGGAGGCAGCTGGTCAATGTTTCTCTCTCATCGACGTTTCTAACTCTCTATCCCTCTCAATTCCTCTCTGTGTAAAATCAATAAAATATATTAAAAAAAAAGAATATGTAATTTGCTGTTATTGGATTGAGATTTCTACAAATGTTTGTTAGGCCAAGTGGGTTATAGAATTCGTACAAGTCTTCTATTTCCTTGATGGTCTTCTATTTGGTATCCACTATTGAAAATTTGATATTAAAATAAGTGTTATTGTGAATTGTTTTTTCTCTTTTCAGTTCTGTCAGTTTTTGCTTTGTTTATTTAGGGGCTCTTTTGTTAAGTACTTATATGTTAGTAACTTTTTTTAATCTTTTTTATGTATTTACCCTTTCTTCATAAAACGTCCTTCTTTGTGTCTAAATCTTAGTATAACCATTCCAGTTCTCTTTTGGTTACTGTTTATGTAGCATATCTTTTTACATCGTTTTACTTTTAATTTATTTGTGTCTTTAAAGTAATTCTCTTATGAGCAGTGTGTGGATCGCATTTTATCCATTTTTTATCATTTTTTATCTGCCAATGTGTGGATCATATTTTATCCATTCTGCCAATCTCTGCTTTTAACTTTAGATACTATCCATATATATGTGTCTATACATGTAGACACATTGTGTGGTAAGGTATGTTTATATAATAAATTAATTTTTATTGATTGTGTGAATATTTGCTGAATGAATGAACAATTTATGGACCATTCTCATATAAGTTTATATAGTCAAAATGTTAAATAAAATATTACAATAGCAAATTTAGCAATACATATATGTGTTTCAAATAATACATATCAAGCCCAAGAAGATATGTGAAGGATGTGAAGTTATTTAGAAAACCATTTAATGTGATTTTTAGCATTTATATTGAAGAAAATAAACCATATGATCATAACAATGATCAGGGAAAAAAAATTCTTACAGAACAAAATGTTGCTAATATCTGTAATTCATGGAGAACTCTTACATTCTTTCCTCATTCTTTTATGAATGAGAAAGGATGCCTGAAATCCTCTCTTATATTTAGCATTGTACTGGAAGAACTAAGTAGTATCACAGGAAAAAAAAAATAATTTAAAGGTCTTTAAATGGAAAAGAAACAGCAATACTCATATTTGCTGATTCTCTGATCTACAAAGGAAGTTCAAAAGATGCTATAACCAAACTTACTCATAGTACTACATTTTTCTAGAGAACTTGCATTATTAGTGTCATAAAGATAAAATTTAAAAGAGAAGTATCATACTCTTATTTTATCCAAAAGAAGATTCTTTTTAATTCCATTTTAAAGATGATGAATTTTTGGGGAAAAAACGGTTTTTTTTAATCCTCACCTGAGGATATTTTCCCATTATTTTTAGAGAGAGTTGAAGGGAAGTGGGGGAGGAGGGAAGAGAAACACCAGTGTGAGAGAAACACATTCATTGATTGCCTCTTGCAAGTGCCCTAGCTGAGGCCAGGGATCCAGGCCCATGTCTGTGTCCTTGATTAGGAATCGAATCCACAATGTTTTGGTGCTGTAACCACTGAGCACACCAGCCAAGGACAACTTTTGAATATTTTTAAAACCAAGTTATATTTTTTTCCTCTAGGGCTACAGAGACTTCTGATGAAGTGGAGAGTTTGCGACCCCCTCGGTTCTTTAATGAAGATGGAGTTATCAGACCTTACAGGTTGAGGGATGGTACTGGAAATCAAATGTTGCAGGTGGGTGAAGAAGTATCTTATAAGTTAAGATTAATTTAGCTTTATTAAAAGTAACTATTATATATTTAATGCTTCAAACATATGTTAGATTATTTGAGCTTCTATGTTTTGCTTAATTCCATTTATAATCTCCTTATTTTACCTAGGTTTCATTGTACATTTATTTACTATGAGATCTTTTTTTCTTTTTTACAGGCATCAAAAAGTTTGATGTGAAAACAGTTAATGCATGACTTTGCAACTGAAAGCTAAGACTAGATTTTAGTCTTAAAATTTACAAACTACGTACAGCTGTTTCAGTGTTTTGAAAACAAAGAAAGGCTTTTGTATTGGTAACTTTTGTATAGGATTTTTAGTGAATCTGATTTTTTTATAGAATATTGTAGTTCTGTGCTGGATTTGCTAGATTTGTTGAAAACTATTGTGCGTATATACCTTCATAGTTGGTGGTATTTTTTAGCCAATAGAACCATTTCTGTTTAGGGTACTTCCTTCTCTTTATCAAACCAATAGGTGCTTTTATACCAGATATAATTCTCATGTCCAGTTAGGCATGGGTAGGGAAAAAATCAGGACCATTGCTATTCAAATTCTTAGGTTCTTGTGCTTTTCTTTTATAGATGCTCAAGTGGCCAAAACACCCTTTTTGCTTTCTGCTTGTGTCATCCATTTAAAATATTTTGGAATTTGATAAGTAGTTCATAAAAAAGCCAACATCTTTTAGTAAAGAAAAATAGCTTTTGGAAAATAGACAGTTTGGAGGTAGAATATTTTATCTGTTACATAATTTTCTTACTAGTAAGTTGTACTTCTTAAAAATCTGGATTGTAGTGTAGGTAATATATACCTTAAAAATTATACCAATTTAAAAATAGTTTGGGTTAGATGTGGAATACTAAAATAAATTATCTTTTGAAAACAAAGAGTCATTATGTTGTATAGACTTGCAAATATTCAAGGTAATAATGAACTATGGGAATATGATTCTTCCTTTATAAAGCCTTGAAATTTTAAATACTGTCAAGTTTAAAGTGATTAGGGTAAGATTTAAAACCTTAATATTTTGCTCACTACATGCAAAGTATGTAATTTTTGCATAAAATGTGCTTTCATCTAATGTACTAAAACATAACCATTGAATTAATGTGTGATATTTAGTGAAGTGATTTTACATTGTGTTTAAAATGTTTTTAAAGCATCAAAATAATATCATATTGGGATGGAACTGGCAATCAAATGAGAGACTGTGCTCTCAGGGGCATTTTGTACAGTCTCTGCAGTGTCAGTTTAGCCTTTAGAAGAAATGTTGGATGGAAATCCAGCAAGATGGAAATGTTACAGAACTAACCTCTGGTTCATACATTTGAAGCATATATTTCTACTTATTATCTGCCTTCTCTTTTTAGAACACAATAACAGGTTACTAACATTTTAGTAGACGGATTAATTATCAAATCATCTTTAAAAAACTAAAAATATTTGAGACACTATTTTAATAAACTTATTAGGAAATAAAGATGAATGATGAGAGTTTAGAAATGCATTGTCATTATTAGAAAAATAGATTATAATACATAAGAAAGCCATGAGATACCAAACATTTCTTGTGATTGATAAGTTGATTTCACTGACAAGTAAATTTATTCTACACCTTCCTGGTTTTATAAAGCTTTAAACCTTGGGATTCAAGGTTGTTACTTTGACTATATTTTTAACTATATATATATATTATTTTTAGTAGGCCAGTCTTGCCATTATTTGCCAAAAGAGCTATTTAAAGGTCTAAAAGCTCACAATCCTTGCCAGCCATTACTTGTTTTTCAACAAGAGCAGTAAACACAATATAGCTGGAATACCTTTAGGAATTCACAAGATGCCTTAGGATGTTTGCAGTTAGCATTATTCTCTTAATAAGTGTAAGAACTGGGTTATTGCTTTGGTGGTAATAGTGCTTCTTTGAATCAAAACTCTACTGTATGATTCATTAACACTTTAAAATATATAAATACTGTGGTAAAGAATTGGATGTCATAGAAACAGGATTTAAAATCTCCTCAGCTTAGATCTAATCTATTTAACAGTGGTGCATTTAGAAAAATTTTAATACTATCAAATATTTCTCCTTTTATTTTCTAATTTTCTAAAAATAGTGCTCTGTGTTCACAAATTCTATATGCCCCTGTTTAATAATTAAATATCTAAAAACCCCCCTTTTGTTATGTACCTATCTGGAAAGTAGTACATTATTATAGTGCTTCCTAATAGTAAGTTGAAGTTGCCTACTAGAGAAATAGAAAAACTTCAATGTATCCCCAGACTACCTTATTGATATCACCAAACAATTTTAAATGTAGCAACCAGTAGAGTTTAGTCTTCGTCTATGTGGAATATTATATCCATAGTTACTGTCCTACTCAGAGCTGGTGTCTGCTTCAAAATTATTTTGATTCCTTGAACATTTCATAAGTTTGCATGTCTTCCAAGGAATTTGTCATACTTAACTAACCATTGTGCTTCTTTTTTCCTTTACCATGCTTACAGAAAAATCAGGTCTACAGGGAATGGATTATGACTCACAGTAGCAGTAGAGATGATGATGATGATGATGATGATGATGTAAATTAGATCTCAAATGTTAAAATTAATATGTTAATTTTATTTCAAACTTTCATTAGCATGTTTTGTATGACTACTGTCATAATACCCATATACACATTTTTAGCAAGTTAAAATATTTTTTTCTTTTCAAAACATTTTTCTCTACCCAGTTTCAAAAAGCAAAGTAATCTCGTTATTTAAGCACAGAAAAATGTATTATACATCCAAAGTAGGGCATACTATATATTTTGTTTGTATATATTTTGTAGTTTTGTAATACAGTTTGTCTTTAAGATTTAGTTAGACTCAAAATTTTTGTTAATGTTAACTAGTTTTATCTTACTTTAAATTTCTGTTAGCAAAATGCTGTTTTTACTGTTCTTTGTATATGTTTTGGGTTGTTGTGTAATGCCATTGTGAAAAAAGGAAGAAAGAAAAGGAAGAAAGAAAAAGGAAGAAAGAAAAACCTAATAGCTAGTCAAAATTTATATTTACTTAGCATTTTAAAAGTATTTTTGTCAGAATTTTAAAATAATAATAAACATATAACTTGAAGCAATATGAATTTGTTATTCTATTCCAAAATCCATATAGTTTGGACTGCTATTATAAGGAACATTTATGATTTATCACGAAAGTGATAATTTATAGTTGGAGAATGAAAAAAGTTTTCTTTGGTTTACTTTTTATTTCATTTATATATATAATATATAGTAAAACAATGAACATAGCAGTTGGTTTTATGGTCATTATATCTACTTATTAACTTACATATTTATATGTTATACCCCTATTATAAAATGATACAAATTAATTCAGGACATAGAAGTATTTTTATAGTAAGCATAATTTTTTCTTGATAATATTGGGAAAATGTTATCTATGTCCCTGTGAGCAAATGTTTTATGTTTTGTGTATTGAGGGATGGTTGGTTTTCTTTTTCTTTTTTTCTTCTTATTTTTTTATTTTTTATTTTTTTGGTAATTTCAACTTAGTGAAAGTGTCTTGTCCTGTTTCCCTAGTATATAAAATGTATTATTATTTTTTAAATCCTCTAAGAAGTGAATGACTATTATTAGTAGAATGTTTAATCCGTAATGACTACAGTGCTTTTGGTTCAACAAAGGAACATTTACTTTGATTCATGCTAAGCACTTTGTTCATAAAGGACTTGCATTAAATTGCAGTAAATTCTTACCGTAATTATTCAACTTTGGGCTTGATTCAGCCAATGATGCCTGAGTATCTTCTAACTCTTAAGTTTATCAGGATTTTCTGTAAATCACTGTTTTCTATTTCTTAGAAAGTTTTTATAAAAATTTAAAATTTCCAACATTGAGCTTAAAGAAAAGGAGCTCTTTTGAAATTACTACCTGCCTAGCTTTCATTCAAATTAAATAGATACCAAGATCATGTTTACTAGGACTAAGAAATATGTGAATAACAAAGAATTTAATTATTGTTTTCATCAAAGTAATCTTCTTGCCTTTTTTTTTTTTAATAATTGAATGTGAAAATAGTGTCCAATAAAATAGTCACTAGGATGTCAATGTTCAACATGATGTATTTGTTATTGTATTTATATCCAAAGGTCATGTACACTTAAGATGGATGACTGCAATAGTAGCTACTATACTGGTTTGTCAGATAGAAACCCTGTGGTGAAATTTTACATTATTCTTTTCTGTATTGATGGGAGGATGACTAGAAACAACCATCTCAAATGTTATTTGAGTACCTTTTATGACTGCTCCTTCAGGCCTTTGTTTTTTATTTTATATATTTATTTTCAACTTTATAATTTATAGGCCCAAAATATTAAAGATACTATGGGGTCTAAATAAGATACACAGAGAATTCATTTAGATCACAAAATACTTTCGATGGGAATATAAAAAGAATGTCTTATTTTTTTATTATAGTTTACATTTAATATTATTTTGTATTAGTTTCAGATGTATAGTATAGTGGTTAGATAATCATATATTTTACAAAGTATTCCCCTCAATATTTCCAGTACCAACCTAGCATCATACACAGCTATTACAATACTAGTAACCCTGTGCACAAATTTGGGCACCAGTAGCTCTCTACAGGGCCTGGCTGCTCTGAACCTGCTGCCCAGAGGCTCTCCACAGCCCAGAGGCCCCCTCCGAGGCTGGGCACCGTACACTCTTACTGCCTGCTCTCAGCAGCCACCCCACTGGGACTAGAGGACTCTGGTGGGGATGAGAGAACTGGGCGCCGCCATCTTGTGGCTATGGGCACCACCATCTTTGTGATGGAGTGATGGTTAATTTTCATATTACTCTCTTATTAGATAGGATTATTGATTATGTTCTCTATGCTGTACTTTACATCCTTATGACTTTTGTAACTGCATTTTGTACTCGTCCCTTCACCTTTTTCACCCAGCCCCCAACTACCATCCCCTCTGGCAACCACCGTTCTGTTTTCTTTATGAGTCTGTTTCTATTTTGTTTATTTTGTTCTTTAGATTCCACATATAAGTGGATTCATGGTATTTGTCTTTCTCTGGCTGTCTTGTTTTACTTAGCATAATACTCTCTAGGCTCATCCACACTGTTGCAAATGGTAAGATTTCATTCTTTTTATAGCTGAGAAATAGTTCATTGTATATATGTACACAACTTTTTTATCCATTCGTCTATTGATGAATTTGGGTTGCTTCCATATCTTAACTATTGTAAATAAAACTGCATCAAACATAGGAATACATATATAAAAGAATGTCAGTTTTATCTATTATTATTTCCCTGTACCTTTGGGATACATGGAGATCATTAAAAATATTAGGTCAGCTTAGACTGCTTTGGCTCAGTGGATAGAGCGACGGCCTGCGGACTGAAGGGTCCTGGGTTCTATTCCGATCAGGGGCATGTACCTTGGTTGTGGGCACATCCCCAGTAGGGGGTGTGCAAGAGGCAGCTGATCGATGTTTCTCTCTCATTGATGTTTCTAACTCTCTATCCCTCTCTCTTCCTCTCTGTGAAAAATCAATAAAATATATTTTTTTAAAAATAATAAAAAAATAAAAATATTAGGTCAGTCCAGCCAGGATGTCTCAGTGGTTGAGTATCGACCCATGCTCCAGGAGATCTTGGTTCAAATCCCAGTAAGGATATATGCCTGGGTTGCAGGCTCAATCCCCAGTAAGGAGTGTACAGGAGGCAGCCAATCAATGTTTCCCTCTCATCATTAATGTTTCTATCTCTCTCCCTTCCTCTCTCTGAATTCAATAAAAACATACTTTAAAAAATATTTAGATCATTAATCTTTAATTTCAACAGACAAATGTTTGAGTTCATGAAGCACAGTAAGTACAAGCAGTGCTATATGAAACATTATAGAAAGTCTTGAGTAATAAAAGTAAAACACATGATTTCAAATATTTCTGTGTTAGGGAGGTAATTAGAATACCTCATGATTGTCAGATGTAATTGTTCGTGGTTTGTTTTAATATGATAGACCATTTTCATGTCCATAATTATTTCTCAATCACTGTAAATTTATTTCCAGTTATTTCATATCAACCCATATATATTGTAGCTGTGTTCTTCCAAATATCAGGTTTAAAATAAATATTTAATTATGTTGCAAAATTAGTTTTTAATGTAATCTTTTTCATTGCATATACATATTCTAAGCAGTAAATGGTAACATATAGCTACTAAATTGCATTATGTCATTCCTTTGTACCTTAGAGCTGCTTAAATATTTGAGCATTCAAAATATTTTAATCATTATTTGTGCTTAAAAACAGATTTAGCTTAGTATGCCCTTCTTAATTAGGCATGCTGTTTTTCTACCATAAATTATCTATAATGATAAAAGCATAATATGCTAATTAGACAGCACAGCCCAATGACTTTCTGGACATCCTTCTGGATGACCTTCAGATGATGCCACAGCTGCGAGGGCCGAGCCCCTTGCACAAATTTCATGCATTGGGCCTCTAGTTTATAAATAATCTGCTAACTACATGTCTACAAAGATTTTCTGAATATATTCAATAAATCTTGGGGTTTCTATTAAGTTAAAAATTTAGAGACCCATAATTCATGATAAAGTTAAATTCATCTTAATAATCAGCTAATACTATTCACAATATACAATTCTAGTATTTTACAGGAGATATCAAAATTTTAAAATATTAAATTATTTTCTACATTGTTAAAAATGTTATCCAGTCTCCCCACCATTGGTAGCTTATTTCATTTTAAAGTTGTTTATTCATGTGATTCTGATCGAAATAAATAAATGTCTATCATATATATATTTTATTGTAAATTTTTAAACAATTATTAATTTGTACAGATTTTTAAAGTGACCCATTTATAGAGTTATCTCTAATATGGAAAACCTGGTTTTTATTTTCAGAATACATAAATAGCCAGAAATATTTTTATACCTTTAAAAAAAATTCTAGTCCATAAGCGTGTGTGTATGTGTGTGCGCGCGCGCGCGCGCACCCACACACACACACACACACACACACACACACACACACACGACCCTTGTGTTCTTCCTTCATTGTGGATGAGTATTGACAACTGGGTTGTCCTGTGGGAATAGTATATTCTTAACCATTTTAGATATTTAAAAATTTGATCTATGTTGTCTTTGAATCTCTGACATCTCTGAAAAATATATCAGTTGCTATGATGTAAGTTGTTACAGAAGGGAGGCTGTTTTTGTTTGTTGTATATTTCTTTTCTTTCAGAAATGACAGATGTTTATAATTAGCTTCAAACACTGCCTTAGTAGCAGTTGGACGATAACTACCTTCAGCCAACGAGGTCTTTCCCTTTTTACTTCTGGAGGAGAATTACAACTGATCTGGGAAAAGGGCTTACCATAGGCAGTCAGATCACCAGAGTGTCTTCCTGGCTTCATCTGAGATTTTGAGTAAGTGCACAAGAACTAGGAGACACAAAGACATATTGGACTTCATTCTTCATTTTGGAACTCTTCCTCTGCAGAAGTATACTTCTGAATGGGATGAGAAAACTGAAGAGAGCCAAATTCTGTTGTCCAGGCATGTTAAAGTTTTAGCATCTCCAATAAAACAGATCACATGGGGGAATAGAGATTCCTTATCCAACTTGGGTACAATTCTGTTACCTCACTTATTCATTTGGCAGAAATCTCTTGGAGAGTCTTTGACACATCATTTTTGGAGGCCCATTATTTTGAATATTTAGTAGTAAGTCCCATGAACTTTATTTTGACCACTGAACTTTCCAGTATTATATTAAAATACTTTTTGAATAAGACTTTGAAATGATGGTTTGGCTAGTATTGCTCAGTGGTTAAGGGTTGATCCATGAATCAAGAGGTCACAATTTGATTCCTGGTCAGAGTACATGTCTGGCTTGTGGGCTTAATCCCCTCTAGAGGACGTATAGGAAGCAGCTGATGAATGATTTTCATCATTGATGTTTCTATCTCTCCTCCTTTCCTTTTTCAAATTGATAAAAACATATATGTATACTTTTTCTAAAACATATTTTTTTAAAAGACTTTGAAATCATGTATTTTTCTAGAAGCAATGGTTCCACTTAAGGGAGGTTCCAGTTTTTCTTTGTCTCAAGTGTAAAATTATTTTTTTAATTCTCTTTTTTAATTCAGTAACTTGAATGAGACTCATTTGATTCCTAGTTCTTTTTCAAAAGTTTATGATCATTGCATTTCTTAAATATATTAAGGTTAAATACTATTGAGATAAAAAATTAACACGTTTAACTTTAAAAGAAATTTTGAAATATTAAGTTCAAGTAGATTCAACTTGAGTCTTTCTTCATATTGAGGATGTGCAAGTAGAGCTTGAACTCTGCAGTAGGTATTAGTATTGAATTAGTATTAGTTTTAACCTTTATTTAACCAAAGGTGCTAAATTGTAACCTGAGACTCAACACATGACTTCACTACTAATGTGTTGAACTTTCTATCTTATAACTTTCCCTGGTTTCTTTAGACAGCACAGAGATTCTTAGTATAAATTGAGATTAAGTAAAACTAATTCAGATTTTTTCTAATAATACTATTATAGTGAAAGTATGAAAAGGCTATTTTTTTATTGGCCAAATATCTGCTTATTGGCCAAATGACTTTTAAAACCGGAACCAGTAGACCAGTCACTATGACATGCACTCACCACCAGGGGGCAGATACTCAACATAGGAGCTGCCCCCTGGTGGTCAGTGCACTCCCACAGCCAATCTTCCGCAACCAACCAACCACCCACAGTCCACCCCTCTCTGTCCCGTGCATGAATTTGTGCACTGGGCCTCAAATCTTATAATAAAAGGTTTTCTTATGTCAACTTAAAACATTTTATTTTCATACAAAATTAGAATCCTCTTTCATCTAAAAACAAAATTTAATGTTACCTATGAAAGGAAGCACCCTGTATGCTTTGTCAGTTAAGATTCTTTAGTTTTAAATCTAAATGAAATCACAGTCCTGGTTACTATTGATGATGACGCTAATGAACTTTTGACACCAATTTTTCAGTGAAAATTAACACTTAAAGACACATATAAGAACCAATGTGGAGAAATTTAGGTACATTTAGATATTTTGTGGTACTTCGGGTCTAGGTAGGTATTTTAATAGAGATCTCATGAATCTGCAGCATTGGAATACAAGAATAAGTGAGTGGATATTTCATGTAAAGTTAATCTTTCTGAAGTAAATTGCCAGGCTACTTGAAATTTTAAAATTGCCAATAGAGTAAATTTATAATTATATATGTATAATTGCATTTTCACTGGATGATTTGGTAGAACAGATTATATGAGTATAAGACAAAATTTTATGCTGTGTATTTTTTAGAAACAAGTATTTGTTAAGCTCCTATTAGTGATGTATTAGCCACTTTTCTAGATCTTAAGATTACAGTCCTAAAGAGAGTAGTCAAGATTTCTGCTTGTCTCATGAGATTATAATCATGAGCTGTATAATTCTGGTGACTGGGAATATAACACATGCCATTTTAAGGGTCCAACCCTGTAATGTTGGATCTTCACAGTCTCATTTCCATTTGTTGATTAGTTACTACATGTAAGGCTTTGAGGAACTGTAAGAATCAAAAGACACATAAGATATGCCCAATCTTCAAAAGAGAAATAGGGATTTCTACATATTAAATGAAAATGAAGCATTGCAAGAGATAAGATACAGCTCATGGGATATTTGAACCCATATTCCAATGAGTTGTAAAAATGTAATCCCACTGCATTTACTGGAATATATTAATTTCTTCTGTGCTCATCTTGACAGTAAAATTTTCTAAGTTGCAGCAATAGCCTATGGCTCAGGGCCTAGATTCTGGAACCAAGTAAATTTGAGTTCAATTTCAATCTTTTCTTTTATTAGCTTAATGTTTTATTATGCTTGTCTGACCTGTTTCCAGATGGTAAAATAGAGTTAATTACAGTTTCTTGATGTTGAGATACATAACACCAAGATAAGAGTATGTTGGTGGTGGTGCTGAAATTAAAACAAATGAAGTAATCTATATAATTATTAATACAATGTCTAATAAGAACTTCTTTATTTTTGTTATTCCCAATGAATCCCAGTTGATGCTAATTCTTAGTCATCATTGTATAATTCTATATTCCTCATTTGTCTCCTCTTCATCAAGATAAAAGTAATGTAAATATTATCCTTCTTTTTCCTTTAAAGGTTAACAGAATACTTTAGTTAAAATACCAGGACAACTTCACACACTAATTGATGAACAATAATAATAAAATTTTAAAAACTCAGTTACTTGTACTTTTCTGAGTTATATAGTATTTTAAAAGAAATATTGTTTTCAAGTATATTTAGTATCATGTGTCATAAATGATGCTCATAGAGGTTCATTAGAGAGACTCTTGTAACTATTCACTTACATTATTATTTCTAACTCACCTCTTGGCCCTTTTTCTAGAATGTATTAGGTAGGTTAATTAATGGTTTATTATTGTCAGTGCATGTAATTATGTCATGAACATAATTCTCCCCTTTCTCCAGGCTGTCTTAGTTGACTAGTTGATGACAGTTCACATTTGTTAAGGAATCATTTATTTTATGTCACATAATTGTGCTCAGCTTTTCTGCCCTAAGTATCCATACAGATTATAGTTTGGTTGCCAAATGAAATAGCTCATTAGCATGGGAAGAGACAAAGGTATGGGGGAGTAATTCCTCTTCAGATTTGATGAGAATCAATGAGATTTGTTTGTTGTTGTTTTTAACCAACTTGTTTCATGGAATAAGCTAAGTATCACTTTTCACTCTTGTTTACATTTATTCTATTATAAATATTGAAATCATTGAGCTTTGAGGCAATAGATTTCTACTAGTTGATCATGGAGCTTGGTAGAATGCCTATTTTCCTGGCCATGGTCCTCAAAGTCTTTCACATTTGAAGTGAGTTAGTAAGCCATTTTTATCGATAACCTTTAATCACATAACTCTAAGAAAGTTATACTTATTGATTATATTTTTCTCTAAAGATTGTCTTGAACAAGTTGTCTACTTCTCAAACATTAAGACATTGTAGCATTTACTATTTTAATTTATAATTACCTGCCTGAACTCTGTTGTTTTTTTAAAAGTAAGTTTAATATTTTGGTATAATCTATCCCTAACCTTTTCTCTTTACCCATAATCTCCTGAATATTAGCACCTTCATATCTGGTGGTTCCACCAAGCCCGCGTCCTGCGGCGTTTTTAAAAAGTCCTGATTTTTGGAAAGAATGCACAAGTTAGGGAACGGCGGGAGAACAGGAAGGGAATATTCGGTTTTTGACAGTCATGTGGCTATTTAGCCAGGATATGAGTTTTATATTATTTTTGTTAATTTTATAATGTTAAACTTTAATAATAACAAATAATTGTTAAGAACTGATTATTGAGAACTGCTTATCAAAGTTCGCATTGATCAGTTGTTAGAATTCGACCACCATTGTTTGGACTTAATAAAAAATGACATTTTTTTGGGATTGGCAACGACGAAAACATTTTGTAACTGTCTCTCAGATGATACACATCGTACTGTGTGCTAGTAAGCTAGTTAAACAAGTGATGTCATTACAAATCAGCTATTCAGATACTTTAGGTAAGTTATTTCATAAATACATAAATTTTCTTGAATTTAGCAGACAGTACTCGTATTATTTATATTTTATAGTGGCGGCAAAAAGTCTAGTGCCAAATTTTTAATCAAGAGCCTGCTCGCGCCCCCCGCCCCTTCCGGTCAATGGTGTCCTGCTTTACCAATGTTAAAATCTGATCACCTTATCCTAGAACCAATCTTTGTGGTTACTGAGGGACAACTTGATATTGTTTGGAATTTTAAACCTTTCATGTTAGTGGTTTGTTCCTAATACCTATCTATTCATATTGTACTTTGTGTTTTCCAGAAATATTTTTGTTGTATCACTCTGCTACTTCATAGTGTTTGTGTGATTTGAGAGTTACTTTCTAGCTTGTGTTCTCTTTCTCAAATATTGGGGTATACCTGATAGGAAGTACATATATTAGCAGAGGATAAACCTGACACTACCATCTTTCAAGTTCCTACTTGGTGTGCATTTCTAAGTTTGTGATCAATTTGGTTTGGATGTATTATTATTTATATCTAATAAACCTAAGGTTTACATACACATATTTTCTAATGCAAAACAAGGGATTCTTTGAGCAGTAACCAGACATTTGAATTGTTATCTACAGATTCTGTCAGTTATATGTAATGAATGCAGTTACCTTTGTGTTTCTCTGTTTATTTAAGAAGATTCTTAAACAATGATAGGTAATTTATATGTATTTTTATGAATTAGGAAAAAAAATGTTTTTCCTTTAACATTATAGCATGTTAAATGAGGCTAACATATCTAAAGTACTGGCTAGTACTTGATACTTCAGCCAAATCATTTGGTAGTTCAGCCAAATCTTGGTTTTTATGCAAAGGCTCTACATAGTGATTTCTAGCCCGAGTTTTGCTAGTTCATTTGTTTTAAAGGGTATCACAAATTATTTTAGTAGTAAAATTCTTACATAACATCTGTTTGGGACAGAGAAAGGTAGTATATTAACACTAAGCTGTTTGGACCCTGTTAACCTAAAACAAACAAAAAACAGGCAGCCTAAGTGGCTTTAGCAGTCTGCTTCTGCAACACTCTGTACCCAGAAATATTGAAGGTATTTTTGAGGTAGCATGGGAAAACATGACTGACAGCATAAGAGAAGACATCATGATACAGTGAAAACACTGGAATTAGAAATAAAGGAACCACTTCTCTGAGCCCACTTTTGCAACTGACATTATGACCCTAATCAGGTCACTTAACTCTCTACAAACTACACAAGATTGTTGTAAAGATTAGATGGATAAGACACTCATCTGATCCTTGATTTCTAAAAGTAAAAGATTGGTTTGGATGTACTATAATATTCCTTCAGGTCTAAAATTCTGCTGTTTTTCCGCCATAAAGTAGTATATAATGATATTCTGAAAATTATAAAGCCTCATATGCAAGGAATTTACAAAGTCAGGAAATTGTTACCAAAGGATGATATTTGTAGACTCTACAGCAAAAGGGGCCATACTCTCTCATCTTTCTATGGGATTTAGTTCTGAAGTTCTATCTTCTGCTCATAGTGCTGTTCTTATTTCATATTCACATATTTGTAATGGACACTTACCAGCAAAATTTTGCTATATAAAGAGTTACCTATGACATTTATTCAAATATAGGGTGTCCCAAAAAATGTATACACATACTTTGAATAACAGCAGTGTTTATTAAAATACATTTCATTTTCAAAATTGAACTACCAGCTATTACAGTGTCTATACATTTTTTGAACACCTATATATCCATTTTAATAACAAAGAATACAGTTCATTTTATGTTTCAGAATAGACTAGATTTTAATGTCAATCTGTCTTTCAAGTGTAGTAGCTCAATTTTTTTTATGAACTCCAGAAAAACATTGCATGAATGACTTTTTTGGACTTTATAATTTTTATTTATACTAGATGCTATTGTGACTATTGAAATTGGTTTAATTGCATATATGCTCAGGTTAGAGTTTATTTACATTGGGTCTAAAAAGTGGAAAGTGATGTGAGTCAGGCTCAACTGCAGTGCCGAAACTTAACACAGTCCTATATAAGAGGCTAATATGCAAGTTGACCGAATGGCAGACTGACTGGTCGCTGTGTCACGCACTGACCACCAGGGAGCAGACGCTCAATGCAAGAGCTGCTCCTGGTGGTCAGTGCACTCCCACAGGGGGAGCCCGGCTCAGCCAGAAGTCCTGAGCCCAGCTCATGACTAGCGAGCACAGTGGTGGTATTGGGACATCCATAACAGCGCTAAGGATGTCCAACTACCAGCTTAGGCAGGGAGTGAGCCTAAGCTATCAGTCGGACATCTCCTAAGGGCTCCTGGGCTGTGAGAGGGTGCAGGCAGGGCTGATGGACCCGCCAAGTGCATGAATTTTGTGCATCAAGTGTCTAGTGTTGAAATAGATCAACCAAAGGACTTGGATGCATGCCTATGAGCATAACCAATGAACACAGACAGTAGCGGGGTACGATCATGTGCTGGTGAGTGGGAGTGGCCAGGGAGAGGTCAATGGAGGAAAAAGGAGACTCTTGTAATACTTTAAACAATAAAGAATTAAAAAAAAATTAGAAGCTAGGTACTGAGGTCAGAGTTGAACCATAGCTTTTAATTGATTTAAAGGTTTAGATCTTTTAATGAGGTATACAGATTCTTTTTTTAAAAGTTTGAAATCTTTTTATTGAATTGCTATATAGATATAATTATTATAGCAAGAAGATTTAGCAACTTAGCTAATTTTTAAAATTTGTTCATGAAATAACATTTTTATTAAAATAGGGATATATAGACTCTTGACTCCTAGTAGCAGTTGATATTGAGATCAACATTTGTATTCTTTTAAAACTTGGCTATATAAGACAAAAGAAAGTAAGTACTTCTAAGCTAATTTCTTTTCAACTACCTCTAAACTGAAACAAAAGGATATAAAGTAAAAAATAAAGCTTCATTTCCACCTCCACTATTATTCTTTGGAAGCTCAGAGATAAGTGCAATGAGCAGATTGATGTGTTACTACCAACCCTCCAGAAATTTTCTGTGCGCATATAAATAAATATACCTGTATTTGTTTCTGTTTCTCTTCGCCCCCCATTCATTCTCAGTATTTCCACAAAATGGCATATTTTTCTTTATCTGTACACACATCTACCTTTTTCTTGCTCCTTACTGCATAGTATCCCATCACATGGCTATACTATAATTTACTTAAATAGTCCTTGATTTTATTTTTTTAAATAATGTGAAGGTTGTCTAAAAGGGAACTCAAATGCAAATGTTGACTGTTGTGTTTTTTGTTTGTTTTTTGTTTTTAACATATTTTATTGATTTTTTTTTTTTTTTTTTTACAGAGAGGAAGGGAGAGGGATAGAGAGTTAGAAACATTGATATGCCCGCAACCAAGGTACATGCCCTTCACCGGAATCAAACCTGGGACCCTTGAGTGTGCAGGCCAATACTCCATCCACTGAGCCAAACCAGTTAAAGCTAAATAGTCCCTTATTGATATTTATGGTTTTTGCTTTTAACACAATTTTGCCATGAAGATTTATGTATGTATATCTTGGGATAATTTTACATAAAATGAAACTCAAATAATGCATTTAATTGATTAGCATTTTTTTATTTTGAAATTAGTTGAAGATTTTTTCATATGTTTATTGGTCACATTTTTTTTTGTATTGACCTACCTGTTAATAGACTTTATACATTTTCCTATTAGTTTACTCATTTTTTCATTGATTTATTCATATTCCTAGAATTCTCTTTGTTATTATGTAATTGACTCTATAATTCTGTATTGACAAATGTTTTTCAAACGTTTTTTGGGTTTTGTGTTATTTTATTTCTGTTTATTTACTTATTGTTTTGCCATTTAGAAGTACTTAATTTTCATGAACTCGGGAATTCTTTTGCATTAAATTTTAGGGACTTTGTATTTTATATTTAAGCCGTTCCCACTTTAAGATTATTAAAATATTATTATTTAGTACTTCTATATGGTTGCTTTATATCAGTGTTTCCCAAACTTCTCTCATGATGAGAATCACCTGGTGGAGTTGTTAAAACACAGATTCCTGAATCCCAACTAAGAAGTGCTAAACTAGAATTTTTGGGAACATATAGGTAAAATTGTATACTTAACTAGTGCTCTAAGACAGATTTTATATACAGAGCACTAAGTTAGGTATGCAATTTTACCTATATGTTCCCAAAAATTCTAGTTTAGCACTTCTTAGTTGGGATTCAGGAATCTGTGTTTTAACAACTCCACCAGGTGATTCTCATCATGAGAGAAGGTTGGGAAACACT
Organism: Pipistrellus hanaki; assembly: GCF_964339955.1. NCBI lineage: Eukaryota > Metazoa > Chordata > Mammalia > Chiroptera > Vespertilionidae > Pipistrellus > Pipistrellus hanaki. Next base: position 34,175,632 of record NC_140513.1, on the reverse strand, counting down.
GCTTTATATGCTGAAATAAATGATCCATGTGAAATTAATTTGGTATATGGAGAGACGTAGGGATTCCTAACCCTGAAACACCATTTATTTGATGATACATGTTTTTGCCCAGGACCTTAAAATGCTGTTTTGATTTCATAAATTCCTATATTTGTGTATATAGAATTTTATAAAGTCCTATTGGTCATTTTATAACTTCTACCAACACCAACCTGTTTTCAAATTCAATTATATAATTTGTGATCTAATAATTCTTATTCTGAATCTGTGGTTATGTCCCTCTTTTATTTGTAATGCAAGAAATTTGTGTTTATGTGTCCTGCCTACCACAAGAAATAGTAAAGATGCTCTTTCCTCAATATTATAAAATTTAAAATTAGAAAATTTTCTCATTTAATTCATTTGTATGCCTCACCCTGATGTTTTAATTATTGTTTTTTATTATTGTTGTTGTTTGGGGTTTTTTGTTTGTTTGTTTTTGTCTTCGTTTTTACTTCTGTCTCCAATAGAAATTAAAACTATTCTATCAGGCTTCTCAACCAAAATTATTAAGAAGTCACTCATTACCTTCTTCTAGGCTAAATACTTTTAGTTTTCTAAATATATAGCCTCATGGAACATAATTTTCTAACAGGATTGTTGACAATGTCATGGATAGTGTTTCATCAGTCTTGAAAATAAACTTAAAGGCTAGTACATAGGTTAATTAAGTCCTGGAGTTCCCTGTTTGTCCAGAAATACTCTGCTCCTTATTTTTTAACTAGTGGACCTTGTGCACACCAAAAGAAAATTATTTAGAAGAAATACTTTAATGTTGCTATTCGCCTTTCTCTATAATGGAAGTGTCAATCAAATTCATGTTCGACAATGACAGATTGAAACACACACATGCGATTGCTGCCAGCAAGAGCTTTCTATGTATTGCTCATGAGCAAGTCAACTTAGTCTTTTATAGATATAGAATAAGCTTGTTTAATTAGACCTGCTTTCTGATTTAGCTAAACTTTTTTCCAGCCCAGTGAAGCACCCCAACTTCTCTTTCAGGTAATTGTCAGCAATACAGCAGTATTATTATAGATCACACAGGGAGAAGGGTAAAATATTTAATTGCAGCAATGTTTGACTATATTCTGTGCAGTGAGAAAACCTAAGTCATTTTCAAAATCCACCATTTCTTACTTTTCAGTTGGGTCAAGTTTCTAAACTTCCTAAATCTCCATTTTCTGGCTAATGAAAAGAAAATAGGATTCTATCTAGTCTCTTATCTACCTACTCCAGGACTTCTGTGAGGATCAAATGAGATGAGGCACATGAAAATGCTTCACAAACATTTGGTTAAAGTTTAAAATGTTTGCACTTGGCTATAAAGCAAGTCATGTTCCTGGGCTGAAGAAACTCCAAGGAGGCTACTCATTAGGGAGAGGAAGCTGGGTGTTGCTATGTGACATCATTACCTGGCGCTGGGCTGGGCTGGGCTGTGGGCCACATTTTTTGCCATCGCATTGGTTGCAATTTGGTGGGCTGTCGCTCTGGGTAGTGTTGGGGCCTGTGTCCCACTCAGGGGAAGCCCAGTGTTTCTTTGAGAGCACCAGTTCCACAGTGTTGTTTCTTTTTAACTGGCCAGCAGCTCCTGCTTTGAGCATCTGCCCTCTGGTGGTCAGTGCACATCATAGTGACCAGTTGAACTGTCACAGGGACACTTAGCATATTAGCCTTTTATATAGAGAGATGAGTAGTGAGATTGAGAAAGAAAAGCATATATATATATATATATATATATATATATATATATATATATGTGTGTGTGTGTGTGTGTGTGTGTGTGTGTGTGTGTGTGGCAGGTAGGAAAATTCCAGGGAAGAGGCAAGATGATAGTTAATAGTAATTTATGTGATACATATATTTAAATATGTGTGTTTACATGTTTTTGTAATAGATGTGATCAAATATAGTTTTCAAGATAAAATGAATGTGATAGTTTAATAGTAAACTTACTATCTCGGTGAATTTGTAAGGTATTAAGACTTCTTTTAAAAATTCAGCATTAAAGTTTGGTATAGCTACAATTGAGTAATCTTGAATAAAGCATTGCACATGGGTGTTTTTAAACAAGTAGGAGCAATTATTTTGTGAGTATTCAGTTTTCTGATGATATATTCATTGTATAAATTTGCTATTTACTTGACCCCATTAAGAAATAGTTTTAGAAGATCATAAGGGATTTATTACATTGCAATAGGAATAATTATTGATTTTTCTCTTACTTTTCTAGGTCATGGAAAATGGAAGATTTGCAAAATACAAATATTTTACCCATGTCATGATCAATAAAACAGATATGTTAATGATAACTAAAAGGTAAATTTCTTTAACTCAATTCTTTAATGTATATGTTATTTAAAGAAAGCTCTGATTATACCTGTAATTGATGTCTCAACCAGAAGGGGGAATTAGGGAAGAAAAGCCTTTGAAGGGAGGATTAAATAGAGTTATTATAGAATGCATTTTCATTGCTTTATTTTTCCCTCCAAATAAGGGAAAACAAGAATAATTTTAAAAGCCTCTTTCTTTTGTAGGTTGGTAAACATATTACATGGAGCCTGAGTAATAAAAGTGTTTATTCTAAAGTATTAATGACATGAAAGTTCCCTCAAATATTGGTTGATAATAGGTTCTGCATAAAATTTTTTTTCTTATAAAGTACCTTATATATTTGACTTTATATCTATTTTATTTTTTCTAATATAATTATGTTATGCTATAAATTTCCCACTAATATTGCTTAAGCTGCAGCTCATAAATTTGGTTATGATCTATTTTCATTCTCATTGAGTTAAAAATATTTTAAAATTTCATTTGAGATTCTTTGACCCATGGATTATATAGAAGTATGCTAATTTCAAACATTTAGAAATATTCTTATTTTTCTGTTAATTGGTTTCTAATTTCATCATGATCTGAGAACAAACTTCATAAGATTAGTTATTTTAAATTCATTAAGATTTTTTATGACCCAGAATATAGTCTCAGTGAATGTTCTGTGTGCACTTGAAAAGAATGTGTATCCTGATATTATTATATTTTGGATATAAGTGTGACGATTTTCAAAGTGATATTTTTTTTTGATTTTTTTTTTTTTTTGCAGTGGGGTATTGTTTGTAACAAAAGGAACATTTGGACAGCTTACATGTGAGTGGCAGTACAGTTTTGATGAGTTTACCAAAGAGCCATTCATTGTTCATGGACGAAGATTGCGAATTGAAGCAAAGGTACTCTGAATAGATTTTTTTTTTTTAACTTGGAACTGAACATAGTGCATTGAAATAGTCCTCTTTACTTTTGTAAGTTTCTTCTCTTTTATAGATGTTGCTTTGTCTTCCTATGGCTTTCCTTTATACCTGCTGTTTTATGCAGGTTTAAAGAAAAGAAAAGAAATATGCTATAATACATTGCATGCTATTACATTGACAACAACATTTCCATGTCCTTATTTTATATTCAGTAATATAACCTTACCCTCTCACTGCTGTCCAAGACACCAGAATGAGAAAATCATTTGCATACCTCAAAATCCCTAGCAGTGACATGAGAATAGTTTTCCTTGAAAATCTCACAAAAGGACACTTGCAAAGTAACAGGTGATAGTTGATAGTTCATCCTCTTTTTATAGATATTCTTAGCCCATTACTATCCCAGTTCAGTTATAATATTGAAGGCAGAGACCATTTCTTCCTTTGTTTTGATTTCTAGCAGTTAGCACGGTGCCTGGCATTGAATGTTGATGTAAAATACAGTGAATTTCTAGTAATTTGGTGAATCAATTGAAACTCCATTCTAAGTTGAAATTATTGCACTAGGCATTGTAGGATATAGTAGTATATAAGCATAGTAATATAATATGTATATGTGATTAAAAAAAATAATGCATTTGGCCTCAAGGTATGTGTACGGCCACTTTGGCACTGACTGTTTTAGGAAATATTATTACTCAACCGAGGTAAGTTTTTGTTGTTGTTGTTATTTTTGTTTTGTTTTGAGAGACTTATTAACTCATGTAAAGTGAAAAGTCTATATCATAACTTAGATATGCTTAAATGATATAATTAATTATTATTCTCCCTGCCTTCCGCTCCTCCTTCCTGCTCCCCTGCTCGCCTTCCTAAGCCACCCTCATCTCTGGGTTCTGCTTTCTTTAGTGGCAGCTTCATTCTTGAGCTGGCTATCTTCTCATGGCAGGATGGCCAGGGGAGCTCCAGGCTTCTCTCCTGGCAGCTCAGCAGAATGAAAGCTTCACACTGGGGCACCTTTGGTCACTGGCTTATTTCCCACATCAATCCCAGGAAGGGTCATCTCTGTCTGAAGTGTTGGTGTGAAAGAAGGTGAGAAGGTTACCCAGAGGAGATTCAGAAAGTACTTAATGGGGTAGTGGCACTGGGCGCAGGCAGGCAGCAGCAGCAGATGTCTTCTGGGCTGGCCTCCGAGCAAAACTGCCCTTTCCCATGCATAGCCAGTGAAGAGCATTTCTCTAGTCTTACCCCCCCAGTCCAGAGAGTGCGGGGAGTGGACCAGACATTAGTTCTGGGGGATGTTAGACCAAATTTTCCCATTGAGAATTTCTCTCAATTCATTCAGAAAATGAAAGGCCCTGTGGCCACCTATGAAATAATGAAGAGTGGCTGTTAGCTTCTGTTCTAGCCCAAACTGCTTTCCTGGCTTTTCCCCATATTTTTCATCTCTTTCCAAGAATAAACTTCTTATCCCCTTGATTTCTCCTCCCTTCTACCTATTCTTGAGGCATTAGACATTGTATTAGCAGTCATTCTTTTTTCTTTTCTTTTTTTTTAACAAAAGAATCTGACTTCTTTTGGAGTCTATATTTGCATGGCTATTGGAATGACTTATAGGAATTGTTAGACTAGTAAAAACCTCCACCTTGCCTTTTCTATGACCAGACCCTTAGTTAATAGCGGTAAATACCACCCTCCTCCTCAAGAATTCCATTTCTTCTGTTTGTCTCTCTAATGTTTAGTATGTACATGAGGCAGTTCTCCCTACCGACACTGAACAGAATACTGAAGGAGCCGAACCAGTTTGGCTCAGTGGATAGAGTGTCGGCCTGTGGACTGAAAGGTCCCAGGTTCGATTCCCGTCAAGAGTACGTACCTTGGTTGCAGGCACATCCCCAATGGGGGGTGTGCAAGAGGCAGCTGGTCGATGTATCTCTCCCATCGATGTTTCTAACTTTCTATCCGTCTCAATTCCTCTCTGTGTAAAAATCAATAAAATATATTTTATATATATATATATTATTGATAAAAAAAAAAAAGAGTACTGAAGGTGTGCAAAATTTGGAATACTATCATCTTGGACCCACCCTGATTTCTTTGGTCCTTAGCTACATTCTTATTCAATGAATGCTTCAAAATGTCAGAAGTTACATGGATACATACAAATATGCACACAACCCCATAAACATATGTTTGCATATGTTTAAACATATGTGTATATTATTTTTCAGCTAAAATCATCATTATTCCATGGCCAGATATCAAGAATCATCTAAAAGTTTTTTGGAGGGGAAGAACAGTGGCACTTCTCCCAGACTTACCTCCTTCCCATCCTTTGTTTTAACCCTTTATGGTCTGAGCTATAACATCACACCTAAGGCTTTTTAACTTAGATTTAGGGATAATGGATGTGTTAATGTTTAGTCTTTTCTTTTTTCCATTTGTCTTTGATTCTTCTTGATTTCCCATTGTCTTCTTTTTTTAAGGTGTGTGATTTGTGTAAAATGGATACTTGAAGCAACAATTTTTAAAACTACATGCCATTTATCATATTTCTACAACTGGTTTTTCACTTTTAATGAAGTCACTTATTCTGTTTATAGGAACGGGTGAAGTCTGTATTCCATGCCAAAGAGTTTGGAAAAATAATTAACTTCAAGACCGCAGAGGATGCTAGGGTAAATATAACAGATCTTTTACATAAACAGCAGCTTTGCTTTTCATACTCCTAGAAGCTGGACTGTTTTTAAGGCAGAAAAGTTTTGTTTGTTTTTAGTTATATTCTTTTGCTTTGACTATTTTAATATATGCGACTAGATAATATTTCCCCAAAGTTGCTTTTCATTAGATTGAATTCAACACGCCTACTTGTTTTTTTTATGTCAAATGGTGCCATCTGATTTTAAATCCTAACTGTAATACTTGTGAAGAAGTCAAACAAAATAAGTTTCATTCTAATGCTAATCTACCAGCTCCAGCAGGAAAGGATGTCCCACACTGTAGATTTCTCCTCTGTGAAGCTATGGTGATTTAAAAATAATTATTATAGCCTGGCACCTAGCAGAAGGAGCCAAACCTGCAGACAGAAAATCCAGGTCTGATTATTGACCGTGGCACCTTGGGGAAGTCGTTTAACCTCAGTTGCCGAAAAATATGAATGATGTGAGCTGAAAAGCCTTGTGCATATTTTAGGGGTTTTGGCAGTTACAAGGAGGTATACTGTCAAGGAAAGGAGATTACGGACTGATTATCTACCTAGTTAATCAAACTAAGTTGCTATTTATGATACTGAATTGTACTCTCTGTGTCATGAAATTTATAATAAGAACACAAGGCTCCTTTACTGAATCCCTGGGCCTCCTGTCCTCACAGTGCATTGGTCCTGACTGGGTATGACTATTTACCAGTTCACTCTCACATCTGGGCCCCAAACGAGGAACCTCGGACCATTTAGCATGTGCTATGCAATTTTCTATCCAGACATTGGGATACAAGGCCCCATTGCCCTACTACCGGTAGATAACTGAAAGGGGAAGAAAGTGACTAGAGCCTCGATATGTCTGTTGTCTGGGACAGGGAGACAGACCAGAGAATAATAACAGTGTGACTTTGAGGCCATCTTTCATATTGCTGTAGAGCATTACCACCTATTTCAGTTTTTCTGCAATAAGTTTTCCATGCAATCTCTGTCACCATGTGTTTTTGTTCCAGAAGGTTTGTTTTTAATCTTCCTACTCTGCTGGAAACATCCAGGAAAGGCTACTGAGTCAGTTCTCTTTCTCTCCTTATCCTAGAGCTATTCCCACTAGGTTCTTCTTAAGGTAAAGAAGCACTGATACCATACTAGGATGATCCATGTCACCTCCAAGGCTTTTATCTGTCACACGAGCCCAGTGATTATAGACATTATTGATAGAAAGGTTTGCATTACATATGTGTTTTATTTTTGTGATTTCAAACCTTTCAAAATAGAAAACTATATTATGAGAACACCTGAAGTGCTCAAGGATGTTGCTATGCTCCTCCTACCCACTGTAGAATATATAATTATTCTTAATCAGTAGAATTCTGTATATGGAATCTTGAAGGTTTGTGGCACAGAATTGGGATAGGTTGGAAGCAATTTTGCATAGGTAATTTGCACACTGCTTGAGTTAGCCCAGCTGCCAGATTACCATTTCTCTCAGGATGGTTTATTTTTCTTTTCTTATTCTAAAGATGAACATTCCAGTTCAGTGACCTTAAAACAATATTATTCTTACTGTTAAATAAAAATCAGTGCCATTGATCCTAAACCATCTGGGCCATTTAAGTGAGTAAATGATCTCTTACACAAGATAAATTGAATTATTGGCTATGATAATATACCTAATGAAACTGGAAAGCCCACTTCTATATTTCCATTCAGTACATTTTGAGTTTCATTACAAGTTCATAGAAGTAAGCATATGTTGATTTATTTCCTCACAACAGTGGATCCTCACAAAGCTAGAAGAAGCAAGAGAACCTTCCCCGACCCTCTGATGGAGAACACTGCCCGAAGACACAGTGATTAATCCTTACAGCTTCTACCATGTACAGTCCTAAACCTATTTGGGAACCATAGTTCAGAAGTAATTTTAAGTACATAAAATATATGTGTTTATATCGGTTAGAATCAGGTAAATCAGCTATGTGATTAAAATATTTCAACTCATCTGGTTTTCTAACTTGAATCATGCATTGTGTTAAAATTCTAATTATTTTATAAGAGAAACATTTTAAAAATAAATCTTAAATATCTGCTCCAGTGATTCTCTGCACTGGTGGAGAAATTGCCTATAGTTAGCCTTCATATGGAACTAAAATTAATGTTCCGAGTTTACACTTTAAACTTCTCTCATGCTTACTTCCAACTCTCTGAATAAGTGGTGGGAGTGATCAAATCAGTGATCAAATCAAACATTGCCTCAGTGGTATCAAGAGAACTTTAGTGGTGATTTCTTTAAAAACATGTTCTTTTTACAGATAAATATTTTGATAATATTTTCCTTATTTTTATAAAGCATAGGTTTGAACTGTACTTCAAATACACAGCATGGATATAAAAAACAATTGTTCTATATCTAATACCGATTGAATAATATCCTTTCAAGCTTTATCTTGAGAAAGGCTTGTAAAATGAGAGTCAGACACCTAAAGAGAAAACCCTCCTCAGAGCTCTGACGCCTTAGAAATAGTTTCTCAGGTCATCTCCTGAGGAGATGGTTTACCCAGCTCATATTTTTGATAGATTGCCACTTTAAAGGAAAATTCCTGAAGCCTTAACAACACCCACTTTCTACTCACTGATCAATGATGAAATAAACAAAATTCCCACCACCTTAAGTAGGAATTATGCTTCAGACCAGATAACCGCTCTCACAATATAGTATGCACCCTACAGTCTAACCCAGGAACCTGTCCTATTGGTAACAGATTGAAAATTTACAGTTTGCTTTCTCTACAGTTACTCAAATGAGAATAATTCTTTCAAATGTATAGCTCGTCAGAACAAAAATCATTAGAAAAATAATATTATTGGGCTTTCTCAAGTGAAAGAAGATGAATGTGTTCGTGAATCATGAAAAGAGTGACACAGTGTCTTATTTAGTTATTAAATAATACAGAGTATTTGATGCATGTTGTATGTGCCATGAAATTGTTATAAACTGTTTTTGGATTAGAGACTTGTGAAATGCTCCTCAGGTTCCTCAAACCCTTCGCTTTGTTGTAAAAGCTAAAATAAACAGCATGCCAAACCATAATTATATGTATTCCTGACCAAATCCTGCTACTCACTACTATTGATTTCCCTCTTATTATAACAATGCATTGTTTATTATCAATAGTTTTCTCCAGAATGTATTTTTTCTTTGTTGAACATAAATTGAATTGAAAGATGACAAATTTCAAGTCACGTGATACTGTGTGATCCCTTGATGACACATTTTCTCTGTTGCTGAGCTCTTCTGATTCTGCAGATATTAGAATTAAACCTGAGAGCAGAGGTAGTCAGAAATCCCAGCAGGTTGTCCTCCTCTGCAGTACTGCTCTCCCGAGTTCCATTCAGTGCCATTAGCCAAGTTCCTCATTACCTACTCCAGTTTCATGATTTTATTCTCAGAAAAAAAAAATTCAGGCCCATAACTCCTTGGTTGCCCAATGATAAAGGGCAGAAGCCTAAAAGAGTCTTCGGGTGCCCTCAGGACAGCAGGCGTGGGTCCTGTAACTGTCATCCTTTGCAGAGCCAGTACACCGCTTCTGTTCCCTCACCAAGAGGAACCTCCAAATGTCTTCTCTTACTCTCTCTCAGCAGTCCTCTACCTGTCACCACTTCCTGTCCCTTCTTATGTTCCTAAAGTACAATAGAAAGACCCACAATGTCAAGAGCAGTAGTTTTCCAATTGTCTTAGGTTGTTCTTATGGAAACAGTAGATCTGATGCATCGTCTTTTCAGCATTTTTAACACTTTACAATTATGTATTTATTTCTATATTCTCTTTTTCATTAATGTTATAGAGTCTATAATCTTATTATATTTGAAAACAATGTTCTGAATTATACTTTACTACACTTAATGTCTTTCTATTTGAAAACTTTAAGCTTGTTATTTGGTAGTTTGAGTTCTATAAACTTGTTGAGAATGTTAAGCTTGTTGTTTAGTAGTTGCTATGGAATGAGGTCCTGAGTTTTAGATCATTTCTCTCTTTGTATTATGTGTCAGCTGTGGCTCCAGGTCCTCAATTCTAGTCCAGCATATATTCTGGTCCGTGGTTGTTGTATGATACCCAAGGCAGAGTTCGGTTCTCTGCCAACTCTTCTCCAGAAAGCTGTGATTATTAGAGATAACAATGTTGATTTCTGTTACAAAAAGAAGCTTGTGATTTCCTCACTTCTACAAAATACTTTCTGAACCAAAGAACATGTGCACGTCTCCAAAAGCTCCCCTATTACAGTGTGAGTGTCAGCTGTTCCTTCCCAAGTGAGATGTGTTTCTCATCATCTGTGTAGTACAGCTGAATTACTTTCTGGTCCCTTCCCTGCCCCTTTCTCCTCTACAGCCTAATTTGTGGCCTCAAATTAGTAAGAATTTTTTTTTTTTTTTTAACATTTTCTATCAGTTATTTCTCTCATTTTTTTTTCTGATGGGAGTAGCGGTGTTATTATCCCAGTGATCACATATGCACCCATAGAAATATCCTCTACATAGTGTCCTATTTCTGTTTGGTACACAATGAGGAGACACAGTGCTGACTTTTCTGCACCTTAGTTATCCAGTCCATTGACCCTTCAGGCCAAGCCAGAGCCCCTGTACAAGGAAGACTGGGAGAAGGTACTGGGTCAGTTTGCCGGTAGGAGTTGGAAGGTGTGTGCTGAACACTCTGAAAATGGAAGTAGCCATGCAGGATGGGTGTTTTGTGTGCGAGCCAACACCATTCAGAGAAATCTGTTCAGGTTCCAGGGCCATTACTTTTTACCTTTTCTCAAGATCAACCAACATCCTCAAGGGCACTGTTTTTCAAACTACAAATCTTAACCCATTAGTGGTTCATGAAATCAATTTAACAGCTCAAGCCCTGAATATTTCAAAAGTGGAATAGAAAAGAAAAGAGAGCAGAGTATGGAGCAAGATCAATCATTGTTTCCAAAATATGGTTTTGGTTAAATACTCTATATACTATGTATACTAGGTCGCAATATAAAATGTTATTTCCTATTCTGAATTTCAGTTTAAAAAAAAACCAAAAACACTGAAAAATGAAAACCTTGGAGGCCATTGCTATAGGAGGTGCATGCCGGCCAGTGATTGTTGAAACATTCGGTCTGTGTGGAGCCTGATCTCAGATAGGCTCAGAGCCACAGCTCAGAGAGTGCTCTTGATCTCTAGAGAGAGAAGGATAGCTCTTGTTTTGGTTTATAAAATGTTTTCCTTTCATGGTGGGTAAAACCAGGCATCAGTGGGACCAGAAAAAAGCATAGAAAAGTTTGATCTACAAATAGCTCCCAAAAAGGCCACAGGATATTAACTTGCATTTCAGCCTCTCCTACCAAGCATTTTACTAGGAGTGGGGACAGAGGTTCTCCTTTGAATTTGCTTCATCTGCTAGTACCTTCTCTCAGATTCATCATACAGGTAGCAAAGGCCCTTAAAAATAAGGAGTTTATACATAGGTTACATTCTTCTGGGGCCAAACTTCTCACTCACTGGAGGGTGCTTAAAAATGCCAATGCAATTTAGCTGAAAATAATTGGATTTCCTCATTTCTGTAGGATTCAAATAGGAAATGTAGATAACCTGCATTCCTTATGCAGTATTCAGTACAAAATTTATTCGTGCTGATTTTCTTCGGTGCTACCCTGTTATCACTTAGAGCTCCTTTCCATATTCTCAAGGGAACCATTTACCCTCTTGGCCACGCCTTTGAAATGATGCCTTCTTGCTAATGCTAACCTAATCAAGTGGGAGTTAATTCGTTAAATGTTTTATTATTCTTATCTACATTTTTTTATAATTGGCTTTTAGTGCAGCTATTAGTGCAGACTTCCCCCCCCCCCCTCCCCACCACACCACTTTTCTGCCACAATTGGTATAAAGAAGTACTTGTTTCAGGGCTCTCCTGAAAGCAGCTCAGCACACGTACTGAGAAGTGCTGGATCTTATTTGAGTGTTACTTGCCCTTGAGTTGGCTCTGCCTCATGGTGACTCTGAATGAGTGATATCCACAGCCTAGGCAGCCCTGCTCAGCTCCTGTAGATTCCTGCCTATGGCTTCTTTTGTGCAGTCAATCCGCCTACTTGTTCTTCCTCTTTTCCTGCTGCCTTCTTTTTCCCCAGCATCAGTGTTTTTTCCAAAGAATCCTTCCTTCTCGTGATGTGCCCAAAGTAGGACAGTCCTACACTATTACAGACCTCCTTCATGTTTCTTTACTTGAAACAATTTTCACTTTATTACCTCCTTGGTAAAATAAATTTTATATCATTTTTTAAAGTTTTACTTTAGAATTAACAGATTCGTTATTTTTTAAAAGCATTATAACATTTTCAAAAAATATATAATTTGGGTTACCCAAGGAGCTATATGAGAGGTATAACTTCAAATTTTATCTGTTGGTGTGAGTGTGTTTAAATTCTTTTTACTTTATACAAATTTTTATATTATAGTTTAACATCTGCTATGATAGACTTCTATCAACCTGCCACTGAACACCATTCATTTAGTATTGCTCTGCTCCCTTAATATGTTCCTTCTAAGGTGTCCTTGCAACAAGAAACCCTGTGTGAGTAGTATAATAAAAAGTCTAATAATCATAACCATACTTAAAGTAGAACATGTTGGAAAACCTCAACATTTCTCAATATGCTATCATACCACCAGCATCCCATTGGCTACCCCAAGATTACAAATTTGGGGACTGAAAAACATCCAAGTGAAAATGTAGATGACATTGAAATGTTCTCACTGGCAATAATTTCATATCCACACTCTCAAACTATGAGAAATTGTATGGAGGGCGTGTTGCAAGGTCAGATAGATTGATTGTCATAGTCTTTTTAAAATAGTCATCTTTGGATGTAAATATGTATATTACATGTAAAAATGAATTTTTCAGGGAATGTGCACTTTAAAACTTCCTTATTTTTGTATTAACCAAATAGTGCTTCTTTGGAATGCTTATTCTTTGGTAAAAATATGGTCATTGATGATGATAATTTGTTTATTAAATAGCTATTTCTGTATCTGCAGTATTTCCTCCACTCTTGTGTTCCTTATCCCTTTTATGTGGGCTCCTGGCCCAGTTGCCTGTTACACAGTCTCTACTTTGCTTTTGTGTATTCTGATAAGATAGCTTATAAACACAAATGTTTACAGTGAAGTTCTTCCTTTTGAAATTGGTGTCTTCTCCCTTCCCTCCCCCACTTTGGTTGGCTTTGCTCACTAATGACTAATTTTTCTAAACAATAATTATTCCTTGTTATTGGTAGAATTAAATTGCTTGGTCTGGTGATTGCCTGGTTTAATTATGTATATCATTTTTAAATAAATTAAGTCAAATAAAGATTTCTGATTTTTCAGCCCTCCTCTGTTTTTAGTTAACTGGATCAAACTAGAAATGTTATCAATAATCTTTTCCTTGCCTACCTAAACTCTACCCTTTGGAGGGGCTTAAATAAGAGTGGACATATAATAGATTGCCAAGCTCCTGATTTTTCAGTCAAAGCCAGCACCAGCATCCAGCCCAGCATGATTGTTGCTGACTAAAAGCTTGAAAGTATCAAGACTGTGCCTCTCAACCCCAGAAAACTTCAAATGGCTCATTTCCACGGTAAGTATTGAATATCTTCTGAAAGAAGGACTAGGAGGGAATTTTCTTCCTGCAGAATTAATATTGACATAAATAGTTAGTTCACCTCTGATATGGAGAGTTCAGCCTTTTCCTTACTTAAAGAAAATTCTTCACTGCCTTTGGTTACGATTTACTTGACAGCCCTCCTGCAATTAGAAGCGATCGAAAGCCATCATCTTCTTGCATGCTTTGTCTTAACCAAAGGTAAGTTAAAAATAACAATAACTCAATGCTAGAAAGTGCCTTACATTTTTTGAATTCCCCTCATTACTGATTCTCTTGAGCCCTTTTCCTATTAGTTGGGCAATCGGAAGCAGTTCATGATGTTTAGTGCATGGGGCCTACCCCCCTCCTTGTACCCAGCATTGTCTTGCTTCTTGTTTATGTTTCTAGACATTTTTAAGAGCTACTTTCCCATATTTGTTCTCTCATGCAAATTTTCCTGGTTATTTCTGGGCCTTTACTATTCCAAATAAAACTTTTACATCAGTTTCTCAGGTTTCACAAAAACTCTTGCATTTGCATCCATTTCCTGAAGTTTATAAAGCTTAATGCTGCAACAGTAGAATCACTTGCTATCAGCATAATTCCTGTCTCTCCCAATACTGATGCTCTTGCCTTCAATGGCCTCCCACTTGGAAGAGCTCCAGCAGAATGAGAACCTGGCTGCCCTAACCGTTCTGGGAACACCAACACACTGTTCCATAGCACACCTCACTAATCTGGTATGTCTTGTAGACTGATTGGAGATTGTACGTGTGATACCCTCAACCCCAACTGATGTGCTAGTGTGTGTGTGCACACCTTCAAGTGAAAAGCAGAAATATCTTGGGCCTTTGGTGTGAAGTACTCTTCACTTTCCAGGCGATTCTGCTGCTTCTTTTCTGAGGCAGCTACTCAGGGAATTCTGACGGTAACATGATGAATGAATACAGGCTTGTCCTGAAAAGGAACAGATATGCCACCCCAAAATATGCCTCTTTGGACTAAGGATTTTTTTAGCTGATTATTTTTAAGAAACAGTAAACACAGCTTTGAAAACCTAGTAGATGTTATCATTTTGTAAGAGAAATTTACATTTATAAGAGAAATCTCATTTATAAAGGTGTCTCCCTCTCTGTACCTGAAGGAAGATGACTATAAATCAAGAAACTCTTACCAGTGGAGAAGGCTCCAATTTAAATCTGTGTAACAACCTCACCCTTGTTTACTCTGCTTTTCCCAGTAACCTCCCTTAACTGGCCTCCCCCCACCCACACACACATCTTTCTTGTGTCTTCAGCTGAAGAAAGTATTTAAGGAGATGGCTTGGGGAATTTTCAGGGAGTTACTCAATTTTCCCAGGTATCTCTCATGTATAAAGAAGTTATGGCTAGCAACACAGGGGTACATTATTAAACTTCTGTTTTTCTCCTGTTAATCTTTTTAAATATATATATATATATATATATATATATATATATATATATATATATATATATATATATATATATAATTGATTTTTTACAGAGAGGAAGAGAGAGTTAGAAACATCAATGAGAGAGAAACATTGATCAGCTGCCTCTTACACACCCCCTACTGGGGATGTGCCCGCAACCAAGGTACATGCCTTTCACTGGAATCTAACCTGGGACCTTCAGTCCGCAGGCTGACACTCTATCCACTGAGCCAAACCTGTTTCGCTATTCTATCTTTTATTAGGCAGGGATGGAGTCTCAGTCAAGATCTAAAAGGGTAAGGAGAAATCATTTTTCCTCACAGTTTGGCAACTGATGATGGGACCCGCTGAGATGCCACTCTTGCTCTGGAGCCTGCAGAAGCAACCTTCAAGTCCACTCTCCCAAATCTCTCTCTGCCCCATGGAGAGAGGACTGAAAAAATCATCGCCTGTTCCTTCCCATAATTTAGGTAAGCAGGAAACAATATTTGTATGAACTAGTCCCTTGGGTATAAATTCTGGTAAAGATTGTATTATACTCTTGTTTTCTATTGATTCCTCTCCTCCCAGAGAACTTTTCTGTTATATCTGTCTTTTGTGTTGTCATAAGGAGGAAAACCATAGGCCAGATGAGGTTTTCCTCCTGTCTTAATCTCTGTGTTGAGAGCTTGGCGTTTTGACCAGTTCAAAAATACTCTGTGGTCTCCACCAGCCAGAGATGCCAGTATGGGCTTGTGTGTCCGATTCCCAACTGAATAGTCTGGGAATGAGACACACCATATGGTAAGCATTATCCTCTTGGTCCCACAGTGCCAGCTCTCAGGAGAGTTTATGTCTTATGGGGTCCCAGTCCACAATGGGCCTTTTTGTCTCTGGGAGTGAACTTTCTGGATCTTGTGAGGGCTGCATCTTTGAAACCTCTTTAGGGGTGCCTATTGTGTCCATGGTTAAGTCATAAAAAAGCTTATTGATTTGAGTTGCTATTGAAATTAATATACTATTGAAGATCCTATTTATCAGTGGCTAGATGATAGATCCTTTAAATTGAAGAGACTTCTAAAAACATTTTAGAGAGTTCACTTTCTAAGCATTTGTCTTATTGGTACCTATGGAATGAACAAGTTGAGAAGAGGACATGAAAGAGTATGGCATCCAGCTTTAGGGACTTTCATAACAAGATGAAATTACACTTTCAGGAGATCCTACAAGATTTAGAAAGAGATCAGTGGCCATTCACAAGCCCATTCACAGGAGCCTTGATGGGCTGCTCAGGGGTGTTCATCCCACCCATGATTATACTGTATCAGACAAGCCAGCCAGCTCCTAGGGAAATGACCTCACAGAGGAAACAGAGGATTAAAATGTCTCCCAGACCCTTCTACAAACCACCAGGAAATGGGTCAGCTGGAAGGCAATGTTCAGGAACTGGTAGAAACAATAATGGAGGCTTTCCCTCCTAAAGTGAGTTGGTACAAGGTTGAATTTGTACAGTAATAAAGGAGAGCATTTGAAGGCCTTTCTTCAATGCTTTATACAAGCCCTATGTAGTCATACTACATTACACCCTGAAATTTCAGAACATAGGACTCTTTTATTTCCATTTTAGAATAAAAATCTTCTCCCCACATAAAGAAGCCAATTGAAGATAATATAGTTGGATGGGCAGGTCAGCCCCAAGATATTTTTCAGGCTCACCCAATTTTTTGAGGAATTAGAAGCAACTGTATTTGTCTTACAAATCTTTACCAAACCAGAAAGGCAATTCTATAAGCAATCCAGAGCCCACCTATCCTTACCAATTCTAAAAACTCTCCATCTCAAATGTTTGTAGACATTGTAAAAGATTGGATCACTGCTAACAGAATTGTCATGCCCCTTTGAAGAGGAAAAAAATTAAAGGGTAATGACAGTAGATATCTAATAATGGAAACACACCTGATTTATGGTTAAAATTTTGTAACAGTAGCAATAAGGTTTCTGTGTTTGTCTGTCTATACATTTATGTATGTTTATATATGTATATTGTCAATGTGTGATATTTTTCTATCTCCAGATGGTATGGCAAAATTAATTTGTAAGAAAGTTCAATTAATTTGGCTTAAAAACGTGCACTTACATGAAACTAGAGGCCTGGTTCACATGGGTAGGGTCCCTCAGCCTGGCTGGCAATCAAGGCTTATCTGGGGGCCAGCTGGCTAGGCCAGAAGGAAAGGGAGGTGGAGCCACGGGAGGTTGACTGGCCAGGCCCCCAATGAGGCCTATGTGGGGGTCCTGCCGGCTCAGGGGAGGGACCACGGGAGGTTGGCCTTCCAGCTCCCCCTATTGGGGCCCAGGGGGAGGGACCATGATAAGTTGGCCAGTGGGAGGAGAGAGGGGCCAGGGGCCACAGGAGATTGGCTATAGGGGCACACTGACCACCAGGGAGCAGCCCCTGGTGGTCAGTGCGCTTCATAGCAACCGGTAGACCAGTCATTTGGTCGTAATGGTTGCTTAGCCTTTTATATAGAGAAAGGCCTGTTGCACAAAATTTGTGCACGAGGAGGGGTGTCCCTCAGCCCAGCCTGCACCATCTCCAATCTGGGACCCCTCGAGGGATGTCCAACTTCCTGTTTAGGCCCAATTCTAGTGGGATCAGGCCTAATCGGGCAGTTGGACATCCCTCTCACAATCCAGGATTGCTGGCTCCCAACTGTTTGCCTGCCTTCCTGATTTCCCCTAACCACTTATGCCTGCCAGCCTGATTACCCCTTAACCACTCCCCTGCAAGCCTGGTCACCCCTAACTGCCCTCCTCTGCAGGCCTGGGTTCCCCCCAACTGCCCTCCCCTGCAGGCCTGGTCACCCCAACTTCCCTCCTCTACCCGCCTGGTCACCCCTAACTGCCCTCCCCTGTAGGCTTGATCATCCCCAACTGCCCTCCCCTGCTGGCCATCTTATGGTGGCAGGATCTTTGACCACATGGGGGCAGCCATCTTGTGTGTTGGAATGACAGTCAATTTGCATATTACTCTTTTATTAGATAGGATAAGTATTTCTAGACTCTCAGAAATAAGAAAACTTACCCAAATGGTTTCTAATATAATGATCTGAGTAAGTATTCTATAAATTAAGTTGGTTTAAATAAGATGAATATGTGTTTAGATTTGTCAGAATTGGATATAATGCAGACATACAACTTTTATACCACCAGGGTTTATTAGTCAAATAGGAAATACACTGAAACTTCTTAGAGAAAACTGGATACTTTCGTTGTGGCTTTGAGATGCAAATTTTCTACCCCCATCTTCTTTAGGACCTGAGAGCCAACTCTTTGAAATACAAATTTTCTTTTCATCTGAAGAAAAAAAAACTATTTAGAAATTTTCAGGAGTAATCTAAATATGATTTTTAAGACCAAGTGAATTAAATAGATGTAAGTGCAATGAACTTTAAATAATTAGGAAGTTTTAAAACACATGTCTACTTTAAAGTAGCTTCCAAATCTTTCTGGTAACTTGAACCCTTAAAATTTTGCTAAATGATGGAAATTCATTCAATATGTAGATCACTTTCAAATAAGATAAAGTACTGAAATATGACTTACGGAATATAATTTCATCTACTCTTGGCTTCTTATTACAAAGAAACTAAAATTTCTGGGTCTGTGAGTAAACATGTCTTGTGCCACAATGAACAATTGTACTACAACAAAGCACATGCTTCTAGAAATTAGAAGTGCTAAGAAATTTGCCAATCTACATAATGTAGCAGTTCAAAACTGCTAACTTCTTGGCTTTCAATAGAAATGAAGATTTCAAAGGTTGAGAATTCTAATTAGAATATGTAATAAAAACTGTAGAACTAGTACTACAACAAAGCACATGCTTCTAGAAATTAGAAGTGCTAAGAAATTTGCCAATCTACATAATGTAGCAGTTCAAAACTGCTAACTTCTTGGCTTTCAATAGAAATGAAGATTTCAAAGGTTGAGAATTCTAATTAGAATATGTAATAAAAACTGTAGAACTAGTAAGGGCAACATCTCTGCACGGAAAGTAAGATGTGTTTTTGGTTTAAAAAATGTACTAGGTACAGAGATGAATTTTTGTTAAGTGAGAGAGAGTAGTTTTTCCCGAAAACTACTGTTTTTAACCAGCTGTTTCAAAATTGCAAAAAGGAGAATAAAGGACAAAATAATGGATTATAGAAAGTTTGGAAGTGAGAGAGGGAACCTTGTGTTATTAAGGTAGCTAAAGTGGGATTAATTTATTATAAGGGTTTAAAGATAAACTTTAATATTAATATTGTACTTAATTTAAAATTGAAACTTTTTTTTCATCTGCTCACAGGATTGTCTTGTACTGTTGGTCTGCTCCTGATAAAATATTATGAAGGGTTTTCTATTTTTACGTAATTTGCCTAAGAAAGCAAAGTTTTTGTCTTTTACTAAAACAATTGTGTGCTTCATGTTACCTTTATTACCCAGTTTTTGATTATTTAAGAAAACCAAGTCTTCTCAATAGTAAGAGCTAAGTTTTTCTCATGACTGTGTAACTTTGGTTAAATAGGTAATTAAGTATCCTATATAATAAAAGCCTAATATGCAAATTGTCCCCTTGACCAGGAGTTTGACCTCTCGCTATGATGTGTGCTGACCATCAGGGGCAATGTGGAGCATGGCAAGTGTCAGCTGTGCAGCACTGACAGTGGGCAGCAGTGGAGGCACTGCCAGCCCTGATGGACACCTATGAGAGCGGGACTGAGGTGGAATGGTGGATCAGGTGAGTGGGCAGCGCCAGGCCAACGCAGGAATGAGTGGGGGTGGGGGGTGGGGGGGAAGGAGAAGGGGCGATGTGGCAAAGGGGGCCTGATTGCTCCACAGATAACTACAGGGGTTAGGGCCGCCGCCTGGCTCCCAGGTGCTGAGGGAGCTGGGTGGGGGCGGTGGGGAGCTCGGGACCCAGCCCTGATATGTCCTAGTATAATGTTATCACTTGTAACTCTAGGTATTATGATAAAATGTATGTCACAGAAACAACCAAATGTTTTCAGCTCTTTATGGCATTTTAAAATCTTTTGCCATCTATAGAAAGTATTGTTTTGCTTTTGCAAAAGTGTTTCTTCAGGGAGATTCATGGAAAGGACTCGGAAAAGTACAGGTTTCTGATAACTTTCAGATCATACCATTGAACTGGGTAAGAATTAACCAAGAAAATTTTAAGGAAAAAGTGGATTTGTAAAAATCCTCACAAAATATCAAGATCAATGCAAATTTATTATCTGGGACTGAATGAAAGAATAAGGATTATAATTTTTTATAACTTTTTTAATGTTTTGTTTTTCCAGATTGAAGGAAACTTCTTCCTTTTCTCCTAAACCATCTGTGACTTACAGCAATTTGGTAAGTAACCCTTTGTGAACAAGATGAAACAATTACTTATTTCGCTACCTGATTCCCCCAGAATTAGGAAATTGTGAGTATGAATTCTTGTTTTCACGAGCACATATTTTTTGTGTTAAGTTCAACAAGATTCTGTTCTCCTTGTGAAAGGACACAATTGAAAACAGTGGTTTTAGTACCAAGACTTTGACTAGAACGTCACGTTTGAAAACGTGTACAGAATCATGCATGACCAGGCAGTTTTAAGGAGTTTTAATTGAGCCCCTTGGAAAAGCTTCCTGGCACCTTGCTTACTGGGCTCCTGTCAGCCTTATTGGGTAAGAAACGATGGTCACTTTCTGGCAGGTGCAGGAACATCAGGATATATTGGAGATCTTGAGAAGAGAGGAAACCCAGACATATAGATTATTGCAGGTGAAATTTGAGACCAAGACCTTGGCTTCCTAGCATTGAGAGGATTTTAAAAAGTCCTATCTGAGATTCCTTATGAAAAGTTCCAGCAAAGCAGATTTTTAAATGCCTGTATCTGGTCAGTGACTATTCTTGGTGCACTTATTTCGCAAACAAATTAAACATAGGGATAATGATTATGGAGAGAAAAATGATGCTTCAGTAGAAACTATAACGCATCTTGGGATGTCTGATTCTAGTCCTGCTAACTCTCTGAGGTTTTGTTTTCTACCTGTAAACTGGGCTGGATCCTGAGTTCTAGTTTCCTCAGGTAATCTGGCTACAACTCTACAAATTAGCATTTCCAATCCCCCCACCCCAACTCTATTGACTTGGAATCACTAAGAACAAATTTTATGAAATTCCTAGAAATCTGATATGCCAATGACTCCTGTTTGGACACTTCTGTACTTGTTGTGCGGGCCACTCATAAAGTTGACAGAATGCCTGGTGGCATCAGAGACATTCAAACTAAAAAAGATGCTTCATCTAGAAACCTACTGACTGGTTCAGACTGAGTTTATAATTGCTCCAACTATTACCCTTTGTTTCCACAGAAACACATCTTATTAAATATCTGAGTGCTTCCACCTGCAACACCGCCTCCTGAAATGAGACACAGCCATTTAACTGAACTGACCTCAAGATTGAGAGACCCGTCCAAGGACACAACCCAGCTGTCCCTCAGCTCAGCCTCTGGACTGTGGGTTCCTGTGAAGGTTCAGAGGTAAGACTTCAGGGGAGCAGAGTACATCACCCCAGAATATGCCGCTTCAGCATAAGGGTTTTGTTTTTTTTGAGCTGATTATTTTTAAGAAACTGGAGACATAGGAAAAACTCTGGAATGTAAAAATAGGGACCCTTTCGTAGAGAAAATTGACATAAGAGAAATCCCATGTGTAAGGGTGTCTCCTTCTCTGTACCTGGAAGAGGATGACTCTACAGTAGATGAAACTCATCGAAGGCACCAACTTAAATCTGTGAATCAACCCTACTCTGTTTACTGTGCTTTTCCTGGTAAAGGGCCTTTCCCACTCCCCCAACATTAAGGTGATGGCTTGGGCCACTCTCAGGGAGTGGCTGTTTCCCATGGATACAGGAGGCATGCATGTATTACTCTCTTCTCCTGCTAATCGCTCTTATTACAGGAACAGGTCCCAGCCCAAAACCAAGAAGGTAGGGGCAAAATTACTTTTCCTCCCTCCCAAGGACATGTAGGAAGTTTCTGAGTAGTTAATTGTTAGGTTACAGCATTTTTTTCTTTCGGAGCAGAACCATGAGCTCAAAGAAACACAAAGTACGACGCTAATGGCAGAATGGTGTATTCTTAGCCTCCTCAGAAAGGCACGGCCCACGTGGTGCAGAACACATCTGTGAAGGCCATCAGACCTCCGGCAGGGTTACATTACATTTGTTACTAGTAAATAGTTGGGGTTTTTAGCCATTTCATAAGTTTAGCCATTTCATAAGTTTATAAGGCCTGATCACATACACATTTCACCAGGATGACATATGTGCTATCTGGAGCCCATTTACCTTCTGTCAGCTTTGGCTTCATGGTGATCCAAATGTGGAAAACCAAGTTAGATATCAACAAAGTCATTAATTTGTCTTAGAAAGCACAAAAAAATAACCGTTTAAAAAAAATCTTTGGTGGCATGTTAAAGGCATCACGCTTTTCAGCATAAAGAGAGGAAAACAATTAAAAATGGCCTCAGAAGTACAAGCTGTAATAAAAAATTTAAAAAAAAAGCTTAAAACTCAACTTAAGTTACGCAAATTAATCCTAGCAGTCTCAAGGCATGATCGCTAAATTAACAAACACACTTAAATTTGTTTCTTTAAAAAAAACACACAGTAATTCATGATGGCTTTTTAAAAAATTCTATAAAACCTCAAATTCAGTCACTACTCAAAATCTTAACAAGCCAAAAGTCAAGAAAAGAAATATAAAAACAATTTTTTGGAATCAAGACTTTGAAAAAGTTTTGCTAAACTCAGATGTCTTACAAGCTCCGTGGCCCATCTCTGTCCCTGTGCCTACAGGGCGGACTTGGTGCGGTACTGCCCAGGGGGCTGGGCCGGCGCCTGTCAGAAGCTCTCGGAATGAGATCCAGGGGTTGGTGAGTCCCGCCTCTGGTTGGCCAGGTGTGGGCAGCAGCATTTACACGAGGTTGAACTCCCTCAGGTTCAGCTGGAGGATGGTGTCCTTGACGGCAGCGAAGACAAAGCGGATGTTCTCCGTGTCCGTGGCGCACGTGAAGTGGGAGTAGATGACCTTCTCCTTGTCCGGGTTCTGGTCCTGATAGAGCTTCAGGATAAAGTCTCTGGCAGCTTTGACGTCCCGCTTTGGTCCTGGTTCCGAGCGCAGTTAGAGGGATAAAGAAGAAAGATGCCACTCACCACCAGGTACTCCCCCAAATTAATTCCAGTGTCCTCTTGTCCTTAAGCTATCTTAGTTCTAGGACAGTGGTGGGCAAACTCATTAGTCAACAGAGCCAAATTTTTAAAACTTCAACTTCTTCTAATGCCACCTCTTCAAGATAGACTTGCCTAGGCTGTGATATTTTGTGGAAGAGCCACATGCTGACCATGGTTCTAAGGAATAGTTTTACTGGGCATCTTTTTAAAAAATTATATCTCATTCTGAACCTGTAAAAGAAAATACTTTAAAGTATCTAGCTGGTATCTAAAACTTGTATTTAAGGCAATGTGTTGAAGGACAGTGTCCAAATTTAGCTTTCTGACTTGAACCACTTTTGAAAAAAGATCACTCTTACTAACGCAGCGGGCAGCAGTGAGCTAGGAGAGGGGAGAGGGAGAATATGGGCACTAACATTGTTAGGCATCCATGTCTGCTTTTAAAGCTTGTGGATGCTCTACTCCATGGCCAAGCAGTTAGTACAAGGGAAAAGGAGAGTTCTAAAGCTCTGCTCCTCTACATATCAATGTCAGACTTCCAGGACGAGAAATCATTAGCAGTAGGGCAGGGACTGGATTAGTCATGTAGACGAGGAACCTCGTGTCCACCCTGTGTCTGCAAAGGAGCTGCCACACTTTAACCTACTCATCAGAAGTGCCAGGTGCTCTGACCAACTGGGCGTGCAATCAATGGTAAGGCAGGCACAGTCTCTGCCCTCCGGAGCCGGCTGGGGATGGGGTGAGGATCAGAGGGCCTGCCTGAGCTGGGTCTTGGAGAACAAACTGGAGTTAGCAAAGGGCTAGCATGTGTGGAGGTGGGAACGGTGAGGAAGTCCATTGGAGGCAGACCATCGAGTCCCTGGGAGCCCTTAGAACTCTGGACTGACGTCAGCACGGTGGACACCTACCTGTGTATTCTGGGAAATAGCTAATTAGATGAGAGTACATGATTTTCTCTTCCAGAAGATCCTTCTTGTTTAAGAACAAAATCACGGATGAGTTCAGAAACCAGGGGTAGGTGATAATGGTTTTAAATAAGGCTTTGCTCTCTTCCATGCGATTCTAAGGGGGGAAAAAAGAGGCAGTTAGGGTTAACTAGAAAGAAAAGCAGTACTTGGGACACAAGTCACTTCACTGGTTCTATCCCTCTGCCCCCTCACCCAGCTGGAGTACACCCCCATCCCCACCCTCTCTAATCACCCCTCAACTCTAGCTACAAATTAACATGTAAGATATCAGAAAGGCTTTTGTGCAATGTGGGAAAGGAAAGTTCTTGCCCAGATTTGACAGAAGTTTTGTGTGTCATTATTAGGATTGTTCAGAGTCAGCCCTGGGGCACCCATTCTATTGGGTGTGGCCTCAGACTGTGTGTCAGAAGTCGGGGGACAATGAGAGGAACACTAGCTCTTCAGCAGGGCCGCCACCCATAGAGAAGGGGCCCAGCGCATGCCTCCCATGCAGGTGGCACCGGTGTGCTCGGGCCCAGGGAGCAGGGTCTCTAATGTATGGGTAAGGATACTTGTTTACAACATTTAAATACTTTCCCAAGCCTGGATAGTAGTAGGACCTGGTGGGAATTATGCAGGACAGTAAAATTTCTGAACATTAGACATTGGCAGGAAAAGAGTAACTTCCTGATTTATGGAGAGCAGATTTGTGCTAGATAGAAATACTTGAGAGGGATGTGCCATAAGTCTGTTTTCCCATGACTCTCAGAAACATAGGTTCATAATCCTGTTCAATATATTTTAAGGGATTAAGATATGGAATTTATTGCCAGAGGAGAAATCCCTCTTGCTTTTAAAGATTCTTTAAAATTTATTATGATCTTATCAATAATAACCTCTAAGGAACTACAACATATGAAAACAATGATGCCTGTACTATACAATGAGAGGATGCAACTCATGTCTACAACCAGAAGGGAAGAGTCTAGAGTGGCAGCCACTTTGTTTTTCTCCAGATGTCTGTGTTTTTAGGAGAGGAGAAAATGTTCAGTGTTTTAGCACATCAGGCTGAAGTTCTTGTTCACTTGACTAATCTTTTGCTTTTCCTGAGACAAATTTGGAGCCAATTTTTCATATTGATAACTCGAGGACTTTCCTTTAAAAAAATTTTTTTTTCTACTGAAGAGCTGAGTGGCAGCCAAGGCTTCTATTCTTGTTTGCACAATGACTCTAAGCTAATTAGTGGAGGATTAACCCATTTACTAATGTAACTGTGCTCCTTAGAGAAAATTCTGCTCTCAAGAAACACAAGATATTATTTGTTCATGGTTATTACCTAATCCTGGATAGAGTTCTTGACTGATTTACTTTCATGCCCTAGAAGCAAGAGGTAGGGGGAAAGACAATGGGAGGATAAGGGTATCCTGCGGAGGGCACTGAAAGCCTGACAGGGTGGGTCATCCCAGCTCCTCGCCCTTCCAGGGGGCCCCCAAACAGCCAGCCCAGCTGGGGACTAGGGGAGGAAGCCCTGCAGGTGGGGAAGCCTGTTCTCAGGTAAAGTTTACTAGAAGTAACATTGTTCAACTCTGACTGCACATTAGCATTCCTAGGGACTTAGGAAAGACACTTCAACTCCAACCCAGCAGTAGGAACCTCTACTGTGGGGTCCAAATGATGATACTTTTTCAAAACTCCCCGAGGGCTTTCAGTGTGCCTCCAGGGCTGAGAGGCTCCACCGAGGCAGTGCATTGGATCAGATGCTCCGCTCAGGCTGCACTCTCCTTCCACGGGGCTTCCGCCATGGAGTCCCAGTGGCACCCAAGTGTGAGAGCCAGTTTCCATGTCAGTGATCCTCAAACTTATGTGTTTATGGGCACCACCGGGGACCTTACTAAAATACAGATTCTGATGTATTTGGTCTACAGTTCTAACAATAGTGTGTGGACTAGCATCCAGGTGATGCCCGCGCTGCTAGTCCACACACTATACTTTGAGTAGCAAAACAATTTAACGTCAGGCTTAGAATCTAATGGCAGAGCCGGCTGGCTTTTTGCAAACTACAAAAATAGGTCTCTGTCTTCCACAGCTCCCCACCCTCCCCACCTGGCATACCTCATTGTCACACTCAGCCAGGACCTGGTCGTATTCACTCAGCGCAACCAAGAATATGATGGAGGTGACGCTCTCAAAGCAATGGATCCACTTCCGCCTTTCGGATCGCTGGCCACCCACGTCCACCATCCTGTCAAACAGAAACACAGGTCTCAAAGGCTGGATTCGTGGCTCTGGAGGAGGGCGTGCTCATTCCACCATGGAAATCAGTAGGTCTTGGCTTCCTCCCTGATCTTCAGGAGTGAAAAAAGGTCCCGAGACTGAAAGGTTTGAGCACCACTGCTTTCAACACTGAGGAACCACCAGACGTTTCCCAGCAGAGGAGGACAGAATGTAAGTGGCATTACTGAAAACAGGTGCAAAGGTTACTCAGGTTCAGAAGCTACAATTGTCCAGGCAGAAAGCACAGGCCTCCCCTTGGACACTGCTCTACCCACTGGAGCGCCGGGGCACCAGCCACCAAAGGGGTAGAATGGCGCCAGTCTTCCAGGTCCACTCAGCTTTTTCCAGGCCTTTGCTCCTTCCTGTCTCCACGACTCTAATTTATCCACAAATCCTTTCTCCATTGCGTGGATGCTGCCCCTTCTTCCCTATAAAGATGTGTAAGTGCCCTTTGTCCCATATGGGGAAGACTGCAGAGCCTCACAGCCATAGGATCGACCCTAAGCTTGAATGCTACAGCCAGGGGTCAGGCGGGCTTCTGCAATGTAGATGTATTCTCACTGGCCGACGTAGTGTTTTGAATAACTTTTGAGTTAACATTAAAAATATCGGCTGTTTCACTTAAAACACTTGTTATCTAATTGGAGGATCTGGTCTTAGTGAGCCTGCATTTTGTCCCCAAAGGCTGGCATCCACTGTGCAGCAGCCATCCCTTTAGACAGGGCCCCTAGCCCTCCGGGAGTGCATGCTCTTCTATAGACATTGCAAAGGTCTGCCTGAAACCCTGCAATCTTTCCCACTTTGGATTCCCAAATGGGACAGAGGGCACTTCACATCTTTACGGGAAGAAGGGGCAGCATCCAGGGTGATTGGAAAGGTGGGTTCCTCTCTATTCTAGCACTTGAAACCGACCACAATTCTAAAAACCCTGTGATGGAGAGGGCACATTGCCCTGAAAGATAAGAACCCTTTGGGGGACTTCCAAACCTGCACAAATTCTTAATGGAATGTATCAGGGAGACATTCTTACCGAAAGATGATGTTTTCCAGGTCAAACGGATACTCGATGATGCCAGTTGTGGGCACTCGAACACGAAGCACATCTTGCTGCGTCGGCACATAGGACGGCAAGGCGATCCGGTCAATATCAGTCAGGTAACTGCAGTATCAGAGAGCAAGGTGCCGAGACTCATTTTACAGAAAGGAGGAGTGTCCATCCCACTCCAAGGAAGTCACCCCGCTCAGAGCAATCCCCACTCAGATTCCTGGGGCCCATCAGTGACTCTGAGAGCCAGCCCTCCTGCAACTGTTTCAGAAGGAATGTGCATCAGGAGCCCGCATGAGCCTTCAGGGAAACCTGTGGATCACCCCATCACTTCCTTCTGGATCTGGCTCATCACTGGCCGGAGGGGAGGAAGTGGAGTCTAACTGCCTGCCTTCCCCTCCCACACTCGTCCTCAGCCAAGAACATTATAGACTGCAGATGCTGCTCTCCGGCACTTTGTGTTTTCTTAGAAACCCCAGTTCACTCACAAAGCGTAAAACAGGCCAAAAGGAAGTTCAGGATAACAGTGAGAAACGGTTTTCTTGTTACATGGGGAAATTAAATGTCTAAGATATATCAAATCTTGTCTTGGATTATTTTTGCCATATATGAAATCCCTGAGCTTAAAATATATCATTTTTCTGAGGTAAAATAGGAGGGCACTTAAAAAAATTTTTAAGCCTTAAAAAAAGGCATTTTTTAGTAAAACAACTAACTCAGGCCCTGGTCAATGACGGAGCTGATTCCGAGCCCAGCAGCCTACTGCAAACTACCCTGTGTCCCAATACATGATCCCAAGGCTAATCGTCCCTGACTTCCATATTGTGCTTCTTTTTACTTACATCTGTCTTGCTCCACCAGAAAAAAGACAGCTGTAAGTAATGTTCCTTGACATCAGAGAGCACTGGTTATACCTGCCGCCGTCACCCAAAGAGCCTGGTCTGTGGCAGGCACACCTCATTTTTTTCATACCTGTCCACATAAGCAGACGTGACCAGCAGAGCAGAAGGCAACTACTGACCTGGACCAAGAAAATGCATAGATGTCTCTAGTCTCCCCATTTCCAAAGGCAGGGCAACTGTCTGCTGCAGCTCTGTCCACCAAGCTAGTCACTTTCAAAATTCTTCTCATACTTGCTGCCTAAGATTTCAGGGATCCATTGAATTTCATGGTGCCTCCAATGGGTCTTTTCCAAATGGATCCACATCCAGAGCCTGAGTGCCTCCCCAGGGTCTTCACTGAGCAAGTGATGCTAGACTCTCTCCAGGGAGATGCCGGGATGCTGTGGCCAACCAGGCTGTTGCTGTGACCCACAGTCTGCCCTCTTCTTTGGGATACTGCCTCCCTTCCTTTTGCCTCTTTTCTTAAGTCCCAACACCTTAGTGGGACTTCTTGTATTTCCTTTCCTGCTTTGTACCTAAAAGTTCCTGAGCTCAGATCGGTTGTGTGAACCTGGATTAATGGATTAAACATTCAGCCCAGGATCAACACTAAAGGTAAGACTCCAGCTTCCTCTCCTGCTCACTGCCTGGTCCAGGTGATGGGAGTGGATCCCCCACCCACTCCAGCTCCGAGGGTGATGACTGCACCTGAAGGGAAGGGTACATCTCAGGAAAGGACCTCGGGGCCCTCAGAAGATGGAAGACATGGGCTGAGGGGCAAAGAACTACAGAAATCGTCTCTTGAAGAAGGACTGTGTTTCAGATTGTCCAGTGAGTTGTCTGGCTGAGGCACTGCCTCAGGAGATTAAGAAAATGAAATTCTGGTCATCTCCCTGGGATCCTTTGCATGCAGGCCCATCTAATCTTTTTTCCCTAAAGATAACATTTAAAACTTGAGCCTTCTTGGATCAAAAAAATAATGAATGTGTAGGCCTTTGCGAGTTGTTAATAAACCAAGAGATCCCAGATTGAGCTTCCTCCCTGGCTCTTTCCCACTAGAGGGCAGCACATGACCAGCATCTGCTGCGCCTATAGCATTGAGATCTAAACTCTGATTTTTAGATTTTAGGGTAATGGGACCTTGGTCTACTGATCAGGAAATCTGAAGGCAAAGAGGTATGGAGAGGAGGAAGGTAGAAGCAGATGCAGTCCTCATCTAAGTCAGATCATTTCAGCACCCCAAACGAGATCAGTTCCACCAAGGGAACACCACACTTGCTTTCGCCTCATGGAAAAGGACAGAGGCTCAGGACATGGCTGGGACAGGTGGGTCTGGGCAAGGAGAGAAATCTGGGATCCACGGGGAGACTGAAGGTTTTTGGTGGGAGGAGACTCCCCAGAGGAAGCTTCTGTGAGGTGCATGCAGCACGCTTGCCTGAGTGCTGGGGGCAGGCTCTGTACTCACTATTTGGCAGAGTCTGAGAGCTGGTACTCCCTCCTCCTGTCGTAACACGCCTGGATTCCGGGGTCCAGCCAGAGCTGCTTGATGGCCTGCACCTGGTCCTCGGAGAGCGCGGAGA
Source organism: Pipistrellus hanaki (assembly GCF_964339955.1). Lineage (NCBI taxonomy): Eukaryota > Metazoa > Chordata > Mammalia > Chiroptera > Vespertilionidae > Pipistrellus > Pipistrellus hanaki. The sequence continues at coordinate 34,145,563 of NC_140513.1, read as the reverse complement.
CCCTGTCTACTTCCACTTCTTTGATTAGCTGGGCATTTTCCTACTCGGGGGAAAGAGAACCTTTTGTTAAGCAAAAGGAAGCCAACGCATTGGGCACAAGACTTGCCCTTCTTTATGGACCAGGGGACATCTCCCTAGGTGCTAGGGTGGGGTAGTGCCCTGTGGGGGGTCCTCTCATTGCCATGCTGCTCAGCCGCACGGTGAGGGGAGCTAATGTGGTGCCTCACTCAGTGGAGGGAACCACACCCCCAACGCCTTTGGCTTTCAGTCCCAGCAGTCCCAGGAGGTCAGCTACACCCGCATCCACCAACCAGTCTTGCACAGAGCAACACTGGCCAACTGAGCATCATGGGACTAACAGCTTGACTGCCTCTTTGATATGCTACTTATATGAATATCTTCACTGCCAATTTAAAAATAACCACTGTCGGTGATGTACCATGGGTGGGGTGGTGCAAATGGGTGGAAGCAACAAAGGAGTGTATTCTTTAGAGAACTGAAAAATAATAATGCCAACTTATACGTCTATTCTTTTTTCCTCCTCTTTAAACATTTTTTAATTTGACCTTATTTTTCAGAGCAGTTTTAGGTTTGTAGCAAAACTTGATGGAAAGTAAATAAGTTCTGATGGAGTCTGCCTTTTTTTTTTTTTAATCCTCACTCAAGGATATGTTTTTATTGATATTGGGGGGAGGGGGAGAGAAACATCGATTGGTTGCCTCCTATACATGCCCCAACCAGGTACTGAACCCAAAACGTAGGGCCCTGATTGGGAATCAAACCCACAACATTTTGGTTTATGGAGTGATGCTCCAACTGACAGAACCACTTTACCACGGCAAGACTGCTTTTTATTATCGTGTGTCACTGGGAGATGCACTCAGACAAAAACCCCCACCCCAGGCCACTGACTGCTGTACCGTTATTATGTATATAATTACCATCATTATTAAAGAGTCATTACTCTAATGCTATTGCCCTATTATTTCAGTAATTCATTATTACTGCAATTATTACTATTACAGAAGTTACTATTTATTGCCCACTTACCATGTGCCAAGGGTTCCTACATGCATTATCTCATTTAACCAGTAGAAAGCTAGCAGAATACCAGAAACCTTTCCAAACCTCAGCAAATGAAAATGATAATGTTGGCCTGCCTTCACATGTCCACATGCTGGTCCCGGAGACTCAGCATCCCATCCTCAGCTGCAAGTTGCAGCCGACCAGAGAATTCTGCCGAGAGAGACAGGATCCGGCCCCTTCTTCACAAACCCATCCTGCAGAGTCTCCCAGCAGTTACATCACTCAGAGCTGGCTATTCACTGGCAGCTGTGAGTCAGCAGAACATCTGCTTGGCAGCTGTGATCTCCTGGAGTATATATGGTACCCCCTGGAAAAGTTGCTCTTATCTTGCACTGCTCATTCTCATTACTAGTCCAACAGGAAGCCAGAGAACAGGGAGATCTAGAGTCACCTGCTCAAGCACGAACGAGGCTGTGATGAAATCAGCAAGACAGTACCACATCCATCACGGGGGGGGGGGAGGGGGGGGCGGACTCTGTGCTCGACTGCGTGATGCTCAGGCAGGCAGGGTCTCCAACAAGGTGGCAGCTGGATGGTACAGTGGGATGTGCCAGGGATGAGGAATCAGGACCCTGGGATCTAAATTGTGCAGTTGGACCTTTAAGGATCCCAACAAGTCACATGCCTCAGTGTCCCTCATCTGTAAAAGGAGTCAGTGGTTTTCAGGGGAACCTGATTTATAAAGTATCACCAAAGGTAAGTAGTATTACAGCGGATGGATGCCTAATATTTCTTGTGTGCCAAACAGAACACATTGATAGCCCTGAAACCACTACTTCTGACCCCACCCACTGGCACATTTGGCATCACCTGCCCTGTTCTCAGCCAGAGGGAATGACAAAATGGAGAACCTGGACAGCGTTTACATGGAGCAGAGGGCTGTCTCCCACCTCCCTCCGCTCTCCATCTCCCTCTTCACAAAAGAATCAGGTGGTCTCTTCTCCCCCTCTAATCGTACGGTATCTGTGCTTAGCTCTACCCTCTAAATTTAAAGTATCTGTCTTATTTTCTGTCTTCAGGACCAGTCAGGAAATGCCACGAGGGTAGAGTCAAAGTGTGATTGATCCCAGAAGCTAGGACAGTGTCTGACAAAGGACAGGTGCCTTCTGTTGATGTAGGCATCCAATATCCAATAAACATTTGTGGCATTCATAAAAATATATCTAACAGACAAATCACAAGGAAACACTAACAGAAGGATGCTAGGGCAGGACGGAAGCCCCTGCCGGGACAGTTGGGGTACGTAAGGGGAGCTGGGGGCACAGGGAGCCGGAGGACAGGAAAGTCTCAGAGGAGGAAATGCTCTTGGCCAATGTCTCTCACTCTGTTAGCTGCTAAGAGGCAGCACTGTGAGAATCATCAGGGATATTACAAATATATCTACCTCTTCTCACACATATCATGTGGGATTGTGCTTTGTGGTGAATGAAATGTTAAATATAAGCAACATTTGTCTCTTTCAGAAACAAACTTCAGTCACTCATGAAGCCCTACTGATGAAAGGGCAGAAAACCCCTAGCACACCAGACTGCATATGTAGCAGGAGTGATAAATCGCCTTTTATTGTGTTGAGTAAACTGAACTTCGGGGGCAGTTTATTACTGCAGCATAACCTATTCTATCCTGACTGACACGTGGTGCAGTGGATAAACCCGGCATCTGGCTCTTCCAGTTGAGAGAAGAAGTGCACCACAGTGACATAGCTTCCACGGAGGCTCATACAGGATGGCATCTGGGAAAAGACCCAGACCTGAGCTTCCAGGTAACCAAGGAGCTCAGCCAGGAGAAGAAAACTGCTAAGTACAGGGCTTTAGGGGAAATCTGGCCTGAAGGAAGGGAAGAACTCAGTGTCCTTAGAAACCCAACCATCGGACTTGGGTTTTGAATAGACTGAACTCAGAGGACCCAGAAGTATTCTTAAGTTTAGCGATCTCCTCCTGGTTAGCTCTCCCACCTGTCAAGATAATTTTTAAAAACTTCCAATTTTGAAATAATTTGAGCCAAAGCCGGTTTGGCTCAGTGGATAGAGCATCGGTCTGTGGACTGAAAGGTCCTGGGTTCGATTCCGGTTAAGGGCATGTACATTGGTTGCGGGCACACCCCGGGTGGGGGGTGTGCAGGAGGCAGTTGGTCGATGTTTCTCATTCATTGACATTTCTAGCTCTCTATCTCTCTTCCTTCCTCTCTGTAAAAAATCAATTAAAAAATATTTATAAAGAAATAATTTGACTTGCAAAAATGTGGGGGAAATGGTACAAGAGTTGCTCTATGACCTATGCCTTTCAAGGTGGACCAAATAATGGTTTACTACCTTGTTTTACCATTCACCCCCTTTCCCTCCAAGTGTGTGCACACACATGCACACATACACTTTTTCCCCCTGGAATATATGAGGAGAATAATATAAGTTGCAGACTTTAAAGACATCAGTGTGTTTCTCTATAAAAACAAGATTTGCTTGAATAACCACAGTATAATGATAAAAATCAGGAAATTAACAGATTGTATAGTTACAATACTGTAATCTAACCTTTAGACCTTATTCAAAATTTGCCCATTGTCCCATTAATGTTCTCTCCCTGCCCAGGCAAGGGTCAAAGTGCAATTAGTTGTCTCTCTAGTCTCCACTGACCTGGCAGGTTTGGCAGTCAAAGAGGTCGTCTTTGCCACTCTGATCAAGAAGCTTTCAAGAGCTAGATTTTATTCAGAATAGAAATATACACTGTATGATTATGGCAAAAAATAGATGAGTAAGTAAGTAGAATATAACAGAATAAGCAAGAATGGCCTGACCCGGAATGTTGTTTAATCACACGTCGTCACGAGGATGACGGACAGAGAGAGACTGACAGAGCCCAGGCTCTTAGAATATTCCAGGGGTGAGTACCATGAAGGGAAGGGATGAACGAGAAAGAGAGAGGCCTGTTCTGTAAATACGCGTATTGAAATAGGGAAAGAATGACTTTCATACAACAGGCCCTCAAATAATGGCGTTTCTTTAAACATATTGCGGTAATGTTGGTGAGATGCCATAGGAAGTAACTCTGGTTTCTATCAATTAGCTGGTGGTGGCCGTGGGTTTGTGAAGTGTACTTTCACTTCGAGTCACAGAGCCTAGCTACAACGTTAAGTGAGGACTGACCACACACTGTTAAAAATGTCGGTGGTTACAAAGCATGATGTTGTGTGCATACTCCCTCTGGCTTCACTAGAACGTTTCCCAGACAGGAGCACGGGCATTTGGATGGGCCTGGTCAAACCTGGCAAGGCACCCCCCCTCCTTTGAAAAGCAGGGCCCCTTAGAAATTTGGGAACAGTGTGTGCCATTTAAGACTGGCTTCTTCATCTCATGGGAAGTCGGGGAGAAGAGTTGAAGAGGATCAGGTTTAGGGAAGTGTGACGGGGGCAGGGGACATGCTGAATCTGTGGCCACCAACATCTAAGTGGAGATGTCCAGCACATGGGTGGGTAAAATGGTCTATAGTTCAGGGGGAGTCCTAGGCTGGAGGAAAACAGAGTGGAATTTTTCTCAAAAAGTTAAAAATGGAACTGCCATTTGACCCAGCCATCCCACTTCTAGAAATGTATCCCAAGAAACCCAAACACCAATAAGAAAGAATGCATGCACCCTATGTTAGTAGCAGCACACTTCACCATAGCTAAGATCTGTAAACAGCCCAAGTGCCCATTAGCAGACGAATGGATAAAAAGGCTCTGGTACATTTACAACATGGAATACTATGCGGCTGTAACAAAGAAGGATCTCTTAACACTTTGAGACAACATGGAGGGACCTGGAGAGTATTATGCTAAGCAAAATTTGCCAGTCAGAGAAAGACAAGTATCACCTGATCTCACTCATATGTGGAATCTAATGAACAAAATAAACTGATAAGCAAAAAAAGATCCAGATACATGGACGCACAGAACACACTATTGCATCTCAGAGGGAAGGAGGGGATGTATGGGAAGAGATCAACCAAAGAATGTGTGTGTGTGTGTGTGTGTGTGTGTGTGTGTGTGTGTGTATATATATATATATATATATATATATATATATATATATATATACATATATATGTGTGTGTGTGTGTGTGTGTGTGTGTGTGTGTGTGTCATGGACACACAAAAGGGTGGTAAGGGCCTAGGGAGGGGTGAACGTAGGAAGGAAGGAGTCCATGTGGAAGAAGAAGGGGATATCTGTAATACTTTCAACAATGAAGTTAAATTTAAAAAAGAAAAGAAATTGCCACCGAGACCGGTTTGGCTCAATGGATAGAGCGTCGGCTTGGGGACTGAAGGTCCCGGGTTTGATTCTGGTCAAGGGCATGTACATTGGTTGCGGGCACATCCCCAGTAGGGGGTGTGCAGGAGGCAGCTGATCGATGACTCTCTCATCAATGTTTCTAACTCTCTATCCCACTCTCTTCCTCTCTGTAAAAAATCAATAAAATATATATATTTTTAAATCAATAAAATATATTTTTTTTAAAAAGAAAAAAAAATTGCCTAACTCATTCATTTCACTGAAAAATCACAAAGGAGTAAATAGTACAGGAGCAGATTCAGCAACTACAACAGAAACATGATTGGTTTCTCAAACTCTGATCTCATATCTGGCTTTTCCTCTTCTCCTGTCTCAAACAGAACCACCACTTCTGCTGCTCCAAAGGAAGAACATGGAAAACAGATGTCCTGCATGTGTGTTTGGCTTGGAATTCCCAGGGTGACAGTGAAAGGAGCTGGTCACGAAGTGAGGCCTTGCTGGTTTCAATGTGGCCCACGGTGCCTGATAGCCCCAGTCTAGCCAGGGAGCCCCTCTGGCCTCTGGCGGGAACCCAGAGCTTAGCGAGAGCGGCCCAGTGCTCCACCAGATTCTCTCTGGGAAAGCACCCCATACCTCCCCTCGCCCCCCTACCTCACCCCCCACACACACACACCCCATCAGCTTCCCAGGACTGCAGGGCCCAGAGCTTTCTCTCTGACTGCCTTTCTCCCTGACGAGGGTGCGAGGGTTAGTGTGGTTCATATGCCAAGTTTTTAAAAAGCCACTCATCCCTGGTCTCCTCCTTTCTGGTTCCCCACCCCCTGTTCCTACCTCCCCAGGACCCAGCTTCTCAGACCTAAACTGCAGCACCACTTCCTACACACACACCTTCCAGGAGTGGGGGCTCCATGTCTCCTCACGCCCTTTCGTGGGAACGACTCTGAGCTCTTCTTAGATTTTTGTTTCTTTTATTCGTATCTGAGCCCGAATGTGGTGTTATTAGAGAGGATAAGCTAATAACCCCAGAATTTCAGTGCCGTAACAATACACATATGGTATGTTACACTCCTTCTCAGTCCAATGTGAGTGAAGGGTGGGGATGGGGAGGACTCTGTTCCACACAGTTACCAGAGACCCAGACACCTCTCCCCCACCCCCATTAAGTGTCCTGCCTCCTCCTGGGGCCCTGGGATCCCCAGCTGGCAGATGAGGGAGGCGCAGACAGAGCAGTGGGCTGCAATCACAATTTCAGAGGAAGGATGAGTGAATTATACTGAGTCACGTATGTAAGAGCCTGTCCCCATTAAAGTACAAGGAACACACAGCACAGAACCTCAAAGGACCAGGTGCTGTTTCTGCTCCTGGGACCCAGGGTCAAGGCTCTTCTGAGTCAGCCCTAAAAGTCACTAACACGCAGAGTGTCAGCCATCTCTCTCCTGTGTCTTATCTCACTTCAAAACAACTGGAAGACAGCATCGCGTACAGTTATCCCCCCTCCCCCCAAAAAAGGTGATATCACCCCAACTCCTTTCCCTTTCTCATCCCAGTTCATCCGTAACCCCGAGGGCTCTGGACCTCACGTCATTCCATCTCAGATGGAACGGACCAATCAATACACCGCAAAGGCACTCAGCCACTCTCCCACACAATCGCATGCTGTTCTCTGTGGTAACCAGGGGAGTAAGGAGAGCCGGTGGGATTGGCACAGCGAGTCTCTCCTCAAGCATTTCAGAGTTGTGCAAACATTCAACCAAGCTTCCTACTTCCTGTCAAAAATCCCTACACCAGGCCACCAGCTGAGCCCATCTAGGAGGTGGTACTGGGCATGGTTTCTCACAAGTCCCCGGAGCCTCATAGGACGGGTTGTGTGCTTACTACTGGCTTGGTCACGCTGGGTCCCAGGGGAGGTGAGTATAAATAACTCGTGGAGCCTGACTGAAGAGGGTGACAATCCAGAAACACACCAGTGCGCCCCTGACAGCAACCCTGTTTGCCCAGGACCCCTTCGAAATGTCCTGGTCCTGCCTGCCGAGTGACAGTCTCCGACCGGCGCTGGAATCCCCAAGGTCACCTGCTCATCGGGCAAGCGAAGCATCTGAGTTTCCTTTAAAGAGGCAACAAAGGTTATCTGCACCCCAGACCCTGGCAGAGGATATATCAGGGACTCTCCGCTGCCCGCCTGATCAAAGGTTGAAACACAGGACATTGATGGGTGTTTTCCCTGAAGCACACAGCCAGCCAGGCCTCCGCCGCACACAGAGAGCTAGGCTAGATAGCACAGAACTCACCCAAATGTTGTTAGCAGACTGAAAAACCCATCTCTGTCCAGATAAATTTAGGACAAGGTCTGAGACAGTCCCCCAAGTATTTTTGTTGTTGTTATGAACTGCAGGGCTTCGCAGTTTTGTGTGTGTGTGTGTGTGTGTGTGTGTGTATGTGTAAGACGTGCACCACGAGGGGGTAGGGATTTTAGCCCCTTTTCTTTGTCGATGAACACCAAGGACCTAGAATGGTAGCTGGCACATCGGTACAAATAAATAAATAAATAAATAACACATGAAAATCTTTACATTTAGTCCTAACCGGTTTGGCTCAGTGGATAGAGAGCCTGCGGACTGAAGGGTCCCAGGTTCAATTCTAGTCAAGGGCATGTACCTTGGTTGCAGGCACATCCCCAGTAGGGAGTGTGCAGAAGGCAGCTAATCAATGTTTCTCATCAATGTTTCTAACTCTCTCTCTCTCCCTTCCTCTCTGTAAAAAAATCAATAAAATAAATTTTAAAAAAAGAAAATCTTTACATATAGTCACTACAGTTAAAATAGAGTAACTCAAGATACATCAGTTCATGAAAAGGTGTAAGTGTGCAGACTATATTCTTAAACCATCCGATCACTTACAGTGAGAATGCGCAGATGTGTGATAGCAAATAAACTCTGGAGCTATCACAGGACTCCCTCAATAACACAGCATTTAGTGAGAATGCCCTGGACTGAGCAAACACCAGCAGGAATAGGTCTGTAGCAACCATGGCAAATAGAACAATATTAAGTAGAAACGCCCATACAGAGCACAGAATCTTTCACATGCTCATTTGACTATGAGTTCCAAAGAGGAGATGTAGATTTCACTGCGTGCCAAGCTCATGCGCATCAGGGGCAGCCGGGCCCCTTTTCTCAGAAGGTCTAAGGCTCAGACCCCAGTCGATTCCGTGGCGGTGAAAGTCAGCAGCTCTTTTATAATTTCTGCTAATTCCCGGTGCTTAAGCCTTAATGGTTCAGCATCCTCACTGCACAGGCACAAAGCTCAGCCCCTCCATCCTTTGCACAGAGCATCCCACCTGTCCAAAATCTTGGGTTTCATAGGGGATGGTCACATTGCACAGCCTTCAACCATCTCATCTCTACCTCCTCTGCCCTCTCTGCTGAAGCTTCAGAGTTTAGAGGCTCCCAATCCTTCACCTTTTCTTGTAACAGTGATTTGCCCTTCCTTCGTCACTCAGACGAGAGAAGTGCTCAGATAATACTGCTAATTATGTGATGTCAGTGGGAGAGAGATTCTTTTATTTTGTTAGCAATGGGGCCACCAACGTTTTCTTAGTGAGACCCCAGGAATTTCCAGGGTCCCGTCTATTCTGAGACGGTTTCTTCAGTATTCTCCTTGATCCCACAGCCTCCACTACAGTCTTCCCATAAACCGTCCCCCACCTGCGCTATCCAGCTTATTTCTATTGGCTACCATTTAAAACAAAACTGGCTCCTTGCCCCAGCAGCAGAGCACATATAAACATCAGGGTTTGCAATACAAGTTTTCCTTTTTTTGAGACACATCGATTAACATCTCCCTCTGTGTTATATAAAATTCAGTTTGGAAAAATGTAGATGTAGGAGGCTTTATTTCTGAATCTGTCCAAAGGCTGTGGACTTCAGCCATATTATCCGGATTAGTTCCCCATTGCTGCATCACAAACTGCCACAAATTTAGCAGCTTAAGATAATCTTATTATCTGGCAGTTTCTGTAGGTCTGAAGATCAAGCATGGTGCAACTGAGCTCTCTGCTCAGGGTCTCAGGAGACTGAAATCGAGATGTTCGCTGGGCTGCCCTGTCACCTGGAGCTCAGGATCCTCCCCAAGCTCATTCAGTTTTGCCAGCAACTGAACTGAAGGGCCGAGGTCCTAGTTTTCTTGTCGGCTGTCACTGAAAGTTGCTCTCAGCTCCCTGAGGCTGCCTTAGGTCCTGGACTTGTTGTGGCCCTGTCACATGGCAGCTGCTGTTTCAAGACCAAAAAGGGAACCTCCCTCCTCCAGATCCTCTCCTAATGGGCTAAGTCAGGTGACCAGGACACTTAAAGTCAACTGATTAGGAACTTCAATTACATCTAGAAAACCCCTTCACCTTTGCTTATCATGTAATCTAATTATGGGAGGGGCATCCATCATGGTCCTATCCACACTCAAGGGGAGGAGATTATGAGGCACAGAGACATTGGGGGCATGAATCTTGGGGGGGAAGGGATGTCTTAGAACTCTGCCTACCATGTGGTTTTATTCATAGTTTTGGGGAACATAGCTACCTTTTACTTCCCCCTGGCTTATAACAAAAGAGTGCCTATGACACCGCATGTGGGTAAGCTGTTGGGATTACTGTGTTATATCTGTTAGCATTTGCTAGATGATGCCCCACATAAGAAACATATTTTTTGAAGTAAAAACCAAGAACAATTATGCTTCCTTAAGAGAGTAGTAGGTATTGCCTTGTAGACCATAGGAATCACATAAGTGAACCTGATTCTCTTTTCACTTTAGCTAGTGTTGAGCTCAGACACAAATATGTGTTTAGATCTAAGTAACTCAGTAAAGTTTATGAGTGCCGGTGTCCTACAATACCCATGTTCTATTCTCCCTGCCCCCTGCAACTTTACTCTTATCTTAATGCAGAAAATTTCTGGCATTGTATTTTGAAAGGTAGATATTCTTATTTATAGTTTCTAAAAAATAGAGCATAAATGCAAATAAACTGACACAATAATAACAATAGCTAGTATAAGCGGAGCCATTATTATGTGGCCACCTTGCATAAACGTTATCTCATTTGATCACTTACAAAGACCCTATGGAATTAGATATTTGAATATCCTGATTTAACAGATGAGGAAACTGAGGCTTGGAGAGAAGAGGTAGTGGGGGTGGGGCATTCAAGCCCAGGTGTGCCTGAGACAGAGCCTGGGCATTTACCACCACGAACAGCTGATGTGAAAACATTTACGTTTTAAAGGGAAGAAGCAGCGGGATAGTGGCTGGCTGTGAAAGTTTCCAGACTGGAAAGATGTCTTTAGATACAAGAGCCAGAAGAATCGTTTTTTGCATAACTTGCCTGCCAACTGCTGTTTGACAACCTAAAATGAAGTTCCTTGGAATACAGAACTCAATAGCGAGGTTATTTTCTAAGAAAGAAAGAGCAGGCCTTCAGAGGTAAAAGAAGGGCTTGGGAATGTAAGCTCTTTCCATGGTGGAGTGCAAACGGGGGTCAGTGAGCATCTGCCACTAAGCTCCAAGCATGACACGACCTTTTCCTATAGAAGACATTCATGTACACACCATGCAACTGAGGAGTAAAATGTGTTTTTAATAAAATAGAATATGAAATCCAGAGCTAGAAATGCCCATTCTGAAGGCTCGCCACTGATGCCAGCCATGCAGTCCTTAATCCTTACTCTAAAGGTGTCAGTTGTATGTAAGTAGATTTTTAAAATCAGTTCATTGTTGTTGTTGGTTTATATCAATAGCAGTGCGATGTTTACAGAAAAATTAGGCTTCACAATTACTTAGGCCCATCAATAGCCATGACTGGGGAGAGCCTGGCCATTTGGTTCATGCCACTCTGACTCATGGCGCCACCTACTGACAGCTTCCCTGATTGCAAGCCCACGGACCTTGGCAAGAAGCTTCGTGGTCCCTCCTAGAAAGTGTTAGCCAGAACCACGTGGTCTGGATTTCATCTCGAAGTCCATCTCAGAGTTCATCATGTCTGGGTAAGGACTGAGGCATTCTCTCTCTCTGAGAGAAAGAACAAGACGAAGAGATTGCAAGTGTTTAGTGGTAGGCTCAATCCGAAGCTTGTATTTCTGAAAACAAAATAATTGCTACACAACTTCCAGAGACAACATTCCTTGCTCTGTGGTTGAGGTGGGTTTTTTTCACTTTTTTTTCTCTTTTGGTGTTTCACTTTTTCCATTCTTTTCAATGGCCTAAACCTCTCCTCAGCACACCACAACAAATATTTGGGTCACAGCTTGCTTTAATGATGTGCTTTCGAAATGGTGGTTTCAGTCCTGGATGCATGTTTGGTCGTTGTTTTCCCCTGGCAGTGAGAAGCCTCCGCGTGTCTGCCTGGGAGCGGCCCTGGGACACAGGGCACCCCAGCCTCCCAGGGGCGCCCTCATCTCTGGCTCTGAGGGAGGCCATTCTAGCACCCCTCCCCCATGGACCTTTAAAAATATTTGGCATTTTTCAATTACTGTGGACATACAATATCGTATTAGTTTCAGGTGTTCAGCATAGGGAGTAGACATTTATCTATGTTACGAAGTTATCACCCCCATAAGTCTAGTACCCACCTGACGCCATACATAGTGATTACCATATTATTGACTATATGTAAAGAAACCCCAAAACACCAATTTGAAAAGATTATGTTCCCTTATGTTCATCACAACATTATTCACAATAGCCAAGATATGTAAGCAACCTAAGTGTCCATCAATAGATAAATGGCAAAAGATGTGATACATTCAGGGTGTCCCCCAAAATGTATACAGACTTTAACAGCTGATCACTCAGTTTTGGATGTATTTTAATACACACTGCCTTCATTCAACGTGTGTGTGTGTACATTTTTTGAGGGACACACCATATATACAGTGGGATATCACACGGCCCTAAAAAGAATGGAGTCTTGCCATTGGTGACAACATGGATGGACCTTGAGGGTGTTATGCCAAGTGAACTAAGTCACACAGTCCTGCCATCTTCACAGCACAGTCTGGCTCTCTCTAGACGGGGGCACAGAGGAGACACGACTGCCTCTCAGGGGCAGGGTTGGTGCCTGTTGTTCTCTCTCAGTCACTGCCCACCACAAGCGACACCAGGTCCAAGTGCACAGCTCTGAAGGGGCAGAGGGGTCCCCTGGGAACTCTGTGTGGCCGGGGGGGGGGGGGCGGTGCAGGAGACCTGGGGGCTTTGTCTTGGTTGCAGTTGTGACAGAGCAGAGTGGGACACAAGCCTGCGGTGTTCCCAGTGGGTCACAAACTGGTAGAAAGAGACGCCACTACAGCCAAGTCCTGGATTTCATTAGCCCCTCTATCGGAGTTCCATCGGGATAGGACCACTAAGTCACAATGGAGGTCACCAGTCAAGTTTGATTTTCAGATACACAATGATTTCTCTTTTAATATAAGAATGCCCTGTGCTTTCAACAAGAACTTGTGCTAAAGTGTCTTTTTTTTTTTTTTTTTTTTTTTTTTTTTTTTTTTAGTACAGTGTAGTTGGTATACAATCCTATATTGGTTATATTCGTTTCAGTGACCTGACATTTTTATACCCCACAATGTGTTCACGCCACTAATTCTAGTAATTTTCTGTCACCATGTAAACATACCACAATATTCCCTTTGAGGAGAGAAGGCAGAAATCAGTGCTCATTCATCCATTTATCTCTGAGTGACATCTCTGCTCTGCTTCCTGGGGCTCCAGGAAACCCACTTTAATTGTAGACCAAAGCGCGCTCGCGCTCGCTCTCTCTCTCTCTCTCTCTCTCTCTCTCTCTCTCTCTTTTTTTAATCGCAAGCCTGAGAGGACCAACCTTTTCTCTGACCCAAGACTGCAGGCCCACCTCCTCGTGGGGCTCTTTCTGCCACTCGCGTGAAGTACTCCCGCCCACTGCCCTCCATCCCTCACATCCTGTGAGGTAAGGAACATGCACATTATTACGAATGTGCTTAATTAACTCCACCGAGCTGTGCACTGGTTATGATAAATGCCATGTTATGGGTATTTTACAAAAATTAAAAAAAAAAAGAAAAGAAAATGCACGAACGGGAGCTGTCCAGCTATGAGATGCTGTTGTGCAGCCCGAGCCAGTCCCTCCCTGGGTGCTCTCCATCTACAGAATCCAGGCGCAGGGGTGTGTCTGGCCTCACAACCCCACTATGTGTCCCCAGTTCATGCTCCCTACTTCACCTACCCGCAGATCCATGCTGTGTCCCTGTGTGGCTCTCCCTGCACCTGCGGCCCCGCCCACCCCTCCTGCCAGAGGAAACCCTCATCTCCAAGGCCTCCCCCCAAATACCCTCTTGAACTCCCCCAATAAGTCCAACTTGTGGGACTTCCCTGCTTTTTATGGAGTATTAGCAATATCAACAATTTTCATTTATTTTTTTCCAAATGTCAAATCTAGTATGTCGGCAGCCAAGCATAATAGCATGTCCTTATTCAACCCCAGACCCCCCTGACTTACAGGTACAAAGCTTCCTTTCAACCCACGGCCCACCAAGTGCCTCTTTATCCTCCTGGCATCTCACAGCTGCCCGCTGCCAGGTGTCTCCATGCTCTGCCCTGTCCCTGACCTCACAGTGGTCCAGGCCAAGGGGACCTGCCACCGAGCTGCTTGTGGTCCTTGGAGACTGCCCCCGAGTCACATGAAGAACCCCCTGGAGCACCCACATCTCTGTACCGGGTGCTCCCTGAACCTCTCCCGAGCAAACCTGTTTCCTTCTCTGCTTTGGTGCCCCTGTCATGGTTCCCCACCGTACAAACCTGTAAGAAAGCTCTTCCAAACTCTACTGAGTTGAATGGTGTGGCCATCAAATTTATGTCCCCCTTACAAAGGCCCTCACTTGGGAATAATGTCTTTGTGGGTGCCATCAAGATAAGGATATGGTAAGACATATGGGATTGTGTGGCCCTAAATCCAATGAGAGGTCCTTAGCAGAGGTCACACTGAGACACAGGGAAGAAGGCAATGTAAAGGTGGGGCAGAGTTTGGAGTGATGTGTCTACAGCCAAGGCATAACAAGGACTGCCAGCAGCCATCAGAAGAGCCATGGAGCAGATGCCCCCTCAGAGCCTCCAGAAAGCACCAGCCCGGCCAACACCTGTGTTCTGACTGCTGGCTCGCTTTTCCTGGGCGTGTGCTCAGCCGAGATGGGCAGTTTCTCTCTGCGAGCTCACCGTGCTCAGGCCTGGATACCCGCCACAGAGGAGTCCTGCTCACAGGTGCAGTGGCCCTAGCTGTCAGCAACCTCATGAAACAGCTGGTGAAATCTCTCTAGAGGTTCCCCAGACCTCCGTCCATTCTCCCAACTTGGTACAGAAAAGACTTAGCTCGCTCATTCTGCAGCCGTTCTCCGCCTTCCAGGGTTCAGGGTGGAACTGTCCCCCAGGATCCACACATCCCCAAACACCAACTTCCTTTACCAGATTTGCTGTCCTTGGGCCTTCCTAGTGGGCTCCAGTGGGCTCTCCAATATGGCTCCTCTCCTGAAGTAACTCTCGGGTGATTTCAGCCTCATCCCCACCCCACAACCCTCCCGTGACAACTTAAGGGTATTAAATAGCTTGGAGCAGGAAGCAGAGCAAGAGAGAGGAGTTTGGAAGACCAAGCTCTCATCTTGGTCCTCTGCTGCTACCAAAACATGCCAGTTCAGACTACAGAGAGATTTTAGAGCAAAGGTTAGCAGAACACTGAATCACAAAACACTCACACCAGTACATAGACTCCTCTGCTGTCTGGATGAGAACGGATATTATGGATCCCCTTAATAAGCAATAGTGCATCTGAAACAGCGGCCACAATCTGGGCCACGTGTGTCAAACACAAGGCCCGCGGGCCAAATCCAGCCCGCCAGGCCTTGCAATGTGGCCCGCACTGCGCTGTCATCACTGCACTCCGCTGTCAGTTTATGACATTGTCAGTTTATGACTGTTCAGTAAACCATTCGGCCCGCGATTTAGGCTGGATTTTAGATTTTGGCCCCTTCTCTGATTGAGTTCGACACCCCTAATTCTGGGCAAAGCCAATGATGATTCTCCATTCAAGACACCCAAGACCCTAATGAAAATAGTTAATCTAATAACCATAAGAAGAATAAAGGTTGCATTTTAGGACAGAATGGTCAGTTGTAAGACAAATGCTGACCTTTGCTTTAGAAAATCTCCCTGTGTGGCACAGGGCAGGGGCACGGCCAAGGGGATTAAAGTGGAGAAAATGGATCTTTATCCTTAACCTTTGGTTTTCAACTCCAGCCAAACATTTCTGTCCTTAAGAAAGTGTGATTCGCTTTTAGATAAATTTTTTTTCTTTCCTTCAGAGATTAATACATAGTTTCATAACCAATATCAAAAGTAATTAGAAATATCTCAAAAAATGATTATGTGGCCCCATTTCAGGAGTGGGTGATGGTAGAATAATACCAAGTCCAACAGGCCAGAGCTCCGCGAGCTCTAACAAGGCCGGGAGACCTCAGGATGGAGAGCACCTTGGAAGCTGGACAGGCCAGTCTAAATGAAAGGCTAAAATTTAGGAGAAATCCTGGGGTCATTCTGACTTCATGTGGGTGAAAGAGCATGTGTGGATTCCTTTCTTTTATACTACTGTTTTTTTTTTAAAAAAATCTATTTTATTTTATATTAATGACTTTAGAGAGCGAAGGGAGAGGAATAGAGAGACAGAAACTTAGGTGAGATAGAAACATCAACGATTGATCGACTGTCTCCTGCATGTCCACTACTGGGAATAAAGCCTACAACCTGGGCTGCTCCCTCACTGAGAATCGAACTGGTGACCTCTTGGTTCATGGATCAACACTCAACCAGCCAGGCTACAATTGTTTTTTATATCAGCAAAGAGAGGAAAGGAAAATAAATAGGTAATGAAATTGTCTCTTATCATTCTCTACATAATTACCTTTCCTGGAACTCTGTTTCCTCATGTGGATTTGAATTACTGTCTATGTCCCTGCCTTTTAGCTTGAAGAACTTCCTTTTAGTATCACTTTTATGGAAGGCATAATTTGCTAGCCACAAATTCTCTCCATTTTTTTTCTTTTTTAATTTGGGTATGTTTGTATTTCTCTTTAATTTTTAAGCTAACTTCATTCAGATATAATTCACATACCATATAATTCACTCACTGAAAATGTACAATTCATTGTTTTCTTAGGGTAGTCAAAGAGTTATACAACTATCATAATTTTAGAAAATTTTTATCCTCTAAAAGGAACCCTGTACCCACTAACAATTAGTTGTGAATTGAACTCTGTCCCCCAAAAATGATTGTGTTGAAGTATTAAACCCTGGCCCCTGTGAATATGACTTTATTTGGATACTAGAGGTCCAGTGCACAAAATTCAGCTTGCATCCTCTCATAATCCAGGATACCTCAGGGGATGTTCAACTGATGGCCCCTAATCGCCTCTTCCTGCCTGCCTGATTGCCTCTAACCACTCTGCTTGCCTGCCTGATCATCCATAAGCACTCTGCCTGCCTGCCTGCCTGATTGCCCCTCTGCCTCAGCCCCTGCTTCCATGGCTTTGTCAAGAAGGATATCTGGAATGATGTCCAGAAGGTCATTCGACTGTCCAGTCTAATTAGCATATTACGCTTTTATTATTATAGATAAGATCTCTGCAGAAGTTATCAAGTTAAGATGAGGCCATTAATACATTTGACTAGTCTCTTGATAAGAAGAGGAAAAATTGGACACAGACACACACAGAGAGAAGATAACATCATCGGGAGCCAGACAGATGCAGAGGAAGAGGAAGCTGAAACTGGGGTTATGCTGCAACAAGTGAAGGGATGACTGGGGCCCCCAGAAGCTGGATGAGGCAAGGAAGGATCCCCTCTTAGAGGCTTTGGAGGGAGCATGGACCTTCCAACACCTGGAGTTGGGATTTCTAGCCCCAGAACTGTGAGAGAATAAATTTCTGTTGTTCCAGGCCACCCCGAGGATGAAGTTGGGTGTGACTCCAATCTTCTTTGGCCAAAGTAATGTGAGAAGTTTGTCACTTCCAAGAAGAACCATTTGCTTGGAATTAGTTGCCTGGTTGCTGCTGTATACTTCTCTTTTCTCCTCTGCTGCAACAACCCCTAGAGCTTTTTGATGACAGCATCATAAAAGGGAGCAGCCTCTGTCATCCTGGGTCCGGAGAGAGGATTGTGGAAAGCAGAGCCTTCACTCTTCTGGGTGGGCATGTGGTGTGAGTGAGAAATAAATCTTGGATGTTCTAAGCCACCGAGCTTTGGGGATTGTTTGCTTCTGCAGCATACCCTAGCTCAGTGGTCAGCAAACTCATTAGTCAACAGAGCAGCAAACTGCGGCCATGAGCCGCATGTGGCTCGCGAGCCTCAGTTTGCCGACCATTGCCCTAGCCTATTCTAACTGATAAGAATATTTCTTTTCTTAAAACTTCTATCACATGCAGTAAATTTTTCTGAATCTCAGAAGATACTGGCTAATATCAATTTTACTGCTTGGTGTCTGTATAAAATCCTAGCTCCTCAGCAAGTCCACAGGTGCTCTGTGTCTGTGCCCTGCCAGTCTGTTGGTCTCAGGATGCTCTTTACATCTCCCTTCCTCTCTTGTATGTATCTGTATAAGACACACAACCCAAGCATACCACCTCTTCCCCACCCCTCTTCCTTCACATGGTACCACCATCCATCCTTCCAGATTCAGCCACTTTCTATAGACAGGAAGGGCTGGGAGGAAAGGTGGAGTGAAGAGAGAGAATGAACAAGATACTGCATTTGTGTATAAGTTGCTGTAAAAATAGGAGGGCCCAGAAATAGTCTTAATATGAACTGTATTTTTTTTTTTAGGAAAAGCTTTCCAGAATAGTTGCTTACAAGCTTGTATCAAAGTTTTATTTCAAGCTCTGGGCAAGAAAAGACTGACAATAAAGAAAGGAAAAGTCTGGTTAAAGATTACTAGGTTAGTCAGTCAGCTGGCTGGACAACCCTAACTTCCCAGACATTCTTAATCATTTAGGAGTATCAGAGAATTGCTCAATCACTTAATCAGGAATGCAAATTACTTCCCAGAAGGATGTTGAGAATTACATCATGCAGAAAGTTGTGCTGCAGACCCAGTTTGACATTTTTTCCTTTCTCAGGAGGCTACAAAGAGACAGTGTTGACTTGATTGGTTGTGGTTCATTCATCAGTTTCCTCTTTAGAATTAAAAAGCATTCCTGGATTTTTGTTTTCATGCATTCAAGCATTTATTAAATGACAGATGACTAGATGCTGAAGTTATAAAGATGGAAAGAAAGTCTCTTCTTCAGGGAGCTCACAGACTGGAGGGGGAGACAGACATGTCCGTACATCATTGTATAAACAAACAAAAATGAGCCTTGGCTGTTCAGGAGGCTATGCAAGCTATGCAGAGGATGTTGGTTTATTTAGACCCGTCGTGAGGGGAAAGGAAGAATACAGAGTAGTTTAAAGGAGAAATATTTATATTTTGGAGGACAGCAAGAAGTTACCAGGACCCTTGGACACGCTGGGAAGTGGGGAATGCTCAGAATGGACATGGCATATTCAGGATAGCCAATGAGCCTGAGCCTGTGTATGTGAGGGAGGGGATGGGAGACAGAGCTGGGAGGGGTAAGGAACCCAGAGTGAATTCTGAGGACTTAGGATAGCACCAAATCATATTAGGAAGGGAAGTGCCTGTGCAGATGGCTCTGGATAATATTTTCAATGAGAAAAAAAAAAGTGGAAAGAGAAGAATGGGAGGCTGAAAGATGAATACAAGTGAGTATAAAGCACAGGTGGGAAATGATCAGGGTCAGATCCAAGCTAATGTCAATGTCAACCATGGTGTCTATAAAGCGCCCTGTGATGGATTCAGTCAATGTCCATTTCCTTGCCAACAGTGTGTAGGAGATTAGAATATTCACATACCTACAAAAATAACTAGTTGATAAGACAGAAAGTGACCAATGTCTAAGAAACCTAGAACTAAAGTGCAACAGGAGTTCAGAAAGCACAAGAGATGACTACTATAATAATTGGAGCGATCAGGAAAGATTTCAAAGAGAAGGCAGCATTTGAGATCAGTTAAAAGAGTGTAATAGGATAAATGCTGAGATGGGGAAGGCACTGAAAGCTTATGAGACAAAGTAATCAAAGATATGGCAGTAAGAATGCAAAGGAACAAAAATGGAAGATGTTGAGGTTTGACCCCAGCAAGAGATTCAATGGAAAAGAAATGCTGGGACTTCATGGGAAATTTTGTATGCTATGGAATTTGGGCTGATTTTACAAGCAATGGGGAGCCACTGAGGTTGAATGAGCAGGAAAGAGATGTAATCAGTCTTGCAACAAATGACCCCTGATTGTATAAACCGATGAATAGAGAGGCTCCTCAAACAAAGCAGGCCATTCTATGTGAGTGAAGAGTCCAGAGAAGGCAGGCGAAGGAAGTAGGAACAAAGTTGTTAGAAACCAAACAAGTAGACTCAACATGACCACTAAAGACTAGATAAAGAGGCAGAGAGAAGAAGTTGTTAACAGGAAGCAGACAAGAGATATTATGGCATCATCACGAGAAGATGGAAATCTTAGGAGAAGAGCAGTCTGAGCAGGGGCAGTGGGGGATCTGTTTGCTATAGATTGTGTTTGAGGTACTAGGGATGCATTTTAGGGGAGATGTTCAAAAGGGAAGATGAGAGAACAGGAGAAAAGCTAGGGCTGGTCCCAAGACTGTCCAGTCAAACACTAAAGTCACTGACCGCAGTCTTGCATGAGTCAGGATGAACTGGCCACACAGTCTGTGCACTGCAGCACACCAGGTGTTTAGGACTTGAAAACGGAGTAACAAGTTCTCTGTCCTCAAGTATGATGAAAAGAGAAAGTACACACCCTGAAAATTATTATGAGCAAGGATAAAACAAGTGCATAAAAGTAACGTATGTGCCAACTGCATCCATAAAATGTCTATCAGTTATTTGGAGGTCTGTTTCCCCACGGGACCATTCATTTATAAAATTATTATTATTGACTGATCCATTTTAGTTATATTTTGTATACTGGGTGAGATAAGAATCCAGTTTCTTCTCTTATATGTGAATATCCAGCTTCTCAACACAATTTGTTGAATAGACTATTCTTTCCCCATTGAATTGTCTTGATACCCTTATAAAAAATTAACACACATATACGGACTTATTCCTGAATGTTCGGTCTCTCCCATTAACTGTATGCCTATCCTCATGCCAGTATTGTACTGGCTTGGTTACTACAGCTTTTTAGTGAATTTTGAAATTGGGAACCATGAATTCTCCAACTCTGTTCTTATTTTTCAATATTATTTTGGTGATTCTGGGTCTCTTTCACTTCCAAATGAATTTGAGGATTAGCTTGTCAATTTCTTTAAAAAAGAAAGAGGCAGCTGAGACTTTGGTAGGGATTGTATGGAGTATGTAGATCAGTTTGGAGAGAATTGTTGTCATAAAAAAATATGAATTGTTCATGGATCTGACCATGAACATGAGATGTTTTCCCATTCCTTTACATCTTTAGTTTTTGGCATATAAGTCTTGCACTTTTTAAATTAATGTTATCAAGTATTTTATTCTTTTTGATACTGTTGCAAATGAAATTGCTTATTTATTAGTTCTAATATTTGGAATATATACCTTATAATTTATTGTATGCAAGATCATGTCACCTAAAAATATAGTTTTACTTTTTTCGTTTCGATCTGGATGCCTTTTATTCCTTTTTATTGCCCTATTTTCCTGGCCAGAACTCCAGCACAGCATTTCTTGTGGGAAGACATGGGCCCAGAAATGCAGTCCTCCGTCACTATGACGGAGGCCATGCCACGAAGGTTCAGTGAACAGAGAGGGACTTCGTGAAACTGACAGTAACATGGTTCCACTTAACACACCTCCCCATGATGACATTTCAAAACACCTTGCAACAGAAACATGCTGATATGTTGTTATCCCAGTTGTCCATGGAAGTTCTAGTGCACATGGCAACGGTATTTTATCTGTAAATAATTGGGGGAGGAAAACTGGGCAACAGTGCTGGTGTCTGGCTGCATGGAGTTGAGCTCACTGTATAACCACTGCCAGACTCAGAACTTGGTCAGAGACAAGTCCAACTCCAAGAGCATTAGCAGTAATAATAATTTTATAATTGAATGGTCCCGTGGGGAAACAGACCTCAAAATACCTAATAGACTACATTTTACGGATGCAGTTGGCACATACGTTACTTTTATGCACTTGTTTTATCCTTGCTCATAATAATTTTCAGGGTGTGTACTTTCTCTTTTCATCATACTTGAGGACAGAGAACTTGTTACTCCGTTTTCAAGTCCTAAACACCTGGTGTGTTGCAGTGCACAGACTGTGTGGCCAGTTCATCCTGACTCATGCAAGACTGTGGTCAGTGACTTTAGTGTTTGACTGGACAGTCTTAGGACCAGCCCTAGTTTTTTTTCCTGTTCTCTCATCTTCCCTTTTGAACATCTCCCCTAAAATGCATCCCTTGCACCTCAAACACAATCTATAGCAAACAGATCCCCCACTGCCCCTGCTCAGACTGCTCTTCTCCTAAGATTTCCATTTCTCGTGATGATGCCACAACACCTCTTGTGAAGAGCTGAGAACTGGGCCTGGGAATGCACTTTTCTCTTTGCCCCCTCTCCTCTGATTCTCACACGCCTCATTCTCTTCCTAGCAGGACCAGGCTGATTCCGGTAGAGCATCAAGGACCCACAATTAAAGAAGACATGACATGCTCTCTCGGGGACCTGGTGGGGCTAGGATTGTGTGTGCTTTTCTCGCCCACTGGAGGCAGCTGGAGAGGAGGCCCACAGAAGCCCTGGGAGCCACTCGGTGCTATTGGGCTGGGGATGCTGGGTTCCTGGTACTGGAGAAGACCTAGAGCAGGGTGCAGGCTCCAGGTGGGCATGTCCTCTCAGCCCCTTGCAGGAGCAGGCCCAGGTAAGGCCTCTGTCTTGGATCTTTGAGAATTACATTGGTTGGGCAGAAATGCATATGATGACGAGATGTAACAAGAGATGCTCCACTCTATGAGTAATTAGGGAAATGAGAATTCAAACAATTTAGTTGAGAAGGATTTAAGTGGGACAGGGATATGGTCAGAACGCTTTAGAAATGAAAGAATCTCTGGTTTCTTATATCATCCAACTTCCCAGGGAAATGACTCAGATTTTTTAAAAATACTGAAACGACAAAACTATGTGTTTTGGGACTTTAAAATAGCAGAGAAAAATCAGGATACCAAAGGCTGGCATTGCCATCCTTAATAAATGAGGAGTTACTTTGAGAGCAGAAAACGTCTTATTTGTCTCTGAGTAGCCACAGAGCACAGCCGAGCACCCGGCTCATTGCTGGAAGGAACAAAACATACATAATAGCTCACACCCCAAGCTGGGCCCCGGAGCTGGTTAATACAAAGCTGTAAAACCCAGCTGATATCATAGGGCCGTAGTCGGGGAAACGGCGGCTCATAAGCACATGTGGCTCTTTGGCCCCTTGAGTGTGGCTCTTCCACAAAATACCATGGCCTGGGCGAGTCTGTTTTGAAGAAGTGGCGTTAGAAGAAGTTTAAATTTAAAAAATTTGGCTCACAAAAGAAATTTCAATCATTGTACTGTTGATATTTGGCTCTGTTGACTAATGAGTTTGCTGACCACTGTCATAGGGGATACCAGGACCAGTATAAAAAGGGGCATGGGTGACCTGACGGTTTAGGAGAAAAATGGCAGGCTTAAAGCACTGTTCCTTAAAATGCATCCCCAAGACCCTATGCCAGTCATACTTCACTAGGGAAAACTCCATGATCAAAAATACTTAGGAAATATGGCAGAGTTTATTTCCAGAAACTTGAAATGCATGTTAATACACTGCGATATCCTCAGAGAATATACGGTTGTATTGGGTCTACACAGCATTGTCAAACACATTTGACCGTGTTAGATTTACCATTGGTTTAACTCCCACTTGAGGAAGAGACTTTGGGAAATTCTGATTTAAGAGAATTGGAAATTCCGATCCACAGGGTAAGATTGAGCCGGAAGTGTTTAACTAAAGGCAAAAACCACAGAGAGAAGAAGGAGCCTTCCAATTTGCAGAGCTGTTTACAGACACTGGGAAGTCGCACTGCTGGGAGACAGAGCACACGGAGATGGGACTCAGACCCAGGAGAGACGTAGCTTCTACCAAAGGAAGAATGGGGTAAGATCACAAGTCGCCACAGAGTAGAGGAGTGAAAAGACCTTGTTATAATAATGTTATGGTCATAAGGAAACCCCTCTAATGTGTGAAATGATCATTGTGTGAAATGTTTGCTGTGTGGAGACTCCAGTACTCTGTCATTTCCAAATTGGTGAACACCCCACTATCTTGATGTGAACGCCATAAGTCAGTGGCCAGCAAACTCAGTCAACAGTGCTAAATATCAACAGTACAATGATGAAAATTTGTTTTGAGAGCCAAATTTTTTAAACTTGAACAATATAGGTAGGTATGTTGTCATTAACTTAATTAGGGTATGTGGTATTTTGTGGAAGAGCCACACTCAAGGGGCCAAAGAGCCAAATGTGGCTCGCGAGCTGCAGTTTGCCGAACCCTGGCCTAGACCCTTAAAGTGTAAATTCCCTGCTGCTAGCATAAGGCACACTGTCTGGCCCACACCAATAAGACATAAGTTGTTTACTGCCGGCTATATAAGCACCGGACCTTCTTCAGTCGATGTCTCCTGCCTGATGAGAGGAGGACTCCGTGTCACTCCATGAGACAAACCCCTGACTGAGTGCTCTGCTGTGGGAGCCTAAACCAACTGCGGTCGCCTGTCTGTCTCCATCTTCATTGTCCGTCTTTTGGTGTGCATTGCCGGGTGGCCTTTGCCAGAGCCTAGGACCCACTGCGAATAGGTAAATAAACCTTGTGTGATTGCATACTAATTCTTTCTTGTGTGTTCATGTGTTCCGATTTGGCTCAGTTATCTATACACTGAAGTACCAGCAGATAGGCCTTTATTGCTAACTCTTAGTCACCTGCATTTGTCCCACTAAAACTAGACAGATAATTAATTAGTTGGGGCATAATTGGGACAGACACCTTTTCAAAGAAACCTCCAAAATGTGGTGATGGTAGCCAAAAGCAAATCCTTCTTACTCATGACAGCACAGAGTTGTTGCAGGAAAGCCACTTCTTGGCTCACAAGCCCTCTGTGGCACAGTGATTGGAGATACCACGTTGAAGATGCAGGTAGAAGCACAACAAGAAGTAGCCTGGAACCCTGGGTCACTGTTGGCAGAGAGTTGCCTGATCGCGTACACAGACATTTTATGAACAAGAAATAAACCTCTACTGTGTTGAGGTACTGAGGCTTGGGGGTTGTCTGTTCATCAGCTAATAACACTTACTCTGACTACATAGCAAATATGGCTAACAGGTTTTGGCAAAGCTGAATGGTGAGCAAAGATATTAATTAGGCTCTCTACAGTTTGCTTCATGCTTAGAATATTTCACAATAACTGAAAAACCAGAATGCTCCATATCTTTAGGCACTCTGAGAAATTGACTGTCGGTCATAGTTTGAAAAAAGGAAGCAAATGGGAAAAGGAACATATATACAAGAGTCTTCAACTCTTTTTAATGCTTCTTAAAAAAACAATTTACTCTGAAGTGTTGCAGTCAAACAAAGAAAAGTGACTTGCTCTAGTACACAGTTAAAAATCATATTTCTTGCCCAGTGTGTCTGGATTGCAGGGTTCGATCCCCAGCGGGGTATGTGCAGGTCAATGATTCTCTCTCATCAATGATGTTTCTCTCTCTTCCTCTCCCTTCCTTTCTCTGAAATCAATAAACATACATATTTTTAAAATCATATTCCTTAATGAGCCAGCCTTCGTCCGGGAGAAGACAACACTTCATGAAACACATAGGAAGGTGTGTGGTACCAGGGGACCCTGGACTTGCTCTGCGAGGACTGGCTCCAGGGCCAGCGCCAGTGAAGGCCTGGACACCTCCGCTAGGGAAGTGCTCTGGGGCAGGGAGCATACCTCCATTGTTCTTGGAACCTTTGATTGTACCCTCTGAAGATGAATAAATAGGGAAGGAATTTACTGTTTTTCCTTCCTTTGGCAAACAATGACATTTCAAATCATGAGAGTGGAAAAGTACTGTTTTTGAAACAGTTGACTTTTAGGAAACTTCTGTGTAATCTGCTTGCATGAACATTGGATAGGCTACTTTCCCCTAAAGCCACAGGTTCAAGAGTCAAGTTCTGCCAGGACATAATGTGGTGGCTCTTTTACGACTTGTATGAAATCCTTTTTTGAAGAGCTTTGCCCTAGAGTGCCCTGCTTACTCAGAGCTCAGATCTTCCTGGGATGTCCCTAAGCACCTTCCGGGGCCCCGAGAACAGAAATGGCTGTGAAAGACCTAAAGCAAATACCATGTAGCATCATGATTTGACAAAGCAGGATAGCGGGTACAGCAGCATGTGTTATATTACACTCAATACCTTTCTGTTTGATGGAAATGTCCCACAAACAACACATCTGGAAGGGCATATAGTAGCTGTTATTAGCTGATGTAACAGACAGCACTCATACCGGGATCTGTTCTTGGTATATTTTCCTTATGTGATTCCACACTTTATATTGACAACACTTCACCACAATGATCCATCCAAGGAAGTAAAATTTGAAACCCCCGGGAGCTAAAACTGCCAAACAACTGGCTTCCACCTGGGGCATCAGAGATTCTTGCATTTAGCCAACACCTAAGAGTCTCTGAGCAATGCCCGGGCGGTGGGTGGCCAGGAGCACCGAGTTGAACAGACAGTGTAGTAGGAAAGATGGTGACCTGGATCTGCCAAGAAAGGGGTACTGCTTGTATGGCAGGAATTAATGGGCACCTTCTTTCAGCCACAAGGAGAGTCAGAGATGTTTTCATGAAGGTAGTGACATTTGAACTAGACCTTAGAGTAACAACATACTCATTCAGGGAAAGTCAAAGGTTCTGAAAATCAGTCAAGTGCTAACTGTGAGAATAATCCACATTTTATGCCCCACTCGTGGTATGCTTTGTGTTTTTAACTGACTATTTTGAGCAAACAGAAAGGAATAAAGAATAATATAACAGAAGTATTTACACGGCTGGCTACCCTGCTTTCCCTAATCATAATATTGTATGGTATTTGCTTTAGGTCTTTATATCGCATAGAAGCTTCCCAGGTAGCCCTCCATTTCATATTCTTCTCTTTCTCTCCGGGTGTAAGCAACTCATTTTTCTAATTTGGAACTTGTATCCTCTGCTTCCTAACTCTCCCTTCACGGCAGATGCTGCTAACAGACTATTAATTCTTTCTCATGAACCGTGGGAGAGGTCCCCATCCAGACCCCGCTGATTGAAGTGGTCATGAATGATAAAGCCTCTTGGCCTTGCCTCTAACTCCAGCTCTTGCCAGAAGGCTTAGAACCTAAGAGGGGGCTCTGATCTGTCCAGAAGCTAACCTGGCCCTGAAGTGCACACTCCAGAAACTGTACATCTGGGGAGACAAAGACTACACTAGACCAACTGTCAGAAATCCTGGTTTCAAACCACAGTTCCTCCAGTCCCTAAAAATGGGACCAAAAGCAGGGCACTTAGCTCTGAGTCTATTTCTTTATCTCTACAACAAAGACACTACTTGCCGGAGCTGCAAGCCTACCAGGGCTGTGTCAGTGTGCCTCAGGTAAGCCTCCTTGGCACCTTGAACTTACCTCCATTCGAGCATTTCACAACTGTATAATAATTATCGACATGGAGGTGCCTGGCATGCAATAGGTGCTCAGTCAGTACTGACTGAATTCAACTGATCAACCATAAATATGTTAACAATATGACACATTTTTACACAAATATTTGTGATCTGGAAAGCATACAAACGCCTAGCAGGTATAACTCTCATTTGACAACACAAATTAGAATAAGTGGCACTGGTAGCCAGTATCACCCTATCTGAGCACTGATACCTGGAGGGCTGTGCCTGGAAATGCTCCTGTGATGGTGGCCAAGCCCTCAGCCCCGGTAGCGAGGCTGCCAAGGCTCAAATCCAGGCACTGCCACTTCCCTGTGATGGCAAATTGCTTAAGCTTCTGCTTCTCAATTTCTCATCTATAAATTAATCCAAATGAAACAATCTGCACCAGGGCAAGGATTTGGCTCTATTTTATTCACAAAACTAACAACATACTTCCAATAGAAAGGGGCCCACAGCAGGAAGTCAGTCTATAATAGAGCTCCTGATGAAATGGGTCCTCAAACCCATCTCCTAGGGTCACCGTGGAGATCATGTGACTAGCGTGCCTGGAAGAGCTCAGCATACACAGTGAACACAGAATACACTTACACCTCTTTACAAGGATGGTTTAGATGAATAGTTCATGGCTCTGAGGGAATGAGTCTTGGTCTTGGTTTCACAGCCCTCAGATTCCCCTCACTGAGGGATGCCATGAGCTTAGCCTTTTCACAGCCTAATGGCCCATGTCAGAGACACTGACAGGTGTCTATAGTCCTCCTGACTTCCTGGGGTGTGGTTCGTAGGGTCTCATAATGACATACCACAGGCAGTGAGTGGGGGTCTGTTCTTACAGTCCCTCCTATCCCTTCTCCCTCCTCCCCCAACCTGTGACGGGGCCTGGGCATACAAACAAACTTGACAATACACACAAAATCCACAGACTGATGGTGAAATGCTAACAGCTGTGAGGAATTACGTGAGTGGGATTTTCTGGCCTGATGTGAGGAGAATGAATGTCAAACATGTTCTAGATTGGGGAGAAAAACAGGCAAAATGCTACTATGTGGGGAATTCCACAAACACATTGGACACATAAGATGGTATTAAGAAAAGGGTAATTAGCTAGCGATAACCCCAGGCCGTTTAGCTTTGCCACCTTTTAGCATCACTTCCGACCATTGCTTTGTTAAATAACATTTGTATATTTTCCTGATTTCAAAAGCTCATTCGATTTTTTTTTTTGGTAATTATAAAAATTCCTTGTAAAATTCTGGAAAATACCAGAAGAATGATTATGAAATATGGAAACCTTCACCACCAGCAGAGATATCCACTGTTAGCATTTTGGTAAATTTCCTCCAGTATTTATATTATTTAAAAAAAAAAAACTTATGACCATATTTCAAATAATAAGTATAGTGTTTTTCCCATCTAGTCTGTGTATAACTATAATATGTTATGAAATAGTATAGTCTTCATCTCCCCTTATGTACAGTTTTTGGAGTGTGCACTTCAGGGTCAGGTTATTATTTAACTTTTCTAATGTTTTAGTTTATTGTAAAGTGAAGCATGCATGCAAGAGGACAATATAACATATATGTACATCTGAAAATAAGAAAAAATAGAAATAACACCTGGAATATGGCTCTTGCTACTACATAGTACTTAAACACATTACTGTGACATAATTCAATCTTCGCCCTATTAACTATGTAGAACCTAGGATAGCTGTGCATACCTCTGATTATTTTTTAAATGGCATTTACAATAATATTGTAGGGAATCTGAAAAGTGTCTAAAGCACACTGATACTGTTAATAACGTGGACCAAACAAAAAAATAGAGCGAAAAGACACAAATTACCAATACCAGGAATAAATAGATTCATCATAGATCCTGCAGACACTAAAAGGATTTACTATCTGTTGTTGAATTCTCTGATTATTTCTTTAGAAAGATGAATTTTGGTGAGTGAATCTACTGAGGCAAAGGATATACAGATATTTTTCAATGTAAACTTTTTGATTTTGATATGATAGATTTTCATGCAGTTGTTAAAAAACACTATCAAAAAACAAAAAACAAAAAAACATACAGAAATCCTGTGTATCCTTTACCCAGTTTCCTCTAACAACCAGGACCTATCAACACGAATACAGTCCACATTTCCTTTGTCACAAGGATCCCTCATGCTGCCCTTTTAAAGCCACAACCACTTCTAACTGATTCCCAACCCAGTAGTAACTCACGGCAGCCATCAATCTGTCTCCAATTTAATTCTGTAAGTTTATCTCAAGAATATCACATAAACGGAATCATATAGTACAAAACCTTTTGGGATTGGCTTTATTCACTCAGCATAATTCTCTGAAGATTCATCCAGGCTATCGTGTGTATCAATAGTTCATGTCTATTTACTGTGGAGAAAGTATATCACAGTAGAGAAAAGTGCCCCACCATTTGTTGAACCATTCCCCTTCGAGAAAGATATTTGGGCTGCTTCCACTTTGGAGCTATTACAAATAAAATGGCTACGAACATCTGTGTGCAGGGTTTTGTGTGAACACAGTTTTCATTTCTCTGGGATAAATGCCCATGATGCAGTTGCTGGCTTGTGTGGTAATTGCGTGTTGAATTTGTTTAAGGCACTGCCAAACTGTTCTCCAGGGTGTTGGTACCATGGCACATCCCCACCAGCAATTTCCGAGTGATCCAGTTTCTCTACATTTTCCTTGTCATTTGGTATTGCCACTAGTTTTCATCTTAGCCATTCTGATAGAAGGATAGGGATAGTTCATCGTGATTGTAACTTGCATTTCCCTAATGGCTAGTGATATTGACCATTATTTCATGGGCTTATTTGCCAACTGTGTATCTCCTCTGCTGAAATGTCTCTGTGCTTTACCTCATTTTCTAATTAGATTGCTTTTTTAAAATGTAGTGCTGAGTTTTAGTAGTTTAAAAAAACACACAAAAAAACAAAAAAACCCACAACATTCTAGTTCTAGTCTTTTATTGGATATATGGTCTGAAAATATTTTTTTCCTGTTGGTAGCTTGTGTTTTCATCCCTTTAACATGATAAAGTCCATTTTCTTTCTGCTGTTCACATTGGGTAATTTCTATTATTTTGTCTTCCAGTTCAGAGATTTGCCCCCGTCTCCTCCATGCTGCTGTTCAGCCATCACTAAGCATTTGGTTTTGGCTTTGTATTTTGCAGTTCTAAATTTCTATTTGGTTCTTCTTCATATCTTTTATTTTTTATTTTTATTGTGGAGTCCCTGTTTTAGAGTGTTCATAATTGCTTGTCAAAGTATTGTGACCATGGCTGCTTTAAAATTTTGTCCTTTAATAACATCTCAGTTGATGACATATACTGTCTTTTTCATTCATTTAGGATCTTCCAGATACTTGGCATGATGAGTGATTTCAATTAAGCTAGCTGGACATTTGGATATCACATTATGAGTCTCTGAATTCTGTTTTAGCTGAATTACCCTGCTCTGGCTCGGCCCCTCAGTATGCTGGGTGAAATGGGGGTTCTGGATCCCTCCTGACGTCCTCTGATACTTCTCTGCTGGGAGAGGTAGGAGAGCCTTAGTATGGCTCCCCATGTGAGCTCCATCTGCACTACCATGGGGGCAGGGAGAAGTGGCCTTGTTACTCTTTGTATTAACCATATCTTTTATTTTCTGGTGCTTTGACATCTTGGGCCCTTGTTGACTCTGGAGGCCCTGCCAATTCCTGGAGGTAGTAAATGATGTCTCTGCATGCACACCTTGCATATATAGACCAGCCAATCCAAAGCCCATTATCAGAAGCTGACCATTGTCCTCTGATTGGGACATTGGTAGCTGAAGCAACTTGCACCTGTCAATCTTATGTAAATCCTTGCTGATTGGCTATTACTAGCTATGGTTGGATCCCAAACCTTAATAAAAGGGATTGCAAGGCTAGAGCGCGTGGTAGTCCTCCCCCTAGAGGTGGACTCCCTCCTGGCCTTAAATATTCCCAAATTAATACTTTTATAGTCTCTTTCATTAGTGTGTGGCCTCCTCTAGAACCTGAACCCTAAACCACAAGGGACGTGAAAGGGGTTCCCACAGCCCATATCCCTAGCCACCTTCTTTATTGGGCTTCTATCCTCTGAGCCACTGTTCTCCTGCCCTGCATACCCCAGGAGCAGCTAACAGACAACTCAGGACAGCCCCTCCCTGAAAAAATTCTTCCAACTAGCCAACCCTGGCTGCTTACCCTGCCTCACCCATTCCTTCTCATGGAGAACACCTTCTGCCTCCTGACCCCCTTCTGGTGCTTCCCTGTGTGACCCCTTGTGGTGTGCCGTGCCTGCTTCCAGGGAACTGTCAACATAAGCTTCTCCTTTCACAAGTCATTTCTGTCTGCATTTCTCACCATGCCTGTTTCAAACAAATCCTGGGCACCCTTAAAACACTGTTAGGCAGAGGTGGAAGACCTCATTCTCCTCTGGCCTCCACTGACACCAGCCCTGTGGGAGAGAGAAGACCCCTTATTGCCTCCTTGTGGGGATGGAAGTCCCAGCTTTCTCTGGCACTGCCCAGCAGGGTTGGGACATGTTGTTAGAGCTTGGTGAGGGTGACTGTCTTGGTTCCCTTCTGTGCCTATACTGGTATGGGTGGGGTTTTTTGTTTGTTTGTTGTTGTTGTTGTTGTTGTGTGTGTGTGTGTGTGCGCTTTTTTTATTCAAAGCCTCTTTAAATAACATGTGTGTTTTTAATGGTGTTTGGATGGAATAGAGGGACTGTTGCTTAAAGTTTTGTCTTGTTCTTCTGTCTTTACTTAGGCCTTTGGCTGGAGAGAGAAGACCTGTTGGGGGCTTTCTTAGTCTGTGCCTGCTCTATTTCCAAGTTACCGACATCTTCACCCCCAAGTCTGGAGAATGTGAGGCAACACATAAGGCCAGAGAACTGCCCACTGTGTTCTTTCTTGGGTCCTGTGGTCCCTGCTGGTCTTTCTTTCTCTCTCCACCTTCTTCTGTTTGTTTTACGTGTAATGCCCATTGTACTTAGCAAAAGGAATAGGGAAAAATGAGTCTACTTCATCTTTCTGGAAGGAGAAGGCCCCATTTCTTTTTCATGCACACATATGACAGCAGCTCTTCTGAATGTCAGTCCTCAAGGGTTGGCCAACTGTGCCCACTGGGGTGTGATGAACAGCCGTCCTCATGGAGCGTTCTCAGGGAGTTTCAGGGAGGATGAAGGTGAAAAAAGAGCCTACATGGGAGGCACCTGATAAAGCTTGTTTATGTTAAATCAACCATTTCTGTACAAGAATCAGTGATTTCAAAAAGCTCCAACTGAACTTCCTAAAGACACATAATCATGCCAAATGAAAAATGACTTTAGGAAATGTAAGTTGTTAATGTTCTTCCTTGATTTTCCATTCCTCTGGATGTGAGCTATGTGCTTGAATCAATTTCTTAAAAATGCTCTACAGAAATGTAGCAAACACTTAACGGAGTAAGTACACAAAGATATTTACATCCCATGTAGGCCCAAATACCAGGTTCCAACACAGAAGACAATGAACAGGGCGCGTGTAAAAACAAGCACGCAAAGTTGCAGCCAGTGAGACCCTACCACCTCTCTCCTTGTTCTGGCCCCTAATTACCCATTCCAACAGTCTTCATCCCCCACTTTAGTTAAGTTTCCATCTGAGAAGCGAGAAATTAACTTCCACCACAGCCGACTTAAGCTATGAGTAATGGAAACAAATCTTTTTCACCATTTTCCATCAGAAATTCTTTTCGAGGGCCCTTATAAACAATGTCATTTTTTAAAAGCCTTAAATATTTGATCACTTGTTCAGGAGTAAACAAATCAGATCTTCAATTCACGAGGCCGGCTCTCAAGAGGAATCAGCTTCCCCTCTTCAGCCTGTAGTGCAACCTTGTGGAGACCACACAGAGCTCTCTCCTGAAGGCCAAAAGTCAGAAATGTTTAAAAACTCATTACCATGGCGGAGTTTTCAGCATGTTCCTAACCAGAAGAAACAGCCTCAAAGACTATGATCTCCTTTCTTTAGAAAAATGAGAAACAAGCCCACATTCAATCCAATGCACTGTGTCCCTCTGCTGGGGAAGGCCGTACTCTGTTGGGCAATGGAGTTCTGGCCATCTGGTTGACTTAAAACTTTCATTCACTGGGTCCTCTCAAGTTAAAAGTCTCTGGTTATTTGTATGCATCCTTTTCTGAGAGGATGTAGAATTAGAGGAGTGGGTTCCAATGGGAATCTCAAGAGAGAACCTCCCCCTGATCATAAATTTGTCACCCATGTATGGTTTTTACAGAGCATAAGTCTAGCCAAGGCTATTGTTCAGCAAACAGACTAAATTTGAGAGCAGAAGTAGACCCAGCCTGATGAACAAATAACATATATTTATAATAAGGACTGGCAACTAAGACACTATTTTAATATTTATATTTGCTAGTTTTGATTTCTTTAAATAAACTTGGCAAAGCCTCTTTAAATAACATCATGAAGAAACTATAATAATAAAAAAATAATATGCTAATTAAACCTTACGTCCTTCTGGACAAAGCCAGGGCTGCGAGGGAAGCCCGGGTCCTGGGTGCCAGAGATAAGCCGGTGCTGGCAGCCAGGGGAAGAAAGGCCTATTCTTGCATAAATTTCATGCATCGGGCCTCTAATCAAATTATAAATTACGCCAAAGCCAAGTCAAATCTTGGTTGCCTTTCCTTCTTTCTGGTTACATTTTGAACAGAGCTCCAGACCAGAGTTTGCAGGGCTATATTCCAAATTATTAGTCCACATGGCTGCCTCTCTCCTCCTCTTCCACCTCCCTGAAGATTGAGAATTCGTAAAGGCAGGACTGAGTCGTAATTCATCTTTGTACTATGAGGACACACTATACTGTATGGTGTCTGAATAAAACCTGTGAAATAGCCTGTCCTATATGACTCTGTGGTTGAGCATCAACCTATGAACTAGTGGTCACAGTTCAGGGCACATGTCTAGGTTGCCGGCTCAATCTCCAGTAGAGGGCATACAGGAGGCAACCAATCAGATGGTCCTCTTATCATTAATGTTTCTATCTCCCTTTTCCTTCCTCTCTGAAATCAATAAAAATATTTTGTAAAACCTCATGAAATAAATATATGCTTAAATGATTGATCCAATAAAAAATAAATTATTAGATCTTGAGCTATGCTATTTGCTATCAGAATTTCCTATAAATGACAAAGAGGGACATGAACTGAGACTCAGTTTTCCACAGGGAGGAAGGAGTACCACTGTAGCAAGGCACCTCCATTGTCTTAGTTTTATATAAAGCTTTGAAGACCTGAGTGCTATATGAATGCATGGCATGCTCACAAAATACCCCCCTTTTTTTGACCTCAGATGATGAAAATAAGTTAGATCAGCACGTTAGAATTATGAGATGCTTAGGAAATGTGTAATGTTAATATCTCTTACAAAATTTAAAAATTTCCACTAGTCATTAAAAATATAAAAAGAAATAAGAGAAAATATTTTTGGTAATCTTTACCCGAGGACAATTTTTCTATTGATTTTTAGAGAAAGTGAAAGGGAGGGAGGAGGAGAAGGAGAGAGAGATAAAAACAAAACAAAACATAGATGTGAGAGAGACACATCAATTGGTTGCCTCCCCCATGCACCCCAACTAGAGCCAGGGATGGAACCTATAACCCAGATACATGCCCTTGACCTGGAATTGAACTCATGGTCTGTGATGCTCTAACCCACATATGTCAAACACAAGGCCCGCAGGCCAAATCCAGCCCGCCAGGCCTTGCAATGTGGCCCGCACTGCGCTGTCATCACTGCACTCCGCTGTCAGTTTATGACTGTTCAGTAAACCATTCGGCCCGCGATTTAGGCTGGATTTTAGATTTTGGCCCCTTCTCTGATTGAGTTCGACACCCCTACTCTAACCACTGAGAAACACTGACCAGGGCAGGAGAAAATAATTTCAATGAACAATATCGAACCCATATATCCAAAAGATAATTTCAAGATATAATCAATGTAAAAAATTGAGGCATTGCAAGTCTTTAAAATCCAGTGTATATTTTAGTTACAGCACATCTTGATTCAAACTAGCCACATTTTAAGGACTCAATAGCCACACAGGGCCAGTGGCTGCCATTATTGGACAGCAAAGGGTTAGAAACATGTTTTGCATTCATCTTATCAACTATTCTTTGGGTTTCTGGTGCCATTCATTTCCTCCTTCCCCATCCCATGACTCTTAATTATTTATCCTAACATTATCAGATTGGTTAGAGATGTAACATTTCGTACAAATCTTTTTGGCAAGTATGTAGGGCACAAATTCTAAGGTAAAATAAAAACAAAGCAGGTTTTAATCCCTATTTCACAGTTGAAGAGCTGAAGTTGTGGGGTATAGTCACATGACTAGTTAAGTCTCAGGCCATAACAAAAACCCAGGTCCTGGGACACTTCGCTTTCATCTCACCATCTCTTAGAAACCCAAGTACTTTCTAGCAGGGAAAACAGCTCGTTTCAGAGTTAAGCAATGCGGAAAAAGGACCTCCTGTTTCAATATGCTTACTCAACTCCTACACAAAAGGCCAAATGGCTCTCTGGGGTGACAAGAAGGTTAGGTCTCAAAAGGAAGTTATTTCTACAACTTGAAAGACATACTTGGTTCTCTTCCAAAGGCAGGAGAACCTTTAAAAATAAATCAATTCCTCATTTTAAGAACAACCATGTAGAACATGCATGCTGGATCAAATGTCACGTCTGAGAAAATGTCACCATCAAAGCCAAGTACAGCAACCGAACCCCCCAAGCAGGATAAAATCTTATCGGAATTCATAAAAACCAGCTGTTCTTCTCTCTGTTTCACTGAGTCTAACCTTATGTAGTATTTCTTGTTTAAGTAAACATAAAAAGCATTTACAGCAGAAGTCAGAAAACCAGATTCTTCCTTTAAAAACTACCTCCTCCCCTCTGGCTCCTCTCTTCCCAATTCTTACCTCTTACATACCTCACACTTATTTAATGAGTTTAGTCATATAAAAGTTTTAATGTTCAAAAATCTCTCTCTTTCTCTCTCATTGCCATACCCCTACTCTCCTGCTCTACCCAATCCTTTTCTATCTTTTATTTCTCTCCTGCTATTCTACCAATACCACCACTAGCTCCACTTCACCCTCCCCACCCACTAAGAAGGAAAATGGGTCCATAAAATGTATTTAGCACTGCTAAGAATCAGTACATGTGAATTTTGTTCTTTAGTTTTTAAAATGGTTATTGCGATTGGTGTGAGAAATCTGAAATTGTTTTGTTTATTGAAGGATATAGCAGGTAAGTAAATATGTTGGCATTCTTTGGGTTTTAAGGGAGAAGAGAGATAAATATGGATTGAGATGAGGCGGGGAAAATATGGTGTTGGAATTACATTGGAGACTAATGATTAACATGCCTGTATGTACTTGTGTGTGTGCATATATATATGCTTGAGTGTATATGTGTATTGTGTGTATGTGAGTATATATACTATTCACTGAAAGGGTAAGAAGCATGACAACCAGGTAGCAATTAGATCATGTTACATCCAGGCCTTGGTTTTTGACAACAATTCTCCTGTAAATGGAATCATATGTCCTTGCAGAAATGGTTGTGTCTAAGATCAGGATGAGGGAAGTAAAAGTAGATCTGAATTGTCATGTGCCAGGAAGTAAGGAATACTCAAGGAGGAATGAGGGGCATAGAAGCAGCTTGAAGGGCCTCTGGTGGCCAGTTTCTAGAATCAGGATGGTAATTCGGATAATATATTGAAATAAAAAGGAACATATAAGAATCTAATGAGATGTTTTTTTTGGTGGTAAAATATGCACAGCATAAAATGTATCATCTTAACCATTTTAAAATGCACAATTCAGTGGCATTAAGGACACTCACACTGTTGTGCGACCCTCACCTTCATTCATCTCCAGAACTTTTTCATCTTTGCAAACTGGAATTCTGTATCTATTAAACAACTAGAGGCCCAGTGCGTGAAAATTCATGCATGTGGGTGGGGGGGAGGGGTTCCTCAGCCTGGCCTGCCCCCTCTCATAGCCCTCAGAGGATGTCCTACTGACAAGCTGCAGTTTGGCTTCCCGCTGCAGGAAGCAACTGGGTCGATCAGGGGAAGGCACCACCCCATTACCCCGCTGCTGCTGCCATTGCTGGCCGCCGTGGCTGCTGCCTGCCCTTGCCCCTTGCAGCTGCCTTGGTTTTGTCCAGAAGGATGTCTAATTAGACATCTGGTCTAATTAGCATATTACCCTTTTATTAGTATGGATAACTTCCCATTCCCAATTCCTTCTAACCCCTGACAAACAAGTTCTACTTTCTGTCTCTCTGACTACTCTAGGTACCTGGTAAAAGGGGACTCACACAATATTTGACCTTTCTGTCTCGTTTATTTCAAACAGCATAATGTATTCAAGGTTCATTTCATGTTGTAGCATGTGTCAAAATTTATTCCATTTTATAGCTGAATAATATTCTATTGTATTTATTGAATTTTGTTTACCCACGCATCTGTTGGTGGACATGTGGGTTGTTCCCACCTTTGGCTATTGTGGATAATGCTGCTATGAACATGTGTGTACAAATATCTGTTTTAGTTTCTGCTTCCAATTCTTTTGGATATATACCAAGAAATGGAATTGCTGAGTCAAATGATAATTTTATGTTTAATCAGGAAGAGGCATGGTGAGTTTTGAAAAAAAGGGAAAAGAAATACTTTTTCTACAGAAAATTTCTAGTTAATAAATGTAAAAAATATAATCATTAAAAATCATCATTTCCCCTATGCATGTAATAGATCCCATTGACATTGATCATCAGTGAATGCTAACGGATAGAGAACAGGATGTTCACACCATGGCAAATGCCACCCTTCAGATCACTTATTACAGAGAAAGGAACTTTCCCAATGGAGCGATCTAGCAGGAACTACGTTATCCAAGTGGTCAAACTTAGCATCAACAACAGGGGGACAAACCGGCATTAAGTGTCTCTTAACATGCCCAGTGGGGAGGACCTCACCACATAGTATTCTTTACTTTCTAATAACAGCTTTATTGAGATATAATTCGCATACCATACACATAATTTACCACTCAAAGTGCACAATTCAATGTTGTTTTTTTAGTATATTCATAGAATTGTGCAACTACCACTACAACAATTTTTAGAATATTTTCACCCCCCTTTCAAAGAAACTATAGACTCACTAGCAGTCAGTTCTCCTTTTCCCAAATTCCTCCAGCCCTAGATAATCACAGTCTCTCTCTTTCTCTGGATTTACCTATGGCCAGAAATTTCATATAAATGGAATTATAAAATAGTTGGC
Organism: Pipistrellus hanaki; assembly: GCF_964339955.1. Classification (NCBI taxonomy): domain Eukaryota; kingdom Metazoa; phylum Chordata; class Mammalia; order Chiroptera; family Vespertilionidae; genus Pipistrellus; species Pipistrellus hanaki. Next base: position 34,106,983 of record NC_140513.1, on the reverse strand, counting down.
CTTTTGCAACTGGCTTCTGTCATTGTACAACATACATGTATGTATCAGTATTTCATTCCTTTTTATTACCAAATAATATTCTATGATATGAACATACCACATTGTATCCATTATTCAATCAATGGACATTTGTGTTATCTCCACTTTTCTTCTATTATGAATAATGCTGCTATGAACATTTATTTCCACGGTTTTTTGTGGACATGTTTTCACTTCTCTCAACATGTCCTTTACAGATTCTTCTTTTTCTTTGTTGAAAAGAATTGCTGGGTCCCCTGAAACTCTTGTTTTAACCTTTCAAGCAGCTTCTTGACTCTTCTCCAAACTGGCTGTGCCATTTATAATCTGCATGCCAAGTAGGAGGTTTCCTCCATAAACTATTCTTGCTGAATGTTTAAATCTAGTGAGAAAACAAAACTAGAAATCCTCTTTGTAGGGCATTTTATAAGAAAACTGGCCTGGACCCTTCAAAAATGTCAATGCCACTAGAGACAAAAATAAAATGGTAAGGGGGGATGGTACAATTTAAAGGAGAGTAAGGATACAAAGTAAATATAATGCAGTGTTCTTGGTTTGTTCCAGGAGTTAAAAAAAAAAAAAAAAAAAAAAAAAAAAAGGCGGGTGGGATCTGTGCCCTACCCAGTTAGAGCATTGGCCAGAGGACTAAAGAGTTGTGGGTTTGATCCCGGTCAAGGCATGTACCTTGGTTGCAGGCTAGGTCCCTAGCTCGGACCAAGGCTTATGTGGGAGGCAACCAATTGATGTGTCTCTCTCACATTGATGTTTCTATCTTTCTGTCTCTCCCCACCTCTTCCATTCTCTAAAAATAAATAGATAAATAAGTAAATATTCTTAGGTGAGGATTAAAAAGAAGAATCTGTAAATGACATATTGGGGGCACATGGAGACATTTGAGCTTGCATTTTCTATTGTATAATATTATAGCTACAAAGTAAACTTTCCTGGGTGTGTTAACGGTACTATTGGAGAAGACCCTTGTTTGGAGGAGACATTTCTTGAAGTATATAAGGGTGACATCATAATGTTCACAGTAGACTTTTACTTACATAAAGAAAAAGTAGCATGGAGGGACCTGGAGGATATTATGCTAAGTGAAATAAGCCAGTCAAAGAAAGAAAAACATCACATGACCTCATTTATATGTGGAATCTAATGAACAAGATAGATCCAAGACATGGAAGCATGACAAATCTCAGAGGGGGAGGGGATGGGTGGGAAGAGACTAACCAAAGAACTTATATGCACAGCCCATGGACATAGACAACAGTGGGTTAAGGACTGGGGAGGGTGGGCAGCAGGGTGGAGAGAACAATAGGGGAAAAGGGGACATCTGTAATACTTTCAACAATTAGATAACTTTACAAAAAGAAAAAAATTAAAAGAGTGTGTGTGTGTGCACCCACACACATGTGCACATGCACTGGGGCACATATGCAAAAAGAGGATAGATAGAGATAGGAAGTATCACAAAATATTAGCAATTGGCGGAGGGTATATGAGTGTTCGTGTGCTATTCTTTCAAGTTTTTTTTTCTAGTTGAAACTTTTCTTTTTAAAAGTTGAGAGGAAAAGTTATTTGAAGAACACAGAAACAACAACAAAAATACTAACCTAGAGAAAATATGAATTAAAATGGGTGAGAACTTTTCAAATGCCGCCTCAATTTATGATCTCAACTTCTAACAAGCTGATGTTATAAAACTCAGAACCTTACTTTAAGACTCAGGTTTAGATTCATGCTAGAGTGACAGGCAACAACCCTCCTGAGATTCTCTCCAGTCCTCTAACTTGCCTTGAGTACATCATTGGACCACTTTGGACTGAAGTTATCCATGGGGTGATCTGGGCTGACCTAGAAGAAGAGTTGAGGGTTCCTTCAGGATTACTGACTCTGTAATCCAATTCTTTGAATGGGATTCAGGATGAATCTCTGAACATATTCTCAATGAGGTGATGCTTTAGGGCTTCTGCTTCACGGAACTTTAGATACGATGAGCGATTTATTTCAGTACTAACCAAGAATCGTTGGTCATATTTAAACACATGAGCCTGAACATGGTGGGAATATCCCTCGGTCCCCATGCCAACGCACTCCGCCCTCAGATGGGTCCTGCTGCACACTGAGGTTTGGTTCCCAGTCAGTGGCCTCTGGGCACCTCACCAGGGAGCAAGCCTCCACCCATGACTCATGATACCCCTGGGAGAGCCAGGGAGACAGAGATGGAATGTTCCCTTTGGCCCTTTCTATATCAGACACTTAGGATATAATTAGGAAGCAGCGCTCAGAACAGATGTGTAGGGAGTTAGGTTGGAAGTGACCAGGGAGAGGAGTGAGAAGGCATCTTGTCTGGAGGTGTTCTAGGATGCTAAGATTATCTGATAAACGATGAAGCAGCCCAGACAGCCCTTGGGAAAAAGGACAGAACTTCCCAGATCTAGCCAAAGTCAGGAAGGGGCCAAAGTGTCTCCATATTAGAATTGCCCAATAGATTTGAATCTCAGGGTCCAAGGTCCCAGGGCACAGACATTTTCTCATCTCAAAAATATATTTTTTTTTTAAGTCAGGAGGGAATAGAGGTTTAAAAACAACAACAAAACTTCTCAAGATGATTATAACTTATGAAATTCCAGAATGCCCTCACTTTATTATTCTCCAATTCTAAGTCCTTTATTTCTCTATAGTTTGGAAATTTAAAAGCCATTTAATCATTTTACAAACAAGGAAGCAAGTTCAGAGAGGGCCAGGAATTTGCCCAAGTTATCCAGCTCAGTAGCCTCTAAGGCACTGTTCCAACCCCTGCTTTGCTCACCAGACCAGACCTTACTCTTAGACCCCAAGTGCAGTCTAGGTGTTTCTGAAGTTGCACAGAAATCAGAAGACATGCCATTCTCCACATGGGCCCTGGGCACCAGCTCACTGGCAGGCATTGGGAACCAGAGCCCATCCTCCACTGAGACAGAGAACTTGGACATGCAACCTGAGTGTAGGTAGGAGAGATCACGATCACATGACTCTTCCTTCTCCTCCTATGCTTATTTTTATTTTTAATATATTTTTATTGATTTCAGTGAGGAAGGGAGAGGGAAAAGGAGGTAGAAACATCAATGATGAGAGAAAAATCAGTGATTGGCTGCCTCCTGAGCACCCCACACTGAGGATCGAGCCTGAAACCAGGCATGTGCCCTGACTGGGAATAGAACCATAATCTCCTAGTTCATAGGTCAACAAAATCAACCACTGAACCACACCGGCTGGGTGCCCTCCTATATTTTCCCCAACTGAATTAAACCAAACTTGTGAGCAGGTCAGGAAGTCTGAATCAATTGGGGGTGAGACGAGTTAAAAAAATAAGTGCACTTGAGACATAATCCAGGCAGAATATCAAAGCTAAATGAGTCCCATTTACACCAGCATCAGAACATGCCCTTCAGGTGGTATTTAATCTTTCCTGGCTCTCTGGCACTGGTTCAAAGGTCACTGTCTTGTTTTGTTTGTATCAGTCTGCAAAATAAATTCAAAATCATCTCTGGCTTGTTTACTTCTCTCCTCCAGGGAAATAAAAAAATTAAAAATATTCTCCATGCAACTGTTTCAAATCCACTTAAAAGAAAGCTCTTTAATCCTCAAACTTCATCCAGCAGATGCACAATCCTGATATTTCTGGGGGTTTTAATTGCATGACTTGTGTGTGTAAATATTGATAGAGATAACACCGACAGTTGTGTGAGCAGGTTGAAGCCCAGCCAGGGAGAAAGTAATCATTTGAAAGTGACCAGGAACCGAGATTTTGAGAGAGTCCTCTTTTCATATAATTTACTGTTTTTATAATTAACCGTTAAAGGAAGATCTAAGACCTCCCACTGCATATGCCTTATCTTTCCCATCGAGAGAAACATGAAGCACAGGTGTTAATAGCTGGGCCTGGGAAGTCAGGCAGCTGGGTTCAGTCTCCCAGGTGCCTTAACCCAATCAGCCTCCATTTCCACATACTGAGAGTATCCACACTGAAGAATTGCTGAGGATACAACGATATCTCTTCAAAAAAGCCTGACACAGATTCACACTCATTAGTGCCTGCCCTTAGGCATGGGCTGAGATGGCCCAGGGTAAGTGCTGACCCAGGTGACACATAACACTCTCCAAGTGGAGGCATGTCTGCTGAGTAACACTCTGACCTCTGCCCTCAACCCTGTCTATGCTATCAGAGCCCTGCCCCTGAGGGTGAGGCCTGGGGTCTTCCTGACCTGATGGTGACCTCATTGGGTAAGTCTGTCACATGCTAAGTATTCATTCGAAAGGTCACAGGACTTAGTTATGAGCCGCATTCTCCACCCTTAGCTTTAGACAAGCAAACATGATGTGTTGGTCACCATATGCCTTACTTCTTTGACTTGTTTCTCAATTATTTTACAACTAGATTGCTGAGTTGTAACACAATTCATTGAGTCTCTCTTCTAGCTAATAAGCCAGCCATTCTTCCTCGCAGCACCATTTTTTGCTTCCGTATGATTCCAAAGCAGCTGCCTGGTGACTCAGCCTAGGAAGAGTCATCACCGCTGACTTTACTTGCACCAGCATTAGCTGCTCACCAACCACACCCCAACAGCTGATCCGGCCAGCCCCATGCTTCCTCCATGGCTTCTGAGCCCCATGACTATGCCAGGCTTCCTGCTTATCTTGCATCTCAGAAGCAGAAGTTCCAACTGCCAAATGTTTCTTTGGAAAAAGAAAAACATGGCCCTGTAGACTCTCTGTTCCTTTTTGCCTGGTGTCACAACCCCAAAGGTAAGAAAACAAACGCGGATCATGTGAAAGAACAGCTTAGTGATCCTCCACGATTGTGGCTATCACCCTGGCACAAAGCCCTCAGGCAGCTTTGAATTTAGGATGTTATTTTCACACAAGGTTTGAATGTCACTTCACTAACAATTATGAAGCCCACAAGGTACAGAGAGGACCAGGGCATGATTTCCAGTCTCAAAGAGCTCCTGGTCTGAGGTGGGAGTGACGCCTAAAGAATTGCAATGTAATATGCTCCATACGAGGTATCATAGGTACACTGGAAAGAGTGCCTAACCCCACAGAGGTGGGAGGTTGTCACAGAAAGTCTGCTGCAGTCCTGGGTGCCTTCTTCCAGACAAACAGGTGAAGCTGGCTGTGTGTGCGTGCAGAGGGAATGGGTGCCAGGATATTCAAATAGATGAGACATATGAGCAAACAGAGAGGCACGGGCTGTGCCAGCACCACAGTCCCATAGGGAGGGCAGGAGGCTGGAGAGTCTGTCAGAGCAGGTTCAGGAAAGGCCACAGTGGCCCTCAGATCACCTGTTGGGTTCATTTTTTAATAAACCAGATTATTTTGTCCCAGAAGTTGGCTTTTCAGTAGATAGGCTTTTGGCAAAGTACCTGCATCCATGTCAGGCGCTGGAGCTGCAAAGGTGCATAAAAGCTACTACATGTCCTTGGCTTTCACGGACCTTTCAGTCCCCCCTCCCCCCCCCCCCCCCCCCCCGCCTTCTCTCTCTCTGACAAAATAGAAGGCAGAGAGCCTAGAGACTAAAATACCAGCAGACTCATTCCTATCATCCTTCTTTGCAACTATTCCCACCTTAACTATTTAAATTATTAGAAGACTTGTAGTGTCTTTTATTTCTAAAAGAGAATCTAGACAAACTTTCTAGGTATTTCTACCCTTAATAAGTTACGCAGTCACACACAAAAGCAAACAGTTTCCCAATCATATCTTGTAAATGGTGAACTTAAATTTTTACTTCTAATTACAGATAGGAAAGTGCCAAAATATTTTAATTTAGGGGAAATACAAAGCATGGTACCAATGTGAAAGCTATTTCACATTAATTTAGATAATTCTTAATTAAACATGACAGTTTTAAGTGTCATAAATTGAGATGAAATATTGAGATACAATGTCTCAAAGCTCCATGACATTTGAGCTTCCAAAAAGAAGTGTCAATGAAAAAAAAAAATAAGGAAAGCTTATTTTTCTGGTTTCTAACGAATATGGCTTTTACTCTAAAGGTAGATTTACTGATAAACACACCCATCATGTATGCAGAGGCAAACACACAGACACACACACACTTAACAATTTGTTTCTGTTGGATTAGTTGCCGTATCCCATTTGAGTCCCCAGCTTTAAAAAAAAAAAAAAAAAATCTTTGACTAGAGAAAGGATGCTTTCTAGGATGTTTTGCCTAGGATACTATTGCAGAGCTAACCAATTAATGAGAAACTCTGCCTTTAAATTCAATAATACCAGATGAATACGTGAGTGCCTTGGCAGCATTCCAAAACAAATCTGGAGGGTAATTTACCCCTTGGCACAAGTCGGTGAGGTAACTAGGTGTTCAGAGCAGGCAAGGCTAGGGGGGACAGGGCTTGGGGGAAGAGGGCACAGAGCAGGACTGACACACCTGTTACCTCTCTACCTTCAGAAAAGGAGAGCCCAGCTTTACCAGGAGGAGAAAGCAAACTGTGAAGGACTTCAGAGCTCACAAGAACTTTACTAGCACCATTAATTATGATTCTAGCTTTTATTAAAGAGCTTTGAGTCACAAGGGCCTTTCACATGTTCCCCATTACATTTTAAGATAGCAGCAAAATAGGATGGAATTTAAGAGACTCAAGGCAATCATTTCACATATGTGGAACAGATGGATAGATGTTCACATAGACTGACGGTCACACTGGTTTCTGGACTGTCTGTAACTTTGTGAAATTTCCCCCTTCTGCCAGATTTTTAAAGGCATTTCTTTGGATGTGGTAGGATGTGCTAGCCTTGAGGTAGGGGGAAGAAATTAATATTTCAATGGTCAAGTAATTTCCTGTCTCTCAAATCAGGCTCAATTGGAGTGGGTGGTCAGATTTACTTCTGATGATTAAGGAGAAAACCGGTTCTTTCTCCTTTACATTTTTTTCTTTGCCATTTTCCAAAACCTTACATCCCAAGCTCTGATCGTAGCAACTTTTACACTACCGTGAACACTGATTGACCAGAGAACGAGGGGATAAGTAAAAATGCTCCAGCCTAAGATGTTGGTGGAGAATTTGTGGTTGCTGTTGTGACACTAGCTGGTACTCGAAGTTCTCAGTAGGGAGAAGAATGTACCACACGACATCACCATCCAACGGGGCACGGGAAGAAAGAGCCCAAGCTGAGCATCTGCCAGAGGACCAGCACCCTGGGCTCCAGCCAGCGTCTGAACATGGGCCTCCCTGTTCCCAGGGGCTCTTGCAGAATCTGAATTTTCAAATTGGATGAGGAAGTAGGACTGAAAGATACATTCAAACAGATGTTTACAAAATTAGAAGAGTGTCTTAAAATATGTGAAGCCCTGAGAAACTCTTCGACAGAAAGTGACATCCATGGAATCCTGTCACTTCATGGGGCCCCGTTTCCTCACGTGAGTGTTTAATAGACCTTCCGGAGCGTCAGCCTTTTGCTTCCTGAGAATGAGCAGTTGGGCCGGAAGAGTCATGTATACACAGATGGGACATTATCGGAGCTCTCTTGGGTGTTAAAAAATGCCATCCTCTGTGATCCTGCACCATGATTACTAGACTTTATTGCTTAATTGTAAAGGTGGATATTGGATGTTTAAGTTTTACACTTGGTAAGCTACCGTCTCAATAGATGAAAATACCTTTGGTGGAAGAAATGGACATTTGTAATACTTTTAACACTTCTAGAAACATTGAATTCTAAAGTAGGTACTTGCAGGGGAAAGGTAGGCAAATAACTGTTTAATTATTAACTTTCCTTTTAACAGTGTTTTTGTGAGGAGCCTTTGCAATTAAATTTGTGTCACATATTCAAATATGATGTGACCGTGGTATCCTAAAGAGCTCCTAAAAGCATCTTTATGGGAGCTGCTGCCCAAGAGCCCATCAGCCTCATTCTTTTTCCCAGGGCCCACTGAGTACAGAGGTAGAAGGCTTTTGAGAAGTCGGGCAGGCTGTCCTTTGCCCTTGGGAAATTCTACATCTAAATCGTCCAGGCAGATTCCGCAGAACCTTTAAGGGGATCAGAAAGATTTGCTTCTAGGACAGGTCTAGAATGAGAATTTTCCAAGTTGGAGATACTACAAACAGCAAAAATATGAGGCTCTTCAGACTCTAAAGAAATCATCACTAGTGAGCGTGAGTTGTAAGCTAACTCAAATGTAGGAGCCTTGCCACTGAGCACATGCCTTTGTAATATTTATTCAAGTCGTAAGACCTAATGTGCTCATACAGCACTCCTGAGAGACATTCATAAGTAAGGCTTATCAACAAATACATATGAATCATTTCTTTACAAATAAAAGCTGGCAAAACAGAAGAAAATATTCTTCAAGGCTCTACCTTTGTTTTGTTTTGTTACTCATTATCTTAGGATATTTTTCCATTAATTTTTAGAGATAGTGGAAGGGAGGAGGACACAAACACACACACACACACACACACACACACACACACACACATCAATGTGAGAGAGACACACCGATTGGTTGGCTCCCACAAGGAATTAAACCTGCAACCCAGATGCACGCCTTTGATTGGGAATCAAACCTGTGAGCCGATGCTCTACCACTGAGCAACAGTAGCCAGGGCAAGGCTCAATCTTATTCGAAAAAATATGTTGGTTAAAAAACGCTGAACTAACTTTCTGATAATTTTTCTTTCATAAGCAGCCTGTCCGCAATAGGCAAAGATTTTCAACATCCTAGCTGAGCAATAATCCTGCAAACATTTAAAATTTTTAAAAATCACTCTTCATTTCCTTATACATACTGTTAAAGTGTTCCCAGCTCCAAAATCAAATGAAATCCTTAGCAAAGAATTACTGAGGGAATTACACCACTAAAAATGAAAGCTAAGGAAGACTTCGTTCAACCTGTCTTCACTAATCAACTGTTTCAAGTGAACACTAATTTTGTCATTTTATGACTTAAATGAGTAGTGTACTTAGCTCTATTTCCATGCTTAGTCATCAATTTTAGCCCACAGAGAAAATTATTCAGAAAATAATAGAGAAGGAATGGATGAAAATGACCTAAACAGTGAGTTCATTTTTGGCTTTTGAACTTGCCCCAATAATAACCTTATCTTTCTTGAGTGCTGTTTAATTTGCAAAGCGGTTCCATTTGCTCATCTTGGTTTATGAAGTAGACAGAGCATGTGTGGGCTGCCTAGACCAGGTAGAGAAATGCAAAGACCAGAGATGTTTTATGGCTTCCCCTAGGACTAGGGTGGGCACCTACAGCCCATGGACTTAATCTACTTGTGGCCTGTTTTTGTCTGGACCATGAATTGAGTGGCTTTTACATTTTGCCAATAGTGTTTACAAGTGAGTCCCATTCCTTTGTGTATGCATGGCCAATAGCTGCTTTTGCACTACAATGGCTGAGTTGAACAGTTGCCAGAGAGACGGTATAGTCCTCAAAGCCAAAAATATTTCCTCTGGCCTTTTACAGAAAAAAGTTTGCTGCCTCCTGCCTGAGAACCACAGGGAAGCCATGAGGAGAGCCCAGATTTTTAGGAACCCATCCAATGTCCTTTCCACTCAATCTTTTGCTTTTCATTAGGCCATTTCAGCATGTGGTTCATCCCAGGCATATGTCCGAGGGTTAAGAGGAACTTTATGAGGCATGAAATAGGTGCTTCAAGCATAAAGAAAGGAGGCATTAAGCAGAGAGCCAGATACGTAAGTGAAGGAGACACAGGACTTGCTTCCTAGTTTCACAGGTCTGTAGAAGGAGAGGAATTCTGTTCCAGAATGGACCAAACCCAGAATCTATATTTCAATATATCATATAACTGACATACACCCATACCTGATTTACATGATTTAAATCACATGTGTCAAACACAAGGCCCGCGGGCCAAATCCAGCCCGCCAGGCCTTGCAATGTGGCCCGCACCGCGCTGTCATCACTGCACTCCGCTGTCAGTTTATGACATTGTCAGTTTATGACTGTTCAGTAAACCATTCGGCCCGCGATTTAGGCTGGATTTTAGATTTTGGCCCCTTCTCTGATTGAGTTCGACAACCCTAATTTAAATGATGAGATGTAGAGCCTTGTGAACTGATATTTACAGTAGCTATGAGACAGAGTTGATGCTGGAATGGATTAAGACTTTGAAGATTATTGGAATAGGGGAAATATATTTTGCTTGTGGGATGGATACGAATGGGGGCAGACTCTGCTGATTTGATTAGCATCCCTCTGAAATTCTTGCAAACCTCAACCTCAGGAAGTAATTATCTTTGAGGATGTAATCCAGTTACATCCAATGACTGGCATCCTTATAAGAAGAAGAAAATTTGGACATGGACAGAACACAGACACATGCACAGGGAGAACCCTGTGAAGATAGGCGGAGACTGGGAAGGACATCATCGTGGCCAGCAAGGACCAGAGGCTAGGAGACAGCATGGAACAGAGTTTCCCTCACAGTTTCCCATTGAACCAATCAACCTTAATTCCGGACTTCTAGCCTTCAGACCCACTGCCACATAAATTTCTCTTCAAAGCCACCCAGTTTGGAGTCCTTTGTTACAGCAGCTGTGGGAAACTAACAGATTACTGGGTAGGTGGACATGGCCTGGTGAAAAGAATTAAGATCAAAGAAGAAAGTTCCTTCCTTTCCATTTGCAATAGCATGGATAGACCAGAGAGTATTATGCTAAGTGAAATAAGGCAGTCAGAGAAAGTAAGTATCACATGATCTCACTTACATGTGGAATCTAATGAACAAAATAAACTGATGAACAAAATAGATCCAGAGACATAGAAGCATGGGACAGACTGATGAATTTCTAAAGTAAGGTGGGGGTGGGCAGAGATTAACCAGGAAACTTACATACATAAGACTATAGACAATGGTGTGATGAAGGGCTGGGAGGTCAATGAGAAAAAAATAAAATAAAAACCAAAGGGAACATCTGAAATACTTTCAACAATTAAGATAATTTAGAGAGAGAGAGAGAGAGAGAGAGAGAGAGAGAGAGAGAGAGAGAGAGAGAGAGAAAAGGAGAAAGTGGTAGAATGTCAAACCCCATAAAACCTTTTTGTTCAAAACATAAACTCAGAGTAGCACCAGAAGACCTTGAGGGAAAACAAAAAGCAAAAACCCAGAGACCTTGATTACTAAGACAGATTGGGTTTTACAAACACATTGCCAAGGTAAGCAGAACTGATATACACTTAAGCATTTTCCTCCCAATGGGTCTGTTTACCAATCCACCCCTAAATTCCAAGCTTTCCCTGGTCACCCTACTATGACCGTGAAACCAAATACATTTTAGAACAGGAAAAAAAAAAAAAAAAAAGATTAACTAAACCACAAGAACATTCCTGACATATCTATTGTGATCCTATATTTTCACAGATGGCCTAATTTTTAAAATACCTTGTATAGGAAGATTAGAAAAGAATGGAACAGGTTAAAAATATCTATCGAAAGCATATACTCAAAACCAATGTGCAAAAGAATCATCAGAGTCACTTCCAGAATCTTCCAATGGCTCGGTATGCACCTCTCACATTACTTGGCACCAGATTTGGTGCATGCTGTGTTTTTCTATGTAATTCAGTCACTGAGAAATAAAAAGTTTAGACTGATTGCTTTCAAAGTCTTTGTATATTATATATATAAAGCAAAAATGAACACAGGTGCCACCAGTTCATGATAAAGCTGTCCTTGGGATTTATACTAAAGCCCACTCAATTCTGGCTTTTTAGCAGCTATATTTCTTTTTAATAGACCCACAAGAGACTCACCTTAGACAGAATCTTTCTTTTTTATCATCACGTCATGTAGTAATTTGGTATGATTATAAATAAACTCTATTTCTAATCCAGATTCCCAATGAACTGAGACACAGTGTTGTCCAATGAATTCGCATTCCAATATACCATATAAAATTTTATTTGTCGCCTCCTCCCACCATCCTGCCTCATTATTCCCTATGGCTTTACACAGATTTGTGTTTTAAATGACCGTGGTGATATGAAAGCCAATGAGAGCTGATACCTTTACTTTATCAGAGCCCGCTGCTGGCTGGGACATAAGCATCTCTCACATAAGCTATCACTTAGCTCCCAAGAAGGGCTAGCTCCCAAAACAAACAAACAAAACCCACTGCTTTCTCTGAGTAGTTTACTGGGCATTAGTGAACATATTTTTTAAGACTGGGAATTCTTTAAAAAGTTGGCCCTTAGAAACCCAAGGTCTCTGTTGTTCCACTGAAAAACTAACTAGGTATCTTAGCTGAAGGAGAAAATTCACATGCCTTCCTGCTCTTAGCACCTGAAGCAAGCAAACTAAACAACTGCCCACATTTCCGAATCCCTGCACAGGGGTAGCCCCACATATTGCCGTGCTAGAACTTCAGCACACATGATATCACAGGGCCAGCCACGGTCATCATGCTTCTCTGGAGTTTGAGCTCAAGAGCTTCTTTTGGCCTCTGACCAAAACACCCAGTAAATCCTGTTCAGAAACATCTGCTGACCAGAGAAGGAAAGCACACAATCACAACAGGGCGACGCCCACAAGCACTGTACCTTATTCTGCTCACACATGTACTGTATCCTCAGGGTGTCCATGGCTTTGATCATGGCTTGCATGGCGGTGAATATGTTTTGGTAAACCAGCTTCGTGAATCCCTTTCTGTCTTCATCGCTGTAACCAGACCCGTGGATAATTCTCATTTGCTTGATAAAGGTGCTTTTGCCACTTTCGCCAGTTCCTAATAGACAAAATAAGTGGAAAACCTAGTCAGCAGTCTTCAAAAGGAACACATGGAGAAAGATGAGATGTCCTGGCCGTGTTGGTCCATATCATGATGAATGGGCTGACAGGGATGAACCTGGAAAAGGCGTGTTGAATGTTGATGTAGGGCAGTACCACCCTAAATCCTGGGCAGAGCAGTCTTTCCCCTGGGCTTTAGAAGGCTTTAAATTAATCGATGAATCAATTCATTCATCAAGCAGTCTCTCTCTCTCTCTCTCTCTCTCTCTCTCTCTCTCTCTCTCTCTCTCTCTCTCAACACACACACACACACACACACACACACACACACACACACACACACACAAATTTATTAAGAACACATGAGTATCTGCGTCACTTGGAATAATCCTAAACATCAGCTCTCTTGATTAACACTGTTTAGGCCCCAGGGAATTTCTCCCCTGCATACATTCCTTCCCCTAAGTCCTCAGAGCTGGTCCAAATGAGATGGTTCCAGCAGCAGGTGGGGGCATGAAGGGGGACAGGAGGGTCTCTCTGCAATGACAGCTGTGACCGGGACCATGGGGACCAATAAAGTCAAGCTGAGGATCTAGGTTGAGTTTCCTCACTGGTTCCAAACAGAAACTCATTTCCTGGACATTGAGTATAATCATTCTGTTACAAGTGGGGGAAAAAAAAGTGACAGATATGACTTTTAGAATGGAAAGTATTGGTGACTTAGCTTTTACATCCCACCTCATTATTAATTAGAACGTATGGTTTGGGTTGGTAGCACGGGTCCACTTTACTCTGTTTCTTGTCTTTTTATGAGGACTTTCTCCTCCACTCCCCCACAAGCAACATGCTGGTGAGGGCTCCTCCAGAGCCTGAAAAACTGCAGAGAGGTGGGCAATGTGAGCCTGCAACCTGGGAGAAGCTTTTGATCGGTGACCCCTGCTGTCAGCTTACTAAGGGCCTCCCTCATTAAGAGGCCACAAAGAGAATGGGAGAGGGGGAGGGTAGAGAGGACCACAGCCCAGAAGGACTTTTGCTGTTAAAGGTGAGGAAAAGAATGTAATTACAATTTTGTTTCTAGATTCTTTTTCATATATAAATAAGGCTAATGGCTATTCTCCATTTACTTTTTGCTTCATGGTTTTTGTATTTGCAGTGGAAAAGAACAACAATGGTTTTAAGGACTTGTAAGCTTCATGAAAAGCCTGCTCCGTTTGACATTCTTTTAGCATCATCCTACCGCACTGTCCTCTTTAACAAAATCAGCAAGTTAGTCCTCACTGGTCCAATGTGCTTCTCAACTAAGACTGGGGTACTCTCCTGAGTCTCTCCCTGTAAAGCTCTGCCTGGGATCCTCTGGGCCCCCAGCCCCTTAAACTGATTTCCTATTCCAGAGTAGAGGCTCAATAAGCGATGAAGCTGCACACACAGCTTGCTACTCTGTGTGGTTGGCATATATACCCATAGAGTGTGACTATTTTAGGTACAGCTCACCTCCACGAGCTCCTGCTCTCTGTGGGGCAGGGGTGTGCACCTTTGGCCTGGCAGGTCTGGGGCTAGCCTAGAAGACACTTGGCTCTTGGCATCAGTATTTCTCCAAACTCTGTCATCTGTGTGCCTACCTCGTGCTGTTTACCATATCCATATACCACCTGTGTGGTTATTTAATATTTTTGGATTTTTTATTTAAATAAGCTTGTTACGAAAGGAAATGTGCATGTCATAAATGAAAAGCCAGTTATCATCTGCCATGATTAATCAAATTAAATATATTACCAGTAGGTAATTAAGACTTCAGTGAAATTTCAAATAAAAACATCTTGTCTAGCACCAGAGATCTAGGTATCATCGTTTGGAAAACAGTACACACGAAATAGTGTCCTCTTTACATGGAATTTACCCTTCTACATCCCATCCATAAAGGAACTTCCCCCGGAGGCTTCTTGAATCTACCTAGGACCTCACCCAGAAAAAACTGAGGGTTGGAACTCATGTCATTGTAAAAGGGCCAACAAAATGGCTTCACCCCGAAATTCTAAACTCGCTCTGAGATTTGTGAAAGCAATATGACAGCTTAATTTTAAATACACAGAAAGGCTCATGAAGAAGAAAAAAAACACACTGCCTTTTTTTTTTTTTTTTTTTTTTTTTTAGGAGCCAGGAGGGAACAGAGGCCAAAGCAAAATAAATCCCTTCTAAGTGATAATCCAAGGACATCTACACAGAAAGCCAATTGTTCAAGTTTACCTACAATCCTCGGTAAAGCCTGCCTCCCTGAGGATCAAGGCCAACAGCTTAGAAGGCTTCTGAGATGGGCAGAGCCACCTTCAGTGGCGGGGGATGTGTTCTAAACCATCTGCGAGAAGTCATTGTTTCCTAGCTCAGTGTTAGAACACTGAGCAGAACAAAATGTAAATCAGAATAAAAATAAGAACACAGTTCTGCATATTGGTCACGTGGCCCAGATGATCTGTGAGACCAGTGGGCTTAGAAGAGATCTGGGCACACTGAGGTGGCTCCTTAGCCAGGATCCTATTTCTCTTGTTCCCTGGAATCGCTGGAGCCTGAAACAGCACATAGTACAATAGAAACCTAATACATATTAGTGAATGAATATTTGTTGACTAAGTTGACAGGATGATTACTGTTTTGGAAAGCAGTAGGATGAGTGGGCCTTCCTGGCTCTGGGGAGGCCCAGCATTGGTTGGATAAATCTGAGTACACAAAGCTGCCTCACCCAGAAGCAGGCACCCTGCCACCTGCCCTTTCTGATAACACTTAGGACCCAGTGCCAGCCACCTGGAGAGGCAGGCTCCAGTTCCATATCAGGGTTTCCTGGTAGTGGAGATAGATGAGTTAATTCCTTCTGAAATATTTAAGCTGGAGGACTGAGAGGGATTTTGCTCAGCTCCCTCTAACTTCCAGCTGATGCTGGGCAGCACCCATCCCACACAGTGAGAGCGCTTCTGCACTGTGAGTGCTGTAGTCTTGGAACTTGTTATTCTAAAGATACTGATTTGCAAGAGAATCTGGCCAACGTTGGAGAAAATTCCAAGTGATTCATTGCTGCTATGGTCAGAATGTTTGTGTTCCCCACACTCTAAATTCAACCTTATGAATTGAAAACCTAATACCCAAAGTGATGGTACTAAGGGCCTTTGGGTGGTGAGTAGGTCATAAGGGTGGAACCTTCACGAATGGGATTGGTGCCCTTACAGAAGGGAACCCAGAGAGCTCCCTTGCCCCTTCTTCCATCATATGACAATACAAGGAAAAGTCTGCAGTGTGGAAGGGAGTGCTCATCAGAACCCAACCTTGATGGCACCTGACCTCCAACAATTTTCTGCTGTTTATTTCTCGCATTCTGGAGGTTTGAAGTTGGAAGTCAGGTGCCATCAAGGTTGGGTTCTAATGTATAAGCAGTCTGTGGTGTTTTGTTATTCCAGCTGGATTGGTAAGATACCTACATAAGTGCAATCCAATGGAGGGAGGGATACTCAATAAAAATGCAGATTTATGGGCTCCTCCTCAGTTCAAGACTGACTGGCCTTTGCAGGAGCCAGGAAATATATAATTGTAACCAGCACTCCAGAATTTTTTATTTGTTTGTTGATTTTCAAATATATTTTTTATTTTTTTTAGAGAGAGAGAAAGGGACAAGGAGGGAGGAAGGAATATCGATGAGAGAAACATCAATCAACTGTCTCCTGCATGCCCCCTACTGGGAATTGAGCCTATAACTCAGGCATGTGACCTGACTGGGAATTGAACTGGCAACCTCTTGGTGTATGGGACTCTGCTCACCCAACTGAGCCACACAGGCCAGGGGCCTCTAGAGGTTTTGATGCAACCAGTTCACGGACTGGTTAGGAAGCACTTCTCCAGGGCTCTTGTGAGGGGCACCTCTGCTAATATAATCTATCTGGGACTGGAATGCTCAAGGTTTTACATTACATTCAGTTTAGCTGATGGGTTTTTGTACCAAGTTCCAATTTCATTTCTGCATGAGTAAAATATCCCCATGTGAGCTCTGTTTTTCAATTTCCAGAGAAAAAACATTTCTAAATCTCTATAATGATTTACTTATCCAAGCCAGTCCTGCTTCTGCCCAGCCTCCATGTCACATCACAACCATATCACCTTCCCCAGCTTCTGTGCTTGCAAACAGAAGAGGTGCTATTTTTCACCATAAAAGTAGCAGCAATGTCCTAGGCAATTCAGAACTGTAAACAAGTGAAGACAGGATTCATGGCTGCTCTCTCAACAAAAGCGGTGACTACAAAGCTTTTGAAACAAGGAGAGAAAGCTGAAAAATTAAGTGATAAGGCTCAACAGACATTATGAGATTTTTTTAAAAAAAGTAACCATAAAATAATGGAGCAAAAGTCAAAATATGCTGTCTTATATTTGATAATATATTTGTTTCATTGATCTGCACAATCATCTTTATTGACTAACAAATAACAACAGCAATTCCAAGTATTTCCCTTCACTTTCTATCATCTTTGGACCTTATGCTGATCAATAAATTATTTTCAAGTTCAAAGTTAATTTCTAATATCAGGCAAAGTCAAAAGGGTTAAGCTGACATATAAGTTCTTGTATCAGGCAAAGCAAAAGGTCATGCTAATTTTTTCTCACAAAGAATTTTTTAAATATCTATTTTTTATTTATTTCGGAGAGGAAGGAAGAGGGAGAGAGAGAAACATCAATAATGGGAGAGAATCATTGATTAGCTGCTTTCTGCCAGTCCCCAACTGGATATTGAATCCACAGCCCAACCTGGGTATGTGCCCTGACCAGGAATTGAACCATGACCTTCTGGTTCATAGGTCAACACTCAACCATTGAGCAACACTGGCTAGCACAAAGAAATTTTGAAAAACCGTTTTTCTATTTGGAAGTACACAAAATAATGTATTTCTCATATCTGCCAAAAATGCATTTAAAAGTTCAAATACAAGACAAGGCTAATTTTTACTCTAAATTAATTTAAGCTATAACCTAATCAAATATTCTGTAACTTGCTATAAAGGTGATATTCTTTAAAAACACAATACAAATATTTAGCTGAGTACTAACTGCTTAATGTCAGGAACAGTAGTCATTGACTAATATGCAACTCTTCTATATACTCACATCATCCAGAGATCTTTGTTATTTGCCAAAACATTACAACTGAGTCTTCTATAAAGAATTACACAAGTTTGCTCATTCTACGTCAATAGTTCATCTATGTAAGAGTCTAGAAAAGTAGCAAAATATACAGAATCTTAAGACTCAAGTACTTGTTAGTGACAAAACTTTATTTTGGAAAAAAGCCTTCAGCATCAATTACTTTTCCTTTAAAATGAATAAGCTGCACAAAGGATAGGAGAAAACTATTCCAATAAGCTCTATGGCTTATGGCTAAAACATTCAGAAATACAACTCATCTTACATGTAAGGAAGGCCATGAGATCACTTTCTGCTCTCCGACTATTATATGTCTTTTACTTTCCAAAAAGACAAGTAATAAGCATTTTCATTAATGGTTTCAGAACCTTCCACCATTCACTACTCCTAAAAATGAGTATTTCACCCATTCTTACAGAAGTGTGCACCAGGAAGTCAAAACACCAGGGCACTAGAAAGACGTTGGCCTCTCAAACTTTGAAAGAATATGATGAGTAATTTAGCCTAGAATGGTTAACACAATCTACAGAATGAGTCTAGAGTCAGAGCTTGTTCTTATTCTAGTTATGATTGTCCAACAGTTTGATTTTGTTCATGCTGAAAAAGAAAGAGGAGAAAGACTAGTAAATAAAATTTCTTAAGGGAAAAGAAAGAAGCTCTGAAAAGAGGTAATGGACTTAAAATCCTTAAGCCTCAATAAGTGCAGGCAAGAAGAGGTACCATTTGACACAGAAGCATTCTGCTGAAACACCACAAGTGCTCGGCTCACTCTTCTCTCCATCCGCCCCTTTCCTCAAAGATAAATTGAAAGGAAAAATGGATGTTAAACAAAAGTAGCTACTAGGGCAATTAAATGTAGGCTCAGGTTAAGAATGAAAGCATGGGGATTCTAAACTGTAGGGTTTTAAAAATACAATGCCTTGTCATCTACCCACTCTGGATAGTTAAAAAATTATTCTCCTGAATTCCTTCTCATGATTCTTACAGAATATGAAGTGAGTTTTACTCATATGTAAGTAGACATACAAATAGGTATATGTTGTTTTTCAGCCCACCATTGTAACCAAAATATGTGGCTTTACTTTTGAAAAGTCCAGTTTAAGTAACAGCAAGATATTGGCAAAGTTACATCAACCACTGAACATTCAAGCCATGTGATTTTTGCTTTCCTTCCTCTACCTCAGTAGCCTGCTGGTCAACTCATCCCACAGCTCCATCATCACTTTTCCCATGAATCCTCCTGAATTCCCAAGTAGAAGACTCATTCTCTTCTCCCTGGTACTACTAGATCTTTACATACCATTATTATTACACTAGAGGCCCGATGCATGGGGTCAGTGCAAGAGTAGGCCTTCGCAGCCACAGCAGCTGTCTGGATCCCAGGGCTGTAGCCCCAGCTTCGTCCTGGAAGGATGTCCAGAAGGACATCCAGTCTAATTAGCATATTAAGCTTTCATTATTATAGATTTTGTCATGATGTCTATATGTCTTCTCACGAGTCTGTGATTTCCCGTAGATCAGGAACTCTCTTCTCTACCTTGAACCTCAGCACCTTGGGCAACACCTGTCACAGAGCAGGTGCTCAATAAATGTCTGAATATTGAAAGAATTTCCTGATACTACTTCCTTTAGCACTCCCCATCTAATCACCACCATATCAACTGGAATCTTTCCTACCATATCAATTCACGGGGAGCCTGTTCCAAAGTAAATGAAATATATTCTCCTCTCAACCCCAAAATCTACAAACAAGCTTGTGCTTACTCAACCCTTGAGTTTTCATCAAATGGTCTTCATCCACTGAGAGAAATTTCTTTTCTGTTGTACATCTGTGAGTCACTAAGTTCACAATCCAATGCAGGGTGTGCTTGGTCATACCAATCATTATTTGCTGAGCATATAGCGAGTGCCTAGGCTGGCCACTGGTTCTGGGGCACACATCTTCACCCATATGGGGAAGCACAGCTCCCTGGTTTCCTTTTCCCCAGGCCAAGATCCCTTTGAACCTCAGTCTCCCCAGAACCATAAGCTCCAGAATGACTAAGACCCAAGGCTTTTGGTAAAAATTTTTCAATGTGTCTCTTACAAATATTGAAAAGAGTTCCTTTTTTAAAAATTATATATATTTTTTAGTTTCTTACAGAGAGGGATAGAGAGTTAGAAACATCGATCAGCTGCCTCCTGCACACTCCCCACTGGGGATGTGCCCACAACCAACGAACATGTCCTTGACTGGAATCGAACCTGGGACCCTTTAGTCCACAGGCCAACGCTCTATCCACTGAGCCAAACAGGTTAGGGCTGAAAAGAGTTCTTTAAATATATACTATATTTAATTTCCAAGAAACGATCTATGATTGATGACTAATAATAATGCCCAGCCCTATTCAAGTTCTCTCTCTCCCCCCACCCTCCCCTATTTGTGGCTGGACTCCTCTGCAAGGTGGATTAAATGACTAGTCTGACCATATCCTTCAGTTGCCAAGGACCAGCCCTACTTTATACCTGTTGTCTTCAGATAACTAAAAGTATCTTTTTTTTTTTTCCTCTCGAAAGTGTTCTGCTTTGGCTGATAAAGTATATTGTCACCCTCAGTATAACAGCCTAATTGGGGCTGGGAGAGACTTTACATCCTCCTCTGGCCGCTTAAACATACGGCCCAAGATAAGAAAACCCATAACCTCAACTTAACAAGAAACCCAGCTTTTCAGTAAGACAATTATGGGAGTTGCTAACATGTTTCTTATATTGGGAGGATGTACTTTTGACCTCACTATAAAACCATCTGCAAACAGAAACCGACTGGCTGCTTTGTTGCTGGCAGTGGGAAAATACATTCAAAAGAGGTCATTCAACTAAAAGAAATCTGTGTATGAGATAGCTATTATCGCTATTAATTATATCTCCAGTGACCTACTTATAGGGGGGAAAAACCTTTCACCAAAGCCAATTTGATGTCTCTTCTAAGGCTGTAATTAAACATATATAAGAAATTCTGTTGTTTTAAGAAAAAGAAATACAAATAAGCTCTCTCTTTTGATGTAATAAAGTACGTCGACTGTAACTGAAAACTAAAAAGGTTTGTCCTAGCCGGTTTGGCTCTGTGGACAGAAGGATTCCGGATTCTATTCCGGTCAAGGACACAGGGTTGTGGGATGGATCCTCAGTAGGGGTGTGCAGGAGGCAGCCCATTAATGATTCTTTCTCATTATTGATGTTTCTCTCTCTCTCTCCCCGCTTCCTCCCTGAAATCAATAAAAATATATTTATTTACAAAATATTTTTATTTTTAAGGGACTTTTTTAGGAGTGAATGTGGGTGAGCAATTAAGCTTCTACATCAGCATGGCCACAGCAGTTTAATTTAATCAGCAACTGCCCCAAAAGTTGGGCCCAGGGACCCCATTCCCATTTTATTTGGCCAGTATATTGTTCGGCATTTTTATTTTTAATTGGAATTTGCCGATTAGCTGATTCCACACTAATCCTCCCAATTCTCCCCTAGTCCCCATTGTCTTATACCAGGTTCGGTCACATACTTGTGGTACCTGCTGGCAACATGGCTTTGCCAGCCCTGAATTCCCATGATTTCTAGAACCCTATGGCCCTGAGACAGGCCCTCCCCGGCCAGCTAGGACCATCACTTCACTCCATTTCACCCCGAATACCCTTACCTGACAATTCTGAGCCAACCATTTCCCCTTATTAACCAGTTATCTTGTAATTATTCTTAGTTCAGCTTTAGTCTCCCCCACGACTACATTAAAAATAGCCTTGAAAAAAAATAGCTTTGTATTTTCCATCCTCCCACAGCACCCAGCCTAACAATCTGCACAGAACAAACATTCAAATGTGTGTGGGCCAAAGACAAAAGGGCCAGTGAGACAACATCCTGTGATTATTGCCATTTTGCAGGGCTGGACACAGTGCCACACATTCTGGCTTGCTCATCTTTCTCCACTCCAATGGGCAGTGACACCACAGGGCCCCGGGAGCGTGACCACTTGCAGTGCTTGACCTTCTGAGCTTTAAGACCATGCTCCAGGTATCTGAGACCTTTGAATTTCACTGCCCAATGGCCCCATGCTGGGCCCTTCCCCAATCCATGCCCTTGAGGGCAAACATCCCATCGGTGTGCACATCTCTAGGCCTGAAGGGCACTCAAGACACAGAAGTTTGTGGAACGGTGTGGACAGAGCATGGATGTGTTGGCCTGAGTGCATGTAAAGCCCTTCGCATTGTGGGTGGGAGGTGGTGGTGACAAGGGAACACAAACCAGGGGCTTCTGTCTGTGTTCCTGTCAATGCCCTGGCTTTGTAAAGTGCCTCTCTGGCTCAGTATGCACTCAGAATTAAAGGATCAATCTCAGTAACAAAATGTTCTTATTTCTCACTTTGGCCCAGAACATGTCTTCCTAGCTTTGGTATATTTTGGTATAGATCTGCTCAGTAGAGAAACATCTGACTTTTAGTTATTTGCTGAAAGGATGACAGACTAAAACAGAGAGGACCTGTTTTTCACCTGTGGTTTTTAAGAACTGGAGAAAACTTCAAAAGCACAGAAGAATGTACATGTTATTGGCCACATATGCAAAGATCCTTCTGAGATAGCCAGTGTTTCTGGACCTAGGACAACTGGGAGTGATGTCATGTGATCACATTCAATCCATATCCACCCTGAAATACCATCATCACAGTGCACATCTAGTTTCCAAACTCATGCGCTATCATAAAATGCATTTACTGATAAGTTAGGCACTACAGTGTGAAATCAATTTGACACTACTACTTAAAATGCATTTAAAATATTTTCAAAGTAGCCATTAAATCACACTTTGTATATTCTTTTATAATCCAACTATTAGCTACATTGTGAAAGCCAAACAAACGCTAATGGGAGATGGAAACGAGATGGCCTTGGCAGGTTTTTGCCGAATCTGACAGTCCACAGGAGAAACGAGATTGGTTATGGTCTACAGTGTGCTGATATAGTGGTTACTTCCATATTCACTCTCATACACTGGAAATTTAGTTACATTAGGTCTCAGGATCAGGTCTGATATTTTCTCTTTCTGATTATGATAGTGTGGGTCTAATTCCTGCTTTACATCCTGCAGGAAGTGAAAACTCAGTTCTGATTTTCCTGATGAAGGGAAAAAATTTTTCCATGCAGTCTGCTTAGTCCTCTCCTGCCCACCCCACACATGTGGACAAATTTTATTCCATTATAGACTTAGGGGGAAAGTCAACCTCTTTGGCAGATGAGCTAAGAATTTTCATTATACTTTATGCAGAACCTAATGTGCCTGCAAATCAACCAGAACCCAAATCAGGAATCCTTGGCTAATGCTCTTTGACACCGTTTGATGTACCTTCTCTAGCTGTTCGTTCCCTCCTCATTCTATTTCACATTCTGAATCTCAAATTCCTGAAGGATTCAATTTCCACCCATCTACTGATATATTTACAATCAAAACTCTGTCCTGCAGATAAGCAGGGTCTTTAACTTTCCTCATGTGGACTGTGATATCTGGCTTTCTGTCCACCCAGCCTGGCCCCTTCCTCCATGCAGTACATGTCTAGACAGAAGACTTGTCAGGAGACTAGAACAACTGGGATCTCATCATAGATACATAGACATACACACACACACACACACACACACACAGAGACACACACACACACACACTTTCAAGTGACCCTAAATCACCAGGCCATCAGATACTGAGGCTCCTTCCAGACTGAAGCTGAAGTCCTCATTCGTGGACACTCCCCTGCTCCTAAAATCTGGTCTATTCCAGCCCCATGGGAGAGATGACAATGAAAGTGGAGGGAAAGGACTAGTCTACTGGATCTGAACAGCATCTCTGGGAAAACAAGAAACAATAAGAAAATGGGGTTATGGTGTGTGCTCTTTGTTTTTCTTAAAAAACAATCCTTTTCATTGTCTTGGCTTATCTAGTAGAAAATAGCTGCAGTAATTTGAAAGTGACAATCTCTGCAACACAGCCTTAATATAAGCAATGCCACACAAGCAGTCAGTTATTTCCAAAATGTTATAAAATAAAATAGAAAGAACCTATAATATCCAGATTCTGGGAGATTATTTCTTTACATGTTTGTTTTGGGAGACTTATTCTGGAGGGGAATTTGTAGCGAAAAGTGAAGGCCATTTGTCAGCTTTGAGAGATTGAGAGATGAGCAAATCTCCCATTTCCCTAGTGATAATGGGGCCTGCGGGAAAAGCAGGTCCCAAGAAAAGAGGCCTAGCAAAATCCCAAACTAGCTTTATGAAAGCTAACAATTCTCATTCATCATTCATAGAAGCCACATAAATATTTATCATTAATGAAATGGTACAATCTCAATTATTAGTCCTACTCTTTGTTTCTCTTCCTCTTGGATACAGCAAGATCACTTAACCTTGTGCTTCTAAGATAACGCAAGAGACAGAGAGAGGGAGAGAGCAAGGCAAGAATTATTTACTGAGAAACTGTGTACCAGCGACCACACCTCCCACTTTCATCAATGGCATCTCAATAAAAAGTGCTAGGACTAGATTTTTAACTGTATAGAAGGAAAAAAAGCAAACCTGTATGGCAGATCAAAATTAATCCTAAATGAGTTAAAGATTTACATGCAAAAAACTTTTGAAATGATCCATATACTTCAAGAAAGTAAAAGTGAACATTTGTCTAATATTGCATTGGGAAAATTAAGATTATTTTTACCATAACAAGATGTAAACTACACCATTAAAAAACATGAAAAAACAAATCTAGCTTGGTTAAAAAATCATTGTAACAAAGAATTTTTATTTTTCATTTAGAGAGCTATTGCAAATATTGAATAGATTTTTAAAAGATCGATAGAAGAGAAAACTCATAAAGTACAAAATGCCATTTCATACAAAAAATACAAGTTGGCATAGGGAAAATATTTGGTCTCACTATAATGAAAAATTACAAATTAAAATGAGATATTGTATTTTTTCTATGAGAGGAGCAAAACTGACAAATTCCAGAATTGGTGGGAATATTAGAAAACAGAACCGTTCCAATTTATTCCTGCCATACCAGTGCACAGCAGTCGGAAGGGTAATATGACAGTTTGTATCAACATCATCTAAAATGTGACTATGTCATCCAGAAATTCTAATTTTAGGATATGTAACCTAAAGAAATGGTTGGATTTCAGGTGGCTGAAAATGTATGTAATGGGATAGTGATCACAGTGTTACAGATAAGAGCAAAATATATATATATATATATATATATATATATATATATATATATATGTGTGTGTGTGTGTGTGTGTGTGTGTATGTGTATGTATATGTATATGTATATATATATATATATATTAAATGCACCATAAAATCAATTACTTATGTTGACTTTATATTAAATAACTACTAATACAAGAATAAACTCTGTGTTTTGTGTACTCACAGCTGTAAACCTACTTTTGCCCCACCCTGTATGATGAAAGCAATAATTTTGAGCAACACATGTGGGACAGGTTGTTTTTGTTTTCACTTAATATAATAGATTAAATGCTATAAAAAGGAGTAAAATTGATTCATCATAAAAGTGAATCATTCTGGGCCACCACCAAGGCATCACATTGCATCTCCATTTGTGTGCTAGCCAATCCTCTTCTTCGCAGCCCACACCAGTCACAGCTATGTGCTCTGAGTTCTCCCCCTTCTTTCTCCTCACCAAGGCCAGGCCCCCCACATCAGAAGCTGGCTTGAAAACTGCCTTGTAAGTGACTAATAAGCCACACACACATTTCAGGGGTCCTTTTTCATTACGGTCATGAAGCAGGCTCTTCAAGACAATGACCCTCTTGCAGCCCTTCGTTCTGATGTGGGCCATGCCAACGTAGACATAAATAGAAGCAAACCAGTGAAGCCCACCCTGTGCCCAAGGGCAAGGCCGCAATATATGAACACATTGAACAAGTGAAGGATGAATAAGTGAACGAGGAGGAAAAAAAGGGAGCAGGGAGAAAGAAAAGGATGAGAGAGAGAAAAACAGAAAGCCAAAGAAGCATCAGGCTCAGTGGGACCATAATGAGCCAGCAGAGCAGGCCCCAGCTTTCAGATTTATTACACCCACAAGCAATTTCTGCCCCTGGGAAGGTCACCAGCACACAGTGCAAATCAACAAAACCAGTCAAGTCAGGGAAGACCACCCTGCTCTTTCCAGTGTTTTATGTTCTTAGGGCAACTGTGCTGGGCACTCTTGCTCCACAATTACCCAAACAATACTTCATTAGGGAAAAAATATTGGTTTGTGGGGAATGTGAATGGTCCACATTAGGGACCTTTTATGGCAGGGGCTGAAACCATCTTTAAAATAACAAAACACAAAAATATGAAGGGAAAACAAGAGTGGCCCTAGATAAATGATACAAAGGAGTAAGCTAGGTTGAAAAGGGGAGAAACAAGGAGTACAGTGGTTAATAGATGATGCTTTCGAGGGAGAACATAGCACCATAGAAGGGAAAGTTATCTTTAGCTTTCATTGCTAAACTAGACAATCTCTAATCAAGAAAGAAGAGGCAAAAAAAACCAAAACAACAACAAAAAACTTCCTTCAAAAAACCAGGGTATCATTTGCATATTTTTGCATTAGCAATGTATAATATTTTTTAGAGGGGAATCAGCAGGGACCTTAGGAATTACTTTACCCAACCCCCTCATTTTGCCAATGAGCTTGGAAACCTGTCCTCTTTAAGGCCTCACAGCAATTTAGAACCACAACCGAGGTCTCCAGAACCAAGTAGTATTTTCTGCGTGGTACCACTCCACTCTTTCCTTCACAATTCCCCAGCCTCTGAAATCTGCCTCAGTTTTCCAGTCAGGTGTTTGTTAGGAAACTAATGTTTTAAAATTATTCTTAAGTGAGGATATTTGAACATAGATTGGATGTTCTATAATATGAAAGTGTTGTTAACACTCCTAGGTGTGAGGTAGGGGTGGGGCCTAGAAGGGAGCCACCAAGTTAGAGGAAGGGACTTATCAGGAAGCAGGAAGTGACATGGAAAAGGGAAGGTGAAACCTGATGGGCTGTGGAAGAGCGAGTGGCCCAATGGTTAAAAAGGGGCTGCCAGTGTGGCCAAAGCCCCATGTGCGGGAGGGAGAGCACGCATTAGCTATCAATTCTGCTGGGAAATTTGCAATAAAAAATGCAATACTTGTTTCACGCCTGATCCAACCTATACAGTCAACCACTCTTGATACTATAACCTATGGTATTTTTTTTGAAATGTAACATCAAATAAGTGTTTATAATTTTTGTTTTATTTTTTAAGTGGAACCCCAATTAAACCATTCCCACCCTCCAGTACATTTACTCTGAAATATTGGGCCCTGGTGGAAGTGGACTCACTTGGAGTAGCCTTTTTCCTGAATTGATCATCTTCAGCTCATGGGGCCTCTTACAAGTCTTAATGAGTTTATTCCAGCCCCAGATAGAGTTAGACCCCCAATGACAGACTTCTAGGCATCTGAAAGCAAACAGGGGTGCCTGCTAGCAGATGTTCAACAATTTCAGAATCTGACTGAAACCCATCTGGCATTTGGCTTGTTCACATAAATGTTGTAACTCAGTGGCAAGGGATTAAAGTATCAAACCTGTCACCATCTACTATTGCCTAGCAAATATAAACCCAGGGACTAAAGCCAGCTAAGGAAGAGATTCATGGAGCTAGGAAATGCCATCATCTCAGCAATGGAGGCTAATGGAGATCCCTTGTTCTCTCCAGAGCTCACATTGTATATTGCCATTAGGAGGGAGATAGATACTGCATTCATTTCGTTAGGATGTGAGTGTTTCCATGGTGACAAACATGTATGCCTTTAAACCTCAGGACAGATGAATGGAGTGTTCAGTAAACCAGGCAATTTCTGGGTATTTTCAAAGCCTAGGAAAAGACAGATAATGGCTGCAATCCTTGCCAACATTGATTTGTCTCATTTCTAAGCCAGACAAGGCCAATGACTGAGAAATGTAAGAGAACCGCATCCCAGACCAATATTGATTCAAGTGTAAAATATACCTGATTCCCAGAGGAGCTTATCTTGTCAAATGGAATTATGCTGGCTTCACCCAGGAAGGCACTAACAGTGTAACAGTCAAGCATTCATGCAGAACGCACCTATTGGATAACCTGTTTTTAAAGACATTTTTCCTATTGCCCATTGAAGCAGCGCTTTCTAAATACTAAGGATGATTAACCTCATGTTTTCAAATGGTGATGATGAGCTCATGATCTAAGTGAATAGTTTTTAAAGTCTATTATCCTTTCTTCTGTGAGCTACCTATGAAACAATTTTCTATGGAGTGCAACTTTGGCTCTTGACACCGTATATGTTCATTTGTTAGAGTTTACCTAGAATTCCTTTAAAGAAAGACCATGACTACTTTTAATGACTCTGGATCAAACTTGACATGAAGTTGTATGACTATGGATTAGGAAGACTCTTGTCAGACACTCTAATTTTCACTCACTTTTAAAAGCACTTATTATTATACAAGTTTTACATGAATACATTTATCCTATTTAAAAAGTTAGACTATTACAATAAAATTCTGCCTCAGTCAACTCTACTGCCCTCACAACCCCGGCCCTCTCTTACTGACAGGTGCTCTTCCAGACATTTTTCTATTTATTTACATACATATGTGTTTTCACTGATGGATCAGTAAAAATCATTAAATAAATCCAGCCTGGAAAAGCTCAAAAGGCCTCAAAATATAAGAACTAGCCTGAGTTCTTATAATCAATAACAGGAGTGGCAATATAACTCTTAAGTCTTAGAGTTTTAAGAGATATTTAGAGGTTTAATCTCTCCCATCCTTCTAAAAGCTATCTTCTTTGACCTCAAAACATAATTCACTTGGAGTTCTGGCACTGTTAATTTTTAACTAACGAGACTAATTCATTAGTATCTCTCTCCGTTTTTCAACTGTGGCAATATTTGAATACTGGGAGATTGAGCTGCGAGTTTCAAATATGGTGCTAATTTTTTAAAAACATACAATTGCTTGTGTTTGCCTTATACCCAGGCACTGTTTTCCCAGCAAAGGCTGCCCTTGGAATGACCTTCATGTGCAGTAACTGCTAATACAAGTCGCGTGCCAGGGCCGGTGTTTGTTCTAAACACACTATTTATTTATTAGTTGGAGAGGATCCTGCCAGTAAATCAGCCAGTAAAAATACATTGCAGATCTAAATCTGTTATGCAAACCCAGAGGTAAAATGTATATGAAATGCATTGCTACCATATTTGCATTTTACCTTGTCTTTTTTCAGGAAGCAAGATTATTTACCTTCTCCAATTTTCATGTTTACAAAAATGCAAATTGTAGCAAACATGGCTCATGTTCTCACTTTTTTACATGACAAGTTAAATGTAAGGTGCTCCTGCCAGAAAGCTTTTTAAGAAAATTGTGACTCTTAAAAGCTTCCTCTAATGTGAACCCCAATTAAGAACTAACTTGAACTTTCTTCCTGCAATGATTTTGAATCATGAATTCATTCTAAGTATAAGAGCTCATGAAACAAGAATGACAGTAACAATTACAATTCTTTGTGACTGATTGCCATACACACACACACACACACACACACACACACACACACACACGGGTTTTAAAAATATGTTTTGTAGGGCAGTTTCCAGAGTGAAAGTATTCAAATCATGGACAATAAGAACTGTGATAACCTTCACTGTGTCTTGCTCTAAACTAATATTTATTGAGTTTCATATTTTGACCCTGGAGGGTTCTAGATAATAGAAGAGAGAAGGGGGACAGAGAAGAGAAAGAAGAAAGACAGGCTGAGCTGTAAACTCCTGATGACAGAGATTTGTCTTTCCTGTTTACCTCTCTATCCATAGCTCCTAGCCAGTGTCCTGGGGCATGTAGACTAATTCAGATACTTGTTTTAAAAATGTGAGAAGGCCCTACCCGGTTTGGCTCAGTGGATAGAGCATGGACCTGTGGACTTCACAGTCCCAGGTTTGATTCCAGTCAAGGGCACATGCTGGGGTTGTGGACTCAATCCCCAGTAGGGGGTGTACAGGAGGCAGCTGATCAATGGTTGTCTCTCATCATTTTTGTTTTTCTCCCTCTCCCTTCCTCTCTGAAATAAATAAAAATATATTTTAAAAGAAGAATAGAGTGCAAGATGGAGAAAAACAGTTACCAGGTAAGAAAGCATACAGGTTAGACCCATATTTGATTCAAAGCTGAGTGTGCTGGCTGGCTGGGCTGGTGGTGGGCAGAACTTCTCTCAACAGTCCCTGAGGAAGCAGCACTGGCCATGCCTTCCTGGGGCGTGTAAAGCAAGGCAGGGCAGGGACAGTAAAGCTTCTCTAAAATCGGTCCTTTTCTGCACCGACCCATGCTCTGCCACAGGCTGCAGAGCAAACACAGCTGCCCAGCAAACCCGCTTTGGCTGGCCTAGTGGAGGTGGCAAAGATGCAAGTGAAGGATCCATTTGTAAAAGAAATGTCACATTACTTCTGAGATCAGCAAGGGTCTCTCTTGCTACTTCACAGTTTCAGATGAAACTCCAAACGAGTTCCATGACGTCCAGGAGAAAGAACCTTCTCTTTAGTGGAGCCGTGACAAGAAACCCAAGTCCCACAGGCCTCCCCTCTCCTCCTGTGAAAGGGCTCTACGGCCCCAGATGCGTTCTAAATTGAAGGCACAACCTAATGTATCTCTTTTGCCTCTTTTTTTATAAAAAAAAAGTGAGGTAGAAAATTAAGTGTTTTTTTTTTCCCTGCAAGAGGTAGCTTGACCTTACTCTTGCTATTAACATCTTCTGAAACATGCTCAGGAATGTTCTCTCCTTGAGGCTTGCCTCGAGGAGGTAACAAGAGAGGCCAAGAGGACCATGGCCCTGAACTAAGATGCCACAACTCAGAAGGAAACATGTTAGCGGACACAGCCTGTTAGGAAGGTGCTGGTGCTTTAGCAACTCCTCCCCCAGAGCTGGAGGGGCCAGGGCTGTTCTGCCCAACAGGTTTCCTGAGCACCTTCTACATGCCAGGTCTTGTGAAATGGCTGTGAAGACAGACAGGGTCAAAGTTTCCAAAGAGCTCAGAGAATGGAGAAGGAGAGGTAACTGCACAGGACATCACTTCAGGGTCTAGAAGCTGGGGTCAGTCTAGGGAAGGCTTAAGGCGGGAGGAATAAAGGGCCAAGGCTACCTCTTTAGACATTGCTTTTTCTCCTGGGTCACTGGATTTGAAGGCCTTTGTCTGGCTCCAAAAGAAGCCAGACTGAAAGAAGAGACAACTTGTAGAGGAAAATATATGGCTTTCCTTACATAAATCACATGGGGAAAATACCCATAAATTTTAGGACCGATGAGCTTCTGTTTTGTTGCTGTTGTTGTCTGTTTGGGGGAAGCTGTTTCTCTTTCTTTAAGGTAGACAAATACAGATGCCTTGAATTCTAAACCAATTTCCTCCCAATTCTTAACAGCTTTGTTGAGATATGATTTATGTTCTGCAAAGCTTAACCATTTAATGTGCACAGTTTAAGAGTTGTTAGTGCATTTACTGTTGTGGAATAATCACCACAATCTCATTTTAGAACACACTTTTGTCATTCTCAAAAGATAAATTAGTAGTTATCTCCCATCTGCACCAATCCAGCCCAGCCAAGCACTAATCTATTTTCTGTCTCTAGAGATTTGCGTATTCTGGACATTTTAAGGAGAGGTCATGTAATATATGGTCTTTTATGACTGGCAGCTTTCGCTTAGCATAAGGCTTTTTAAAGTTCATCTGGGCTGCAGCATGCATTAGTGCTTTATTTCTTTTTATTGCCAAGTAATATTCTAATGTATAGATACACCACGTTTTGTTTTTGTTTATCATCCATTGGTAGAAACTTGCTTTTGGACTATTACAAATAATATTGCTATAAAACATTCATGTACAAGTTTTATGTGGACATAACTATGTATTTTGACTGGAAAATACTATAACAAAATCCAGACAACTGTCACTTCTTTTTCCTGTTTTTGGATCAGTCTCACCTTTTGGCATTTCTCTTTTCACCTCTCTTTTATATCACACACACACACACAAACACATCTATCTTAGTTCCACATAATATGTAATGAGACACTAATTCCAAATTCACCCCAAAAGATATCTTATAAAAAGCAACTTTGTTTCAACGGGCAAAAAACTAATATGTGATGTGTGACCCACAGATGTTTAAAATATTTATATCAGAGTCACAATCTGTAGTTAAAAATGGAAATTAACTGGCCATAAATGAAAAATCAAATTAGTTTGAATTGGTCAATATAATAGAGTCTGTCAAAGAAATGAAGTATATTTAAGTAATAATTGGTCTAAAAGGCATCCCATTCCTTGAAGATTTTGCAAAAACCTGCTGTCAATGTGTCTCCTGCACATTTTGAAATGAGGTTAGGCCAGATCCAATTAGAAAGGTGAACATGGGGATATTTCTAAATGCTTTGGGGTCATAATTTAATGAGCTGTAGCAATAATTTGCTAAATATTCCATTAGTGGCTTCACAGAGATAATATTGCAGGTAGACAAGCACAGGTCTGTAGAACTAAGCAATTAGGAATTGCAGATATAAGCCATGAAAATAACCTCACAACACAGATAGTGCTAAATAAATATTCAGTGATGTAATTTCAGCTAAAATTAAGATTATAATTTACTTTAATACTCTTGAAAATTATTTTTTCAAATGTTGAAAATTTCCAGAGAATAATCTAAGTTGAATTTTTCTGCATAAAGGATGTTGGGTTTGCAGGAGAGGAGAGCATTCATAGTGAATTATCTAGGTTTTAGCTTCCACTGGGACATAATCAGCCTATGCTCAAGGGACTGACAATAGATAGATTGGGTTCATTTCTCAGGTTCTTTGATAGTGAAGAAGGAATGAGAAAAGGCAAGGCATGAGTTGGGGTCCCATTTGATTTCAAATAGGACCAGAACCCAATGAGGAAGATTTTTCATCAAACCCTGTAGGAGACTAGGATGCTTGACATCAGATCAAGAACGTTCACAGTTCAGTTAGTCAGTGGCAAAAAACAACTAGATTTCTTGTACCATTTAGATACCACCTTTATTTGTTTGTTGTGTTTTAACATATCTTCTTCTCTGTGGTTATTAGATCCCAGGCTCGGGTAAATTTTGAGGTTGGTGTGCTACTAGCTCCACCTCAGGATAGAAGGGAACCAGGGGGAATACAGCACACAATCAGCTTAGCAAAAGGAGACTCGACAGGCCAGACAGAGGAGCAAGTAGTCACTGCATGTAAACAAGGGCATGGCATTAAAATCAGTCTCCGCAACAGAAGGATCAAGCTGGTCCTTAAGGGCACTTCAGGTATGAAGAAAAAGGCAAATAATGACTTTCAAAGCCTTTCTTAATGAACTAAATAAGTTATTTGATAATTTCAGGGGAAACAAAGGGTTTTTCCCTCTGGTTACTACAAATCTGAAAAGACGGTTATATATACACATTAGTAGTACAATTATTAATAGAAGAATGAAACATTTATATGATATGGAGTCCATATATTATATATACCATCTCTCCTCTTAGTTGGAATAGGTAGGAACAGAGGATTATATATATTTCCTCTCACTTTAAAATGTGTGGGAACATAAGGATTGAAATCAGCTGACACTGTCAGTAATATGCATTAATCTTTAAGTGTCTTGTTGATATATAATTAGCAATAGTCATCACATTGGACAAGCTCTAATATATAATCTCAGTAGCTTGTTTATTTACACTCAATCTCATGCAGGCAGGCTGCCCTCCTCCATGATGAAGCTATGCTATCAACAACATGTGGCCAATCCAACCTTGAGGCAGCAAAGGAAGAGAAAAAAGGTGAATACCTGAGCACTTACCTGCATTGTCCCAGAAGGGACTCTCTTTTTAGACAACCTGGCTCAAGTGTAACTGTAAGGGAGGAGTGAAAACTCAAAGGGCATGCAAAATATATGGTGAACACTAACTGATGTCTGCCACATAATCCAAACTTATTAAAGAAGAGTGATCAGCCAGAGATATGCCTCATTGTGGGTAAAGTAAATTAGACCACTAATGAAATGTTTAACTTCCCTAGAGGATAGTCTGAAATCTCCAATGTTAGCTGGAGACAAAAGGTAATGTTTGTGGACGAGTTGGTAGAAGGTTATGATGTCATACTTCTTGTGAGCAAAAGGTAGCTGTTGGGGTCCCATTTGATTTCAAATAGGACCAGAACCCACGTTTCTCAACTTCAAATCCAATTACATAAAACATTGCTTCCTTCTACAATGTAGGGCACCTAATGCAATATCAAAGTTGCCTAACCTTTCCACATGAAAAAATTAATTCCAGGACTTAGAGTACTGTTGAGAAATACTTGTAAATTACATCACCTGAGATATTTTTAAAACTAGCAATGCCTATGCCCTTCTTAGGCCAATTGAGTTACAATGACTAGGGACAAACCCAGTTAATGATTTTATTTTTAAACTAGTTGAGTTATTCTAAGAGACAATTAAGTTTGATAACCTCTATTTTAGAAGAAACTCACCTCATCTAGAAATTTCCACTTTCTATTGGTTTTAAGACTGGGAAGCTTTAAGAAGTACTCATGCTTGGGACTAGCCCCAAATATTCTAGTTTAACTGGTTCAGGTGGTGGGGGCTGGACTTTGGGAGTTTAAAATTCTTCCGGTGAATTTAATATTTAGTGAATTTTGCAGGAACTGCCATTTATGGCACCACAGCCATCGCTAACCCCCCTTGTCAGACCAGATGTGGCATGGCAAAAATTGGGGAGGGGGAAGCAGCACCAAGTGGTGCTATCCGTGGTGCTGAAACGCCATTGCAGTGAATTTTCTATTGGTAGGGCGGTGAACATTTATTATTAAGATGATAGAATATAAAATTTCAACTGCTGCATATTTTAAAATAGAGAGATAAAACTTTTGCTAAGCACTGAATTACTGTCCTGAGAGTTTTCAGTCCTATATATATGGCTTGTTAAGGGAGAGGGATTGAGGGATATAGTAAGTGGTGGATGGGGAGGAGAGACAGATGTTGAAGGAAAGAATGCCTTGCTTTTTGTCCAGAGACCAAGGCATAGATTAAGATAATTATGACTGGTGCTCCTTTAGAATCCACATTTTTTTTTATTTTTAGCTGATGATAGTGTCTTCAATATTTTAAAGTTTAAATTATTAAAATACTTTAAGCTATAAGATACTTTACTTCCCATGTAAAGTTTGAAAGCATAAATGTATATAGCTTTTATTTTTCTGCTTAAGAAGGTAGACATGACATAGTTGAGAAAGGGCCTATATTCACAGATTAGTGTTTTTATTTTATACTACTTCATGATATTACCACTGAAGATTTCTAGATGATATGTTTGTATCGCTAAATAAAAATAAGTTAATATGTTATAACTCCCAAAATTATAAATGACCTAAAGATTAATGTTTCCCACCTTTATCTCCACATTGCTTACATTATTATCACAATTGAGTTGTCCAGTCAGTAATGTCTTATACTCTCCATTGTCTAAAAACCTACACTCATTCCCTTAAACTTTTGTGGGGATGATACATGTTCCATAACTCCATCTAATAACAACTCAGGAACAAAAGGCTTGGATGAACACTTTAAACCTCCTCCAATTTATGACTGTTCTCAGAAACAGAGAAAATGTTTTCCAGAGTAAATGACATTATGAAAATATGAGTCTCATCTGCTAACCTAAAAATGTCAAACATATGAGTGCTAATAATAAACCAATAGCTCATTAACTTATTCCTTACTAAATTCTAGCATTTTCCATATAGCAGCAGTACGTGCATACACATACTAGTAAATCTAATAAATCACACAGAAGTATCCTTTGGCAGAGTTATATTCCTAGCCATCTACAAGAAATTGTAAAGTAAGGGCTTCAAGCTAGACACCAAAGCAGTGGGGTATATTAATGTAGATCCATAGCTTTTTAAGCATGAATGGGGGATGGGAAATCTTTTATCTTAAGTTAAAATTATCCAAGAACTCACTTTACTTATTACCAGGCTATAAGAACTTGAACACCTGAATTTACTGCTTTGGGGATAAGGGGAGCATCTTCCCCATACATTTAAACACACCACAGTTCAAAGGAAGAATTCCAGATAAATCCCATTTTCCCATTAAATGGAAGTTCAGAGCTTTGCAAATTTGGTTAGTATAATAAAATAGAATGTAGTTCTCCGACCTTGACCATAGCTTAGTCTTCATTTATTGGGATGTTTAATTAGTAGGTCTGATAGTCACACCTTTTTAGTGGATTCAAGTCAAGGTGCTTTAAAAAAGCACACACACACACAAATCCACCCACCTTCCAATAGTGGGGCACCTCACCCCTCCCAAGGTTGTCATCAGTCAGATAAGAACCTGCCCATTTATTGACCACTTTCCAAGAGAGCTCTCAGGAATCTGAAGCAGGAAGACAGAAAAGGTTCTGAAAGAGGTGCTTTGAAATTACTGGTCATACTATCAGAGCTCTGGGGAGCTGTTGTGGCGGTAAACTCATAACTTCCTCAGGCTCTGGCAGATGCCCCCCTGTCTCACCCTGCCACTTTCTCGTCTCTGTAGTAAACAGGTTTTTTTCCCCCCCATCAAATGATTTCAAAACTCTTGTTCTCCAAAGAGTCATATTTTTTATGGAAGTAAACAAAGAAATCATAAATACTCCTCTCCATTACAAGTTCATATCATAGTAGTGCCAGGACACTCATCATCAGAAGCTATAAACAGGAGGCCAAGGGTGGCAGAGTGAATCAATGAGTAAGCCCTGCCTCACTGTTATCTGAGGGCTTCTGGGATTATCCAGCATCAGCGATTCTGTAGTTTCTGTCTCTCACATAATTCTAGAAAACTCTATTATGTCTAGGGCCAATGACAGTTTTATATCACTTGAAAAACTTGTTTAGAACTTGTTCTGCATTGTGCTCCCAAACATGACTCAACTGCTGGAATAGGTGCAATGGTGAAAAATATCAATCTGTAATATGAAAAGAACAGGTTTGGTCACATGTTGCTACAATCTTAAGATATTGATTAGCACGGGCTGCCTTAAAACTTACAAAATGTAGAGAGTCAATAATAGTGTTGTCACTATTTATGGTGTCAGATAGGTACTAAACTTATCAGGATGATTACTGCATTAAGTTATATAAATGTGTGTAATCACTGTATTGTACACTTGAAACTAATATAATATTGTATGTCAATTGTAATAGAAAAATAAAAACAAAAATTTAAAAACTGCAAAATTTTAAAATTTGAATGAGAGTCAAAGCAATATTCTCACACACTATTTTCAGGCCCTCAGTTTAAACAATGACTGTTCTTCCAACACTGATCTCACTTGAAACCTTACCCTCACATAGTTTCCCATATTGTAGTTTAGTAGAAACCCTCAAGCATCTCACTTCTGCACACATTTGTCCTTATAAAGAAATGGGCTTCAGACACACAGAGGATTCATTACCAGGAAAGGGGATGGAGCAGTTGGGTAACAGGTGCAGAGACTGTAAGGCCACCTAAAATACTCCAATAAAACTAGAGCTCCACAGTTTTCATATGTAATAAATCCTTTCGAACTTATTCTCATCCAAAACGCAGCCTCATGGGCAGAGAGGATGCTGTGGCCCTTATCTCAGACTCTAGGGCAGCACTTGTTAGGATGTTTGGGGAAACTGCTGAGTCACTACCTCTGGCCCACCCAGCTGTGAGAGGCTGGGAGTGAGATGCAGAAGATAGAATAAGGATGATGTACCCAATGAGGGGAAGCAGAGTTTGCCACCTCAAAATATACCTTTTGGGTGGATATTGATGATTTTAAGCTGGTTATTTTTAAGAAACAAAAGAATCAGAAAAGAACCTTTGGCCTTCCCGCTAAAAACCTAAAAGAATTTAGATAGAAGATTTTTTCTAGAAGAAAGCTATAATCACAAATAACTATATATTTTTGTTATAAAAATAACAAAAAGAACACCGAGGATATTGTTCCATTGATTTTTAGAGAGAGTGAAATGGAGAGTGAAAAGGAGAGGGAGAGGGAGAGGGAGAGGAAGAGGGAGAGAGAAAGAAACACCAATGTAAGAGAAACACATCGATTGCTTTGCCTCCTGCATGCACCCTGCCCAGGGCCAGGGATGAGCCTGCAACCGAGGTACATGCCCTTGACAGAAATTGAACCTCGGGACCCTTCATTCCACAGGTGGACACACTATCCACTGAGCCAAACGGCGAGGGCATAAATAACTATATTTTAATATGAACTAGATGTGACAGACAGGGAGTAACCTAGCACACCCAGTTTGATCAGAATCCTCTCTGTGTCCCATGGTTAAAGAAGGCCCCAGCAAACATATGTTTACCAAAGTTTGCTTTCCAGCTCCATGTCAACTGCCTTCCTCCCCCTTTGAAATCAGACCACTAACCTCTTAGCTCAAGATGACAAACAAGTCATAGCTGCCCAATTTGTCCCCAGGTCCTGTATTCTATGGAACCCCCAAAGGCACATACATTATCAAATTTGGTTATTTTCTCCTATTAACCTGACCCAAGACCATTTAATTCGTAGGCTGGCTGGAACTATGCGGGAAAAGAGTTCCCCACACTGGGAAGTGTGAGATCTGTGGCACGCCTATGAAGTTGGAGTGACAGACAATGCCCTGGCCCTGGGCACCCTGAACAACTAAGGGTCTTCATTCCAAGGCTGAGTGCAGTGAATGCAAAGGAGCAGAGCTAGTGGGTTGACAATTGTCTTCAGGTCACTATACTAAATGCCCACAAACAGCTCTCTCTCACTCTCGCTCTCGCTCTCGCCCCTCGCTCTCTCTCTCATACACACACACACCCCTCAAAACTGTTTCCCAAAACCCAAATACTTCTGGGACTAGATGTTCTAGAGTGGAGGGGTGGGGGTGCCCCAGGTCCTGCCCTCCCCTAAAAACAGACAAAGACAAACATTTGGAACCAGAGACCAACTGCTTGTCCAAGCTGGTTACTGGTTCTGGTCTCATGACAGCTTGATGACCTTGGGGCACATTCTTTCAATTTCCCCAAAATCAAGTTTCTCCAGTTTTGTAAAGTGATGTTAGCTTTGCAAATTCAAAGGAAATGTTGATGCCTGCAATCTCTAGTCTCGGGCTTTTCAAAGACCTGTTATTCTTCCTTTACCCATTTAAGGTTGCTTCCCACGGCAGGAAATGCTGATTGGACCCCAAGCTCTCCCCCAGATACATTTCAAGGAACTGGATTTCTTTTTTTCCTTTGGGTCTGCTGACTAATTTCTTTAAGTTAATGGCAAGTATTAACTTGCTCAACTGCGAACAAAAGTTATGGCAAAGAGTGTCCTGGATGCACTGTGCAGTATGGACAAAAAAAAAAAAGGTTCAATGGAAAGTAACCTCACAGGGTGAACAGATCATAAACTCCTAACTGGGCAGGTCAGGGTCGGTAGTCAGGCCTCAGGAATATAACTTTTTAGTAAAGGTTTGTATTCCCCTTGAGCCAGCCCTGCCCGTTGTTTCTGTGGATCTAGGTTAACAACTACAAAGTGCCTCTTTTCAGACTCTCAGAAGTCGCTCTCAAGTGAGCAAAGATCTGGTTAACTATCCTGTATCCAGGCCCCATCTTGCTCTCTCCCACCCTCACGTAATCTTTACTTCCCTCCTGAATTCCAAATGCATTTAAAAAAGCTCCAAACTAACTCATTCTTGGAAGCATTTTTCTAGGGAGCATTTGCAATCTTGCTTCCCAACCACTGCCGTCAGTTCGGCTCAAATTCTTATGAAAATCCTCCACATGTGTGGGCATTTCTTACACTGACACCTATCCTCCACACACCTCTTTAGGACATACCGACACTGCCATTTATTTCTTCAAAATCTACTGAACCAGGCTTTTTGGGATTTGAGATTTGGAAAATGTTGTCTTCCTCTTGCAGGTTGGAAATACTATGGGCCCACCTGGGGCTTCTTGAATTCTCACTTAATACAGAGCACACAGCTAAGGTGATCATAGATCATAAGGTGTCCAGAAAGCCCTTGTTTGTGCCTGTTGTGCTGCCATAACTCATAGCACCCATTTTTCTCTCTGTCTCAGTTTGACTGATAAATCATGTTGTCACCCTACAGCTAACTAGATCCACCTGGAGTTCTCATAGGCTTGGGGTAGGGAGGTGGAGGGTGGGGTGAGAAGGATCACATTTATAGGGACCTCAGAAACCTTGTTTATTTGCTAGTCTGTGGCAGGCTGTGGGGGGGGGGGGGAAACCATGAAGGCCGCTGCCACCTTTAAAGAAACATGTTTGGAATAATCTCTTTTCAGAAGCAGCCATCCACATAGAGAGGCTGAGAGCACAGACTCCACAGCCAGACATTATCCAGCTATGCACACATGGGCCAGTCAGTTAACCTCTTGGTGCATTAGTTTCCTCACATGTAAAGTGAGGACAGCATAATACCTACGCCATGAGGTTGGTGTGAAGATAACATGAGTGTGTGTGCCTGTGCATACAGTCAGCAAGAGTTTTCTGCCATAACGATTACCCTAGATCCAGATCCTAGTCCTGCACAGCTACATGTTGACCCAGCATAAGGGAGTTCCACTTTCAGAGATTTGATACAAAAAGCCTTTTCTTTGGCCTGGCTGGTGTGGCTCAGTTGGTTTGGCATCATCCTGTGCACTGAAAGTTTACTAGTTCGATTCCCAGTCAGGCCACATGCCTGGGTTGCAGCTTGATCTCCAATAGGGAGCAGGAGGCAGCTGATGGATGTTTTACTCTCACATCAATATTTCTCTCTCTCTCTCTCCTTCTTTCTTCTTCTCTAAAAATCAATTTAAAAATTTTTTAAGACTTTGGTTTGAGTACTGACAGAATAAATCCAGTCAGATTCTCTTTTATGAAATTAATGCTTGATGAGCAAGGCAGGTCACTAAAGTTGAATCTCAAGTGACAGGAAGCTCCCGTTCCCACAGTTTGGCTAAGTCACAGATTCCTTATGCCCCAGGATTCCTGACCCCCGAGAAGAAATCAGCCTTGACCCCATATTCATTCCTGTGGCTCCTTGTCATGCTCCCCCCTCACCAAATTTCACCTGTTAGTGGGTCTCCCACCAATTTAAATAAATACAGGAGATAGGCAATGCTTAATTCACAGAGGAAGAAGTGCAGGGGTCATCTGCACCTCAGACCTTGACACCCACTGGAACTTTCCACTTTGAAATATTAAATTCAACATCTCACTTTCTGACCACAACCTCAGATCATCTTTCTGGAGCTCACCAATACCTTGGGTCCCTTTTGGCCCCATTTTCCCTCTAATTATTTTCTTTCCTGGCTTTGTTTTCTTTTTTTACACAGCCTGGATCAGGAGGTTCCATCATTTTTTAAAAATAACCCAAATGGTTCTATCATTTCATCTCTGTCCACTGACACTTTACTTTCACTTCCCATGTTCAGCCATGGCACCCAAAGCTTCCAACCCTGTGCTGATCCCGCTCTGCACACAAAAGCCCCAAAGAATCAGAAGAAACCTTGAGATGAGTGCTGCTATTCAGGTCTGGTTTACAATTTCAGCGGGCCCTCCATGTTGTGCTTTCCCTCAGCTTTGGTCAGC
The DNA here is from genome assembly GCF_964339955.1 of Pipistrellus hanaki. Lineage (NCBI taxonomy): Eukaryota > Metazoa > Chordata > Mammalia > Chiroptera > Vespertilionidae > Pipistrellus > Pipistrellus hanaki. The sequence continues at coordinate 34,065,317 of NC_140513.1, read as the reverse complement.
TCCCACCTTTGTCACTGCCCACTACAACGTTACCAGCCTTGCCTTCCCCTCTCCGCCTCACTTTGCAGGCTCACCCCTCCCCTACTACTTTGCCCCCCCAGTTAAGTATACCCTGATTTAAGAGACACTGTCCACCCAGAAACAAATCCAGAACCCTCAGTCACTGTCTTTCTGCCTCTCCTAAGATCCTGTCCATCACCTTGACCTTGCAGGTGGCCAACACTCAACACCAATTCACATGTGTTTTGCATAAGCTATTCGATCTACCTGGATTTCTTTTTATTCTCTCCAGTCCACTAGACGAATATAATTTAACTTTCAAAACAGCCCCCAATGCCTGCTCATCTAGGCTGCCACAAAATTGAATCATTTACTCCACTCTTATCACTTGACACCTCTCACATTCTTCAGTTGTTGCCCAAAGTTATGTGTTGCCAAAATATCTGTCTACAAATCTCTCTCTGACAAAGGACCTTGGGCTCTAAAAGGTCAGAGGCCTGGTCTTGCTTATCTTTGATTCTCAGGGCACCAAGCAATACACAGAAGGTGTCAGAACCATTGCACTGATGGACACCTCCATCTGGTTGACAGGCCTGGGTTTTCACACCTCGCTCAGCCATGTTAAATCAGGTTCCCCATGGACTTCCGCAGTGCTAGCATCTGAAATGTATTTTGGTCAAACTCTCAGCAGCACTCATGGGTGCAAGACCTAAAGGTCCTGGGATATGCAAGAGTCTCATCCCATCTGTAATTGACCTAACCCCAAAACAAGTTGAGAGACAGCAAAGCCTTTGTTTTGTGAATCTGCTCAGGAAATGGAGAACAGGCCTTAAAGACAGAGTTCAGGTTTAGTGGGATAGGAAGAAAGAAAACAATCAAGGGAGGCAAGAACACATTAAATGTATGCCTGAAGTCATTAGGTGTCAGCTAAGAAGGCAGATAAACTGCAGGCAATTGGGAAATGTGGAAAACCTCTGGCAACAGAAAGCCTCACTGAAGGAATCTTATAGTCTGACTGCAGATTCCAAAGCACATGCCTTTTCTATGAGTTCATGAAATGCCAGTAAACTTTTGTTTGGAATTTTGCTTTTGTTTTATCTTCGAGTGTCTACAGGGTTATGATGAGATCTCATAATCTCCTCTACATGCCTCCTGCCCTCCTTCCAAATTTTCCTTGGCTGGCTCTTTTCTTTCTTTCTTTCTTTCTTTCTTTCTTTCTTTCTTTCTTTCTTTCTCTCTTTCTCTCTCTCTCTCTCTCTCTCTCTCTCTCTCTCTCTCTCTCTCTCTCTCTCTCTCTCTCTCTCTCCCTCCCTCCCTCCCTCCCTCCCTCCCTCCCTCCCTCCCTCCCTCCCTCCCTCCCTCCCTCCCTCCCTCCCTTCCTTCCTTCCTTCCTTCCTTCCTTCCTTCCTTCCTTCCTAGTATTTATTGATTTTTGAGAGAGAGAGAGAGAGAGAGAGAGAGAGAGAGAGAGAGAGAGATTGGGAGGAAGGGAGATAGAAACATCATAGATTGGCTGCTTCCCCAAGCCCACAACGCAGGCATGTGCCCTGACCAGGAATCGAACCGGTGGCCTCTTGGTTCCTGGGTGAATGATCAACCACTGAGCTACTCCAGCCGGGCTTGGCTTACCTTTTCACTCATGTTTCTAAAGCTTTTCTGTACATATAAATATCTTAGGGTTTTTGTTAAAATGAAGATTCTGACTCAGTAAGCCTGAGGTGTGGTCCAGATTTGCATTTCTAAAATTTTGAATTTCTGGACAAACATATATGTTTTTCTGATGAGAGAGAGAAAAAAAACATCAAGGACAGAAAAACATTTATTAGCTGCCTCTTGCATGTCCCTACTGGGGATGGAGCCCACAACCCGAGCATGTGCCCTGACCAGAAATCAAACCAGCCTCTTGGTGCATGGGTCGACACTCAATCCACTGAGCCACACTGGCCAGACTGCATTTCTATCTTGCTCCCAGATGATGCCAATGCTGATTTGGGGCTACTTGAGGAGCAATGCTTTAACTCCACCACTGGACCCAAAGTAGATCATCCAGAGAACAAATGAGATACGCCCTTGATCCATAAGAAAAAAGTATTAAGCTTCTACTTATGTTATTTTTATCTAAAAAATTTAAATCTAAACAAACACAGTTACATTCACTTAGTCCATCTGTCAGATGGCTTCCCATCAGGTTGTGTGAAAGAATTATAAGAAAGGGTGGAGATAAAACTCTGCAATGCAGAGGGGTTGAGAGATCTACTTGTTCATTCCCATACAGTTTACTACAATAGGCTCAAATGTGTATAAAACACAATTTATGGGACAGTTTCATTTATAAACTAACCCTCACAAGTATATAAGAGGTTTAATTATGCCAAGAAGCTGTCAATTAAAGGTAACAATAATCTACATCCACCAACTAAGAGGCTTGTCCAGAAATCCAAAATTATAATGGAGATTATTTGAAATATGGATTTATAGTCATCTTTGTATGACCATGAGAGTTCATTGTATATGGAAATAAGAGCAGTATGTATATATCATTTTTAAGTAATAATTCCCGCTTTGAGGGGCACATATGCTTATATTATTTTATTGATAAGATTCACAATCCAGGTTTGGAGACCACTGCTCTGTACTACCAGCTGGCCTCCCTTGTACCATGGAATCAACAACCTGGCATCCTTCAGTCAACCCTCTGCCTCCACCTCACTTAGTCTTCGGTGCTGTGACCTTACCACCACCCCCACCCTCACCCCCCACTGCACGCGCGCACACACACACACACACACACACACACACACACTTGAATTTGCCAAGACTCCAAGCCACATTTGGTCCATGAGCCACCAGTTCGCTCTCTCCACTGTGTTTAGAGTTAAAACCTTTAACTGAAGCCACATAATCATAATTAAAACAAAGAGAGGCAGGAAATGAAGAGCAAAGTTCATAAGTCATGAAGTCAGAGTCAACAAAATGCTAAATCCTGTGAAGGGGAAGGAAAAGAGAAAGAAATGCATGGGAAAGCTAGATGAAGAGGCCAAGCTAGTAAGAACAAAAGAGCAAAGGCAGGGATTCTCGTTTGCTTCCTCCTTTTTTCTCCATGGGGGGCAAGAATCAATCAGAGTTGTGGGCCCACTATGCACGGCCTCGGGAAAGTGATTATACTCACTAATGTTCATCTCACCATTTTGTCTGAGCAACAAGATTACTTTTCCCAGCATTCCTGGCAGTAGGTGTGGATGTGTGAATAAGTTTTAACCTGTGG